>NC_071576.1:14549727-14902227 GCF_024509145.1 Vidua macroura | reverse complement strand
ATTTATTACTAATATATCTGTCTCACATAAATAAACCTCATAATGTTGATTAGATGGATAAGCCTCGCACAGTGCTAGACAGAACAGGACCTGGATAGTTGCCTGGTGCCAGACAGCTCAATATGTTTATTTCCTGTGTGCTTTAGCGGGGACTAAGCTGAAGTTGGAAAAAGGTTTAAATGAACTATATAATTTCAATCTGTTACTGTAGTAACATTTGTATTTATTGTATTTGTCAGTTAGTCATACACAGAGTTCTCAAGATACACTACCCCCTTTGTTAGTGGTCAGAGGTGATTTTTTTCAGAATTGTAACAAGTCAACATAGACAAATTCTGTTATAGACAAATCAGATGCTATAGCAATTTAAAAGCTGGTACAGATTCAGTCTGATTTGATATAAGCTAGTGGAGAAAGTAAAATCTCTTGTAAGTTTCCATTAATTTGAACAAAGGCCAGTGAGATTTTTTACAGGTTTCATATGTATTTCAAGTAACGGCAGACTTGGCAAATGAGGATATATATGACATTAATGACTCAGCAAGAAAACGACTTTTCATCTTAACAGAGAAATTCACATCTAAACTGAGCAGATTGTTGCAAAGAAGAATCTTTTGAAATAGTGCATCTTTGCAAGGGGACAGTGGGAATACACTTTGGGTCCTTGGCTGCAATGGCAGGAATCAACAGGAGGATGCCTTGTTACTTGTAAGTTTTGTTTTCCATCAAAAGCAGTTTAAGTGAGATACTTCACTCAAAGATATGTGATCAAAACCATTTAAACTCAGGAAAGTGGGATGATCTGGACATCTACATTAAGAAAAGTTTCATTCCAAGGGATGTGCTGGAGAGGCATACATAGTGGGTCTGTTGCACACACATGACTGACCCAGGTTTACAAAGTGGTACTCAATCACAGTACAGCCAGCACCCAAAATTTGTTCTGGAAACTGAACATACTGTAGCAGTGTGCTTACCAGCTTCAAGACAAGATGACTTCACTCTAACCTATCAGTACTTTATTTTTTCTCTGTAAGGATGAGCTAACTGTATTTCCCCATGTTATACATACAGTCACATGTAATGGAGGAGAGGGAGATATGTGTATCTGTTCCCTACAAACACCGTGCATAAGTTGTGCTCATTATGCTATTAGATAATTTTTTTATGCCAGGGTTTGTACTATTATAAGCCGAAGGGCCATTTTCCCAACCGATAAACATAAACCAAACTAAGACTTCTGTTGTTCATTTACATTTTTCCAATAACTGAACTAAATTTTTGGATCATCATGTACCACACTAGATTTTAAACCACAACAGCTCCTGAGCACACACAGCTACAAATCAATTGGGATTGTATGTGGTCAGCATTTATCATTCCACCCAGGCATTATTACATTGGCTAAAGGTCTTCTCTGTGGTATAAACTGTACATACATAATGCCACCAGAACCTCTCCTCTCTCTGAAAAGGCTCTGGAGGTCACACCCAGAGTAACTCTTCATTTGTAATGCAAAGAACCTCAAAAGTCTTTGCAAGGTAGTTAGAGCAATAAAGTCAGCTTTAAAAATAAATAAGTCAGCTGTACAAAAGACAGTTACTGCATCGTTTTCTGTGCCATGCACACAATGTATGTTCAGACTTTTTAATGGTTTTCAGGAGATTTAGAGTTTGTGAATATGACTGTAGTCTAATCTAACAGTGTTTACTGTGGTGGAACTAGAACTGGAGCCCAATCCCACACCTATGGAAGTCTGCTTGGTACTTGCCAGTGATTTTGAATCAGAAGTGAAATAGAGAGTATCTTCCAGCTAAAAGTCACATTATCATTTCCAAACACTATATGACTGAAACCTAGTAGACTTTTTTTAGTGAAGTGTGTCAGATACATATCATGAATGCATATGTTTTGCATTTTTATAAATCCAGGAAATAATATTAGTAATGAAGGTCAAATGTACAAAAATAAAACCAGCAAACTATAGTGGATAAATATATAATGAAGGGTAACAGATTTGAAGTAGGCAAGGCAAAGATGTCAGAAGGAACTACAGAAATACTATCTTGGTTAGATATTAGATGTTCTGATAATATCACTGAAATAAATATCACTATAATCTGTTTCAGTGACCAGAGCTTACATTAGACAAAACAAAAAAAAAACATCCAGTGAAGCAAGTGAAGTGGAAGAGTTATTGTATTTACCTACTAATGTTCTCAACTTTAATCTATGTCTCTATCACACTGTCAGCAAACCACATCCTCATTTGTGTTCTAATTTAGGCAAAAATAACCTATTTCCTGCAAAGATCATTTGTAGAATTCAGCACAAGACTCAAACCACTAGATGACAGAACTAAAAAGTTGTGTTTATATTATGTTTGGATTTGTTTCTTTTTAGTACTTCCAAAGACAATTTTATTTACAATATCGATATACTTAAGTGTTTTGATACTTTTCTGAAAGCCACCAGAAGATGTTAAATTTAGATATTATTAACTTGAGGTCTGAATTAATTTATGGTTATTTTCTTCCTAACTAACCATTTAATACCAAACTAACCAGGACTAGATTTTTGAAGTCCTGTAATACATGTTCACCTCTAGTTTAAAATTTGCAACATGTAGTCTTTATACTTTGAATCTCATCTAATGAGACAGGGGATTTTTTTATAATTTGGGATTATACAATATTTTGGAGCAACAAATATGTCTTCTGCTCCTATGAATCAGGAATATTATGCCAGTATTTATCCATTTGCAGCTGTCTCTAGACACTTTGCCTTTGGGTTTCTATTTTCTTTCTAATTCCTATCCACTGCTTTCTCACAGCCCAGTCTTCAAATTTTACTTTTTGAAGGGAACTCTGTTCTTTTATGAAAATGTAAATTCAGAGGTTTTTTGATGGATTTGTTCCTAAGTTTTAGTAAGATATGCAAGATCACAGTCTGGGCCTCATGCCTGTTTCAAGAGGTCAGCATGCTGTGTAGTTAGATGAAATTTTGGACTAGGAACTGAGCAGAGAACGTGATACAGGAGCCAAAAGTCAGGGATATTTCCTTTTTCAGATGTTTTATTGATGGCATCCTCTTTATTTCTGTGCTGATGTGGCACAATATGCTTTCGGGAGTGAGGATGAATCCTTATGTGACTTTTGCCATGGGTAAAGATTCTCAGGAAGAAGGAATAATAGCTCTTTCCCCATTCTGCCTCTTGTAGTGGGTATATCAACATACATTAGCAACTGATTTGAGGATGAAATGTTCTCAAAACTTGGATGGATGGATGGATGGATGGATGGATGGATGGATGGATGGATGGATGAATGGATGGATGGATGGATGGGTGGATGGGTGGATGGATGGATATATGCATTTCTTGGGCCAATTCTTCACTGTGGTTTAGCCTCAGGGTAGTAAACATGCATTTGCTACCACATTGAGAAAATCCAGTGGACATAAGGTATTTTAGGAAAGATCTAACCAAGGAAGTCAGTGCATAAAGAATGTGAATTTATAGACCAGTCTGATCTACTCTGAATTTCTCATAGAAAAGGTTTTTTACTGAGGGTATTTTGAGCCTTTCATCTATGTTATCATGTGTACTGTGAGCATCTGCATGGCTTGAAGAAGACAGTGAGTTGCAGATCTTTTCCCCACCTTTCTGCATGCTCCTAGAGAGACACCACAGTTCACAGAGCAGCCTTCCTTTAAAGTGAGCTGTGGGTTTCTACCACTTCATGTTCAGAAGTGACCCAAAAATAAGAATTACTCTTACATTTAGGAGTAAAAGTCTTACTGAGACTGCAGAACACCAGATTTTAGCCCAATATCAGCTCTCACAATAACTGTCTGTAAAAATTTTTCCATTCCAAACCTTTGAATTTCATGTTGGTTACAAAACTTGCTGTTTTGAACAGGGCATGGAGATGGATTTGAAACAGCAGATAGTGACAGCAACATTACCCATTTTCATCACTAATTTGGTGCTCTATCTGAAAGGTTATCTACTTGTGTATCTTTAAATATTGCAAAACCTATGACAGGTGTCATGTGAAGTTCCTGTGTATATTCATTTTGTAACATACATAAGACAAAACTTTTAAAAGTTTGGGGTAACTTTCAGAATCTTTGTAACTCAACCAATTTTCCAATAGACACATATATTCTGAATCTGCCCAAAGCAGGTAGTGCACTGTTTCGGTTTCTTTTGATTGAAAAATATTTTCTTTGCAAAGACATCTTAAGGCATCAGTCATCAGATGACTAATGCTTTAGTCTAGCCATTAGAGTTTAAATCCCACTAATTTTAGGTTTTCCTAACCTCAGCCTGCCCTTTTTCAGCAGAAGGAGACTGGCCCATGTTGAAACATTAACAGGATCCAGGGAAACCAGAGAGTAACTTTAAATATTTTGTACAAATATTCCCTAGTCTATACTCTGGCCCCAACAACTGGATTCCTAATTCTAAAATGATTTAAACATGAGCATCAAGTTCTGGAAAGAGCTATGTTGAAAGAAATCTGGTGCACAGAATGCCTCGACTTCAGAACTGCCTGTGGTTAACAAAAGCATTAGCTTGACATGCCATTTGCTTGCTATGTCCTTTAAGAGGGAGTGATATACAAACAATCTTCAATCTGTGTCTTAAATTTTCTGGGCTATATTCCACACTTGGTTGTGTTGCATGTTGTGCAGTCAAAAACAAGGCTCAAGGAGGAAAATTGAAACATTCACTCTTAAGCAATCCAGGAGTTAGACTGTGCACAGTAATTCCACCAGCACACTTATTCTGAAATCATTGAACTGGTGCTGTCTCTCCATTAAAATCCAGATGAGAAAATCTAGCCATTGCAAATGTAATACCTTTAATTCTGAAAATGCATTTGAATTTTCTGCCTGCATGTAGAGCAACTCTGTGCTGAGAGTGACTGCCATAATATACTCTTCATAAAGAGAAAGAACCATGGGACATAAAGTTGCATAATTCTTGTATTTCCTGTCCTGTGGGTTGCTTGAGTCCCATTGACCTGTCCGTCCTATACAACTTCCCTCTCACCCTCCCTGTGCTCTGTTAGTCCTGCTGCTGTCTATCTGTCACTTGAAACTGAGGGCTGATTTCAAACACCCTCAAGCCTGACTGGTAAAACACACGCTTTTCTCTGATGTGTCATTCACAATATTCATTTAGAAGGATTTAAGCGGAGCCTTGCTCTTACAGATTGAAGGAAAGTAAAAATACAGGAAGAGTCTACTGTTTTGGCACTTGGCTGCATTTTGCAGAGTGGTGCAGAGTGATGCACTGATAAGAAAAAATGCATGCTACCAGAAACAACTCAGAGGTTTTTCTGTTAAAACCACTCATTGCTCTGTGGCACTCTATAAACAGGGCAGAGTAAGGGACAGTAAAAGGCATTCAGAAAAGGAAAACACATTTGATATTCATGCCATCCTATACAGGACTTTAATATATAAAAACATGCAAATATATATAGCAATCACTACATTTCAGGCAAGAAGCAAGTGTCAGTGCATTCAAATTTATAGCACTAACAATCCACTCAAACAGCAACCACCACAGATTTCCTCGGATATGTCTGACTTCGTGTAATCATGCTGTGCTTACAATACACACAAACTCAGAATGCCAGCTGCAGAAACTCACAGATGCAGGCAGTAATCCTCAAGGGCTAGAGCGAGCAATGTGACTTCAGATACGATCACTTCTACAGCACTGGTCTATAAAATCTGCATTTTTTTTGCAAGATTAAAATGTGATTTGATGTTCCCAGAGGCAAGTAGGAAAGTTTGTGCCACTGCCTAGCCAAGGTGAGAGCTGAGCTGACCTCTTCCCCTCTCTTGTAGCTTTGTTTTCTAGGACTGCTCTGAAGCAGGGTAGGTGACCCCTGAGTGACAGGGAAGCTGCAGCAGCTCAAGCCCCTAAACAAGCTACACTGGCAACAAACAGACAGAGAGAGAATTTCAGCAAATCTACATTAGCTTTGGTTTTAACAGGAGTTGGATTAGGTTTTAATTCAGATTACATTGCAAATACCTTCCTGTGGGATAACTGGCTAATTGCAAGTCTGGATGAAAACCACAGGACCTCGAGGGTAATTAAAACTCTCAGGAAAGCAGTACTTACTCTTAGGGAAATTACCTTGCTGTTGACACTGGGTGCAAACCACAGGTCCTCCTATTTCTCCTTCCACATGGCATTAAAATTGGTTGGCAAACATGAAAAGAGCTGAACACTTTTATACCTTTACAGAAAGTTCTGCTAGACATCCTCCTGTTCAGGGTCCAAAGTGTCACTTTTGTTACTGAATTCTTGTTCTGTACTGACCTTTTAGACCACAGCTACAGTTGTGGTGGTACAACACGTTCTCCAGTAATGTTTTCTGCCCCAAGCAAGTTGTAGATTATCAATATAATGTTAGTGTGATTTAGTTTTAAATACTATTTTGAGATAGCCTTTGCACTAGCTAAGTGCTATGAACCACTGATAGCTGGTTTAATTATGTTGGTTCTAGCTGAATTCAACTGAATTAAGAAAGATTCAAATCAAATTTGAACCAGCCCCTCCAGAAAGGAGAGAAATAACACTGGGCCCATACAAGGTTTTAGATCAGTTCGATTAATCTAGCATAGAAACAACCCTAAAATAATTTAGTTGTCAAGCAAATTGGGGAAAAGTATTTTTTATACATTTTAGAGAAAAGCTTTTGAGGGTTATTCTCTGCCAAGGTATCAGTGGATTACTTCTAAATGCTGAAAGTATTTAGAGCTACCTTTTATGAGAAGTGGGCCAAAATTGAAAGAACAGATCTGAACTCTTGAATTTGTGGGTTGGAATGTAATTCTCACACCTATTTATCCAGCCTTGCCAGACTTATTACCACTACTTGAGCCCTAGGAGTGAACCTACTTTTACAGCTTTGTTTCCTGATCAGATGCAAAATTGCAATCCATGTATTTTATAGTTTGGCACTAGGCAGAGCCAAAACCTTGAAGAGCACCATTCCACTCAAGCAAGACCAAGTATTCTCATCACAATCACCTAATATCTCAGGTCTTTTCTTTTGGTTTTGGGTTGTTTGTTTTTTTGGTTTTTTTTGGTTTTTTTTTTTTTTTTTTTTGTTTTTTTTTGAAGATGCTTGTGGGATTTTAACATGATGTAAGTGAAGCACAGCTTAATGCAGAGCCAGCACCAGGATCTTCAAACTCTGTCTCTGTTCCTCTCAGTAGCTGCAACTAGTCTGGAAAACTAGTTGATCTAGTGCCAATTGCTCAGGCAAACAAGCAGTGTTAGCAGTATTTGATTTCTGAGCTTTTTTTTTTTATTATTATTTTTAAACTAGCAATGCATCCCACACACCTTCCAGAAGTTAATTATTAAGTCATCAATTTTTTTTTCCCAAAATATATGCACAGACACAAAAGTAATTCTTACACTCTTAAAAACCACAGAAATTAGAGTGTGTAGGACTTTAAACTGCTTGAGAGACATGTGGGAAAAAAGAATACACACTCACTGTGAATAAAAGTGAGTTGCTAACCAATACAAACAAATGTAACCTAATCTATCTACAGCAGCACCCTACTGAACACCTTTGCCTCCTATTATACAATTCTGCCACAGCAATAAAATCAACTGTCTGCAACAGTTTTAGTTCGTTGTATGGTTAATACCAATAATGTACTCAAAATTGATGTTTAACAGAGTGAACTGATTTGTTAGAGTGTTAACAGCCACAGACTTTAACTAATAAACAGATCATTAACTGCTGGTAATAAACAACTTGCCAGGATCATTTATTATTTAAGAACATACTTTGTCTTAAGAAAAGATGGCCCACTTAATTCTATCTATGACACCTTTCTGGCTCCCATTCAAAGTGGGAGGCACAGATGAAGCCACAGAGAAACTATGCTGCACACACTAGATCAAAATTAATGAAAGAATGCTGGTTTTCATGAGAAAGTACTCACAAGAAATATATTAATTCCTTGCACTACTTAATAATATAGCCAGCATTTTTACCAAGCTCTTGTTTTTAATACTGAATCTAAAGGAATCTCTTTTCTACTTCTGATAAAAAACTTATTCATCCTTCTTTTACCATATGGGATGCCACTGCAGCAAACTTTTCCTTCTGGAAGTAGTTCTGAATGGGAGATACAATTAAGTATATAAAGAGGTTTCATAACGGAAGAAGAACGAAGTTAAAGGAAAATAAAACATGTAAATTTTGTTACAAAAGAGGAACAGAAAAAGCTATCTTGCTTTTTCATTCTCAAAAAACCTTTTAAAAAGCTGAAAAGTTGCAAATACACTACCTAATTACTCTAGATGATGACTGGAGATTTGGAAGGAACAAAAGAAAGTCCTTGTCTCCCCACGGCTTCTAAGACATTCCTTGTGTAATAAAAGGAAGACAATCACACAATATCACACAATAAGATACACTTTGCATATTGGAGTGTTCTAAATTTGTCAGTATTTGAAGTTCAACAGGGTGGTGCCACTATAGTTTCCTTTTGGTTCTCACTTCTGAAAGAGGTGATGTGGCACGATGCACATCTGATTGAAAAGCAGAGACACCTTCTAAGACTGATTATTACAATACATTTAAGTTACCAAAGCAGCCAGATGAAGATTTCCTAATCTTCTCCCTACATTGTTTCAATGACCTGGTAAGTCAAGCCCACAAAAATACAACCATATGTTCTGAATAAGAGTGAGAGATGAGGAGCTCAGTGACAGTTTGCTGACATCCAGATTTTAGAACAAGAATCACAAAATATCAATTTATTTTCTAGTATCTTAGAGCCACCAACAAAAACTATGAGATTGTTTTTTCTAGGCACTATGTAAATAAACTGCACAAATACTCCAAAGAAGTTACAGGCTGAATGCAAATGCAGTCTCAAGACTGCAGTGTCAACCTTTAACAGCCCTGCTGAAATGTGCATATAACACTTCAGTTGCAGACAGTTGCAGGATGGCTTCTTTATGCCAGATCCTTACAAGTGAAGAAATGTCATTTGAAGAAAATTTTTCGTTCCATTTTTTTTACATCCCCTTGCAAGCTCAGGAGAAGGCATTTTTAATATAATTGTTACAATAATTCTGACCTTAAACTAATATAAATTAGCTATTACTCGCAGTAAGAAAAAAATCCTGTATTTGCATGCTGGTTGGAAAAATGCTTCTATTTAATTGCTTGGGAAGAACCAATTTATTTATAGACATACTGTGCAGAAGGAAATTTGGCTCTCCTACTATATAATAAGATGCATGGCACTCTGCCAGGACGCTGGCTATCCCCGGACATTTGGTGTTCCATATACCAAGAATGTGGAATTGTACTGCCTATAAACAGAGAAGGCTTTTTTCCAAGGATACTGTAAAACATGTTTTTTCTTGAATGAAAAAATGAAAAATTAATGCAATGGTGATGAAGTTGCAAGAGCAGAAACTCTCTTTTTTTGTATTTATCACCAGTTGCATTAGTCAGCTAATGAGCAGTTAAAACAGATTACTTGTTACTCTTCCTTATCCCATTTAGGGAAGATGCCAAAAAAACCTCCTGTTTTGTGGGTTTTGAATATAATTCTTCTAAATCAGGGTATTACACAAATATTTCCACACAGCAGGATGACTCACATAAATAAGTAATGCAAGACTGGGATTTACTAATCTGTCAGCGACAGTGTATCCAATTAATTCCTCTGTTTATTTAGGTAGGAGTTTTTTGCACTTTATTATCTTCAGGCTGTTTGACCACAGGGGAGAGAAGGCCTTGGGAGGGGGAGTGGAAATAGATTTTTGAAGGGGAGCCATAATTAGCTCAATTCTTGGATTGAGCTCAGGAATGTTGTTACTGCTAAATAGCTCCTTAAATGGAGTATTTATAAACTCCAGGCAAAGCTGTAATATTAGAAGAGAAGAAAACCCAAAATCAAATATATTTAGATGTACAAGCCATAGGTTAATGCCCTGGCATGATGACATAATCCAGCTCAAGGGATGGGGAATGAAGAAACTTATTCCTGATGGCAAATCAGTGCATTGCACACGGCCCTGTTGGAGCCCATGGAGGGGATCTGGAAACCTTAGAATTTGGATCCACCCTGAAGGTCCCTTAAATAGTACCTGGCTCTCATGGAGGGGCCACACAGGTCCTTCCCAATGACCCATGTGCACAGCCAGATGGAATCTGCTCTGCCCTGCAGCCACAGCAATACTGGGGTTTCATTTGCCCACCTCTTCCCCTCCCTCCTGCCCTCCCCATACAGCTTTCCTACAGGGGATTCTACCCAAATGGGTGGAAATGAGAGGCATTTGCTCATGAGTGGCTAGGCTGCTTTCTGGCTCATTTTCCAGTCCTCTGGCAGCAGGCAATGGGGCTGAGCTCTGCCTCAGGGTATCTTCTAGCTGCCCTATCTGACCATAAAAACCTATTTAACATCACGCCACACAGCCATGCCCTATCATGCCCTAGACTCAGCCCCATTTATTCAAAGCAGACTTATTTTTTTTATCACACACAGACTACATGGTCCAAACCAACTCCCCTGGAAGATATTTGGACTTCAACAGGGACAAATTCAGGGCAAAGCAAAATAAATCATTAAGCTATGATGCAGAGGATTTGTGCCAGGCCTCCACACAAGACTAAGTTTAATCATTGCAGATCAGGGTATTTGGGGACAACATCTATTTTGTAACTTCATAAAAAAATTAAATAAGTGAGCCATGGCTTGTCCAAAATCTCAACTTATTTTCCACATTTAAGAATTTTTCAAATAAGAACTTTGCTTGCAATGTAATATCCCAATGAAGATTGTTAAATGCTTTTCCAAGGCTATATGATCTTTATTAAAAAATTATAACAGTGTTTACTGGACACAGGGAGAAAAGAAATAATCTCTTCTTCAGATCAAGTTCTTGAAAGCTTTCAATAGTGCTTTCAATAAATCTTACAAATTCTCTCTCAATTTCCACATAACATATCCTGTCCAAACACAGAGACAGTTGTCTCCTAGAGGTGCTGCAGTGCATTTATAAATTACAGCAATACTGTTTTCTTGGCAAATCCATTTCAAATACAATAAAAAACTTAATGGTATTAACCTCTTGGAAACGTACTTGGAAAGTTTAGTACAATGGAGCAAAACCCAGTGTGTTAATATATTAAGAGTGCAAAACAAAATAAGGGGAAATGAAAAACAAAGAAATAGATAAGCAGTAGACATAGAGACAAAATCAAAAGAGCAGAGAAATAGAGAATCAATGTTTGCACCTTGATGCAAGTGGCTGTGTAAGGCTTTGATCCCAAAGTGTGCAAGCCATGCTCCACACAGAGCCTGCAGGCAGGACTTCAAAGGGACCCTGTGATGCTGGAGCCCCTGAGTCCCCACAAGGGATAGCTGGGACAACCAGAGACTCTGTGGTTGAATCCCAGCATGGGAAAGAGCTTCCTCCTGGTCACACCAAACAGATAATCTTAAAAGCTTTTGCCTGTCTTTGCTGCAGGAGTTGGTCTGACCAGCACACAGAGGACTCTGGTGGCAGCCTGGCACACGCTACATCTTCACTGCCCCCAGCGGCCAGCGTTGCTGGGACCCCCATCACACCTTCCACACCTTTACTGGAGCCAGTGGGGACACAGAAGTGCAACTTTCCTTTTCCGAAATATATGTACGTGCAGGTGCATTTATGTATAGAGTCACAGAGTACTCTGAGTTGGAATGGACCCACAAGGATCATCAAAGTCCAACTCCTAGCACAGCACCATCCCCAAATGTCACACCATGTACCTGAGAGCATTGTCCAAAAGCTTCATGAGCTCTGTCAGGCTGGTGCTGTGACCACTGCCCCGGGGAGCCTGTTGCAGTGCCCAGTCACCCTCTGAGTGTGCATGCACATGTGTATCTGTGAGTGGTTTTATGTGTATGCCTATGGATTTGTGTATATGTGTGTCTATATAGATATACATATGAGGAAGTTTTCTACTACAATATTCCCTTTGACCATTTTTTTAAGATACAAAACTCATGGGGGAAGGAGGAAGAAGGGTGATGGGAATTGAAAGTCAGCTTCTTAACTGATGTTGTGAAACTTGATGAGTACAAAGAACATGGCATTTCTGACTTCCTCTGAGGAGCTATTGTAATAAATACAGTAGGTAGACCTTTGTGTATACCAGAGAAAATTATCAAAACCCTGTAGCCAGCTCTGTTTGGTTTGGCATTGCCTATACTACAATTCCAGTTTTAAAAACAAGCTATAATTATATTGGTATAAAAGAAAAACAGTAGAAAAGAAGAGATACATTTTGTTTGAAACCAATTCTACTCAGATATTTGAATTTCTCTATTTCTAGCAAGAAATTATTCTTAAGCCTTTTTTTTTTATTATTATTATTATTATTCCAGTACATCCCCTTCACTTGCTTAGTTCCTAAAGCAAATTAAAAAAAAATCAGAACTGCATGACTGGAATCCACCACATAGCTGTAAAACCTTTATCTGATATAGATACATGAGTATAAATAGAATGTGGCAGGATCATGAGCTGAGTTAAATATTGATTGGTAAAATATAAACATACACAGTTGAATAAATGTTGAAATAACACACTGTAGTAATTTCTGGATTTTTCAATCAAAAGTTATTTCCGAACTGTTTTAGTATTTGAAGACAAACACATTCCTGCATGTTTATCATTTGCAAGCATGTGCTTTTTTTGTGCTTCTTGCTGGTTGTTATTCCTCCTGGATGACAAACCACCTGTACATGGTATTGCTTTTATTCTCTTATTGGGGAACAGAAAACAAGTCCTGCAGGAACCAATAACAAGAGGGTTTTTTTGGGTTTTTTTTTTTTTTTTTGGGTGGTAAGGGGGCCAACCCTTTCATTAACACAGGTGATTGTGATCACATTTTGCTGAACAGGAATTAAAACATTTCAAAGCATCCTTCAAGTGAATATATTCATCACCCCTCCCACCTATTTCTTAGCTATTCCTATGCACTCTGTGCACACAGCCAAAATTAAAAGGTTTTCCTATCATGGTGCATGACTATTGAATTTTTCTATTAAAAAAACAATCTGCAAGCACAGATTAAGTATCAATTATCAAAATTATTTTATGAAAAATTCTGCTAGTACTTCTATATTTTATATTGTTAGATAGAGAAATATACCTGGGCTGTTCCCCTCTGGTTTTATGGATACTTCTGTGCAGTCCAGTCAGTAGTATATGACTTAAATCTGAAGCAGCAAACATAAAGATCTAAAAAATTATGTTTTGTAGTTATAGTTGTAAGTGCGCACAGATATCTAAACACATATAACTATTTAATATATTTAAATCTATTAAATATTTTTTAATCCAGAATCTTTATAGCAGGTCTACTGTCAGCATCAAAACTCAGAAATTCTTGGTCAGAACCTAAGACAGTTAAGTTTAACTTAAAAACTGAATTTAAAAGTATTTGGCCTTTACCTTTGCTCTAAGTCTTTAGGGCTCCAACTTGCAAAATTTTCTCTCCCACTGCAAGATCTACAGGCATTGCTTTTCAATGAGAGCTGAGAATCACAGGTAATGAAATATCTCCAGGAGCTGGCTCTTTATGGGAAAACACTAAACATCATGAGACTTGTAATAAAATGATGAATGTTGGAAGCACTGTTGTAGTTTTGTTTTCAGAATATGATTCTTGAAAAACACAAAATAATTCATGCTAAACCAATTTTTCTTATTAATACCTCTACATTTGGTACTTACACTGGTAGGCTGAGATTTATCTGTCTGTTTTTTTCATAACTGAGCAATTTACCTAGCCATGACAGCAAACCTCAGTTGCTAAAAACTAATTATAAATCAAAGATTGAGGAAGGGAAATGGACTATTTTTATGAAATATTATTCTTGTTCCATCTTGCTATGGCTTTGATCTGACTTTTCATTCTGAAGTCTTACCTTATGTGACCCTTATATGGTAGAAGCACAGCATTTCTTCTAAAAGGAGAAAAGTGCTTTGTGGGTGGCAATATTTTCCCAGAAAGGGAAAAAGTTGCAAGCATCAAGCCAGGAAGGAAGGAAAAGACATCACACATTTGGAGCTCTACAGGCAATAAATTTATTGTCAATAGTCAGGTTCAAATAGCATCATCCAGGGAAAAGTTCCCAACAGAACCACAGTGTGGATGAGAAAATAATTTTGGTCAGTCATGTTCTGACATTTTTATGAATTTAATTTAAGGTGACAAGAAGAGACCTAGTAAAAATGGCTGAATGCCTACCAAAGGGAAAAAACAAATAACCTAAAAGAAAATGAAACACTTTTTTTTCAGAAGGAAGTCTTTCATGGCTGTTGGTGTATTTCTATGTTCCAAGCTAAAAGTATTCATACCAATTTTCAGTAGTGGGACAATAAGAAAAAACAGTCACAGAAACATTCTGAATAGTCTGATCGGAATTACTTTTAGATTAAGAGTGACATTGAAGTCTGAACTGAAAACTGAACAAGGTAATTTGGACTCTCAGTTTGATAAAGTTCTTTTGTGATTTTGGGCAAGTCAAGTGATTTAGTATCACTTGATCAAGTTTAGATTTATTTTTAAGCCCAAATTTGCAAACAGAGATAACATACTTCTGCATAGAGAAGAAATCTGATGCCTTCAGAAGGGCATCCAGCCTTCTTTACCAGCATTGCCTTTGTGTCCTTAAAGGAAGCTGTACTTCGAAAAATTTTATTTCCCTTGTCCTTCCTTTTTCTCCCCTCTCCTATTGATACATATTTAATGGGATTTTGCAGGAAGGAAAAGATCCTAAGTGGTGTATTTGAGATAAGGGGCACTCCTTTGGCAAGGAATGATAACCACATGCTGGGCTGTGTTAGTGAGTGCAGTGTGCAGCTCTGGGTGTGATTATTCTCCCTGAGGCAACAAGTGTGATCAAACAGAGGGTGCTGTGTCCAGTTTGATGACCAGCAGTATGAGAAAGAATTGGAAATAGTTGAATGGAGGGCCAACAATATTATTAAGGAGATGAAGCACATGATGTACTTGGAGAGGTTAAAGAAATGGATTTATTTAACCTAGAGAGAAGAAAGCTTATAGGAAATCTGTTTCCTTTAGCTTCGTCATAAAAGAGATGGAGAAAGAGGTACAAGAGATGGAGAAGAGGTCAAAAGGCAGCAAAGAAATTGCAACAAGAGAAATTTCAGTTAGAAAAAAAAAAACAAACCTGTTGCCCAGAGAGATTGAGGCATCTGCATACCTGGAGAACTTGATAAAACCTGAGCAACAAAATAAGCCTTGCTTTGAGTAGGGATGTAGATCAGATATGATTATGATTAATAAAATCTTCTTTTCATCCTCAAGATAGATGTTGGTTGTTTGCTGAGGGTTTTGTTTTTATTTCTATACCATTAGAACAAATTAATTTCCACAATTTTTTTCTCCTTTGGAATTATCATGATGGTATTTGTTTTAAGTGTTTCTACTGAATTTATTGTGCAACCTTCACTGCAGTCCAGGGTGTGATTACGGTTTTTACAAATACACATAAGCAAGCTTTAAACTACAGTGCTCAAGATCTACTAGCTGATTAGTTCCATCAACACAGAACTACTAACCTTCAAATATTTGGAGTAATTCATGATACTAGGTTTTGCAAATGGTTTGTATTGCATGTTACCAAGACTATGCATATTACCTAAGATATCTGGTTTGTAATCACACCTTTTCACTGACAGGTGTTAACAAAATTTTCTGGCACTACCTTCAATAAAGGTCTCCCATGAAAAGTGCCTAGAAAATGGGTTCCTGTCTATTTGTGCAGAAGCAGGCCCTTAGGTATCAGGAACAAATAGGTATCTGGTCTTGTTATAAAGCACAGGCAGTGCTGAATCTTTGTGTGGAGCCTTCAGTTTTGCTTGCTAATTCCAGAGGCAGCATATGCTGGGTACTTACTCAACAGTCCAGTTGCCATCATGACACTGCTGTTCTGCCTTCTCTAAGGTATCAAAAGGTATCAGAGGTACCTTCTCAGGACACTTGGAAAGCTCTTAGAGAAGGCACAATAGCCACTGAGGATCTGACATTCCCCAAATCAGATATGTCCTTCAGGAATAATGTCCTTAAAATTTTGAGAAAAATTAACAAAGAAAAATAAATTAAAGCATCTGAAGAACTTGTGATCCCCTCACTAAGAAGCAGAGATTATCTCAGGAACATGGTAGGGATTGCTCTGGACTACCCAGCCTACCACATTGGTATTTTTATTGCTGAAGTGATATACAACCTCTAGATATAGCTGTCCTTTGGTTTCCACTGGATAGAGCACTGGATTTGCATCTTTACAGCTTCAGTGGGTGAGGTCTGAGGTGCTTTTGAGCTCCTAGGTAAGCATCAAATGCATCACTTTTGTAGTAGGACATTGACCTGTGACTTTTGCAGTGACTGCTCTGGAGGAGGCCACACACCCAACCAGAGGCCAGCACTGCTCCCAGTGATATCAGCACAGTAATGTCAGACAATCTGCAGCTCCCCATCTGGAACCAGAGCTCTTGTCAAACAGCTGCCAAGTCCCTGTGGCCTGCTGGTGGGTCAGTCACCCACAGATCTGAATTCATTGCTGTGTGTACCTGCACACAGGATTCTCCCCTAGTGATTTAGCCTGAGCAAGAAGCCATTCGAAATCTGAAGTCATGACAGAGATGGGTTCAAAAACTGTCAGATGAACCAACTGAAATTATCTGGTGGACAGAAATTACTGGTATCATGAGAAGCTGTTAAAGCCCCTTGTGAGCACATGCTGGATCTAGGAGGAAAATCTGGCTCAATCTCTCACAGATTGGCTAGCATCATTTCACACCAATTTTACCAAAAGTGACTGTGAATTCTTGATTTAGTTGGGGCCAATTTTAGGGCAAGGACTTGCAGTGCATTGCAATTGTATGAGCCACACTGAACTCTGGTCAAGGCATCAAGTTTCTGAGAGTTGTAGACAAAACCTGAGTTATGCTGATCAGACTGGATTTTCTCTTTTTTCTGACTAGCTGTCCAGAATTTTCTGAGTGAATGAATAGCCAGTCATTTTCTCAAGTGAATAAGTCAAAGCAGATTCTAAGACGCTCCACTTTAGAAATTACTATGATCACTAGATATAAAAAAAACTCTTTTCTTGGTAAATAGTGGCTTTTCTTAGAGGCATAATTCTGAATATCATTTTACTCTTGGTGATGATTAAATTTTCAGATTTCGACACCTTAACAATTGACCTTGATCAAGGTTCTGAATTGCCCGTCATGTGAAAAGAGCTTTAGACACCAAGCAATTATTTGGTGATAGCCATCAGGATAAATATTCACTGAAAAGAAAAATAGAATGAGTGCACATCTCAAATAGCAAGTGCAAAAAATATAATCAAAGTCAAAACTTAATTTGCATGTGTCCACAACTCTGCACTATAACTTTTCCCACCACAATTTCCCTGTATTGGAACATAGCAAAGGTAAAATTTAAGACTTCAAAATAAAATTACATCTTTTCAATAGCTATCATAAAAAGATGAGGAGATGAAATCTAATGTCAAATTAAATTAAAATACATTATAGTACAAATTCCATTTGCATTTTGCACATTTTAATACCTTGACTGTTTACAAGCTAAAGAGACAACATTCCACTTAGATACAGCTACTTCTGAAATCTGAGAAAAAGCACAATGCATTTGCTTCTTCTCATAAGCAGCTAGAGCCAGGATATCTGTTAAATTTGTTTTATTGGAAGAAAGCTGATTATAGATTTCATGTCCCTTTCTTTGTTAAAGGAAGGTTTATGACATCTCAAACTGAAACTCTTCAAGGTGAAACAGAAACTCTGAAACCACTTAGAAGAATTCATACAAATACTAGTTCAGCCCATGTGTCAAAGAGGCTTTCAAATATTCAGCCTAACAGCAGGAAAAGAAGAAAATATCACTCATTGGACATTATAGATCATTACAATATCTCTCCATAGATCAGTAGAAAGCATCCCCCTCTTGCAAGCAACAGCATATGGAATTAGAAATATGCTTTCATATTTAAATATGAGAAAGGCTTTTCTCATAATGTCTTCTTGCATTTCAATTGAAAAGGGCAACATCTCTGCTTATCTCTTTCACTGTGCAGGAAGTTTAATGAGTCTGGTGCCATATCTGAATTGTCATTTGCTAAGTGAAAAACTCAGCAGTACGTAATAAAACGTTCATACTTCTTGTGGCAGTGAGGAAAATCTCAAGTGCATGTCTCAAATATTTTGTGCAGTGACACATAAGAATAGATACAGCTTAAAGAGGGGTAAACTCCTTGTGTCAGTGAGTTGCTGCTTGCACCCTCTGACCTAAGAGGACAGACTAACATCATGAAGGGAGGGGCTGGGCCGCAGGGTCAGCCAGCATGGATGAGTTAATGTGCATTGTGGTCAGGGGACACTAGATTCCTTTAGTTCCACCCCATCTGCAAGAGACCACAGAGCAAAACCAAGCAAGTCTCACTCCTGCCGGAGAAGAAAAGAGCAATTATATAATTCTATGCAATGGAGTTCTCTATATTGACATAGCAGCACATAGCTCCGCTCAAAGTCCAGCACTGGAAGTCAGAAAAGTGAAGAACACGACAACATGTACATCCACACCCACTAACATGTGTGCATGCCTACAGATAGAGAGTATGCACCCACCACTGAGCTCCCTGCAGTGCTGAGGACACCTGTCCTAGAAAGATGAGGACAAGCACTTTAGCAGGTCCTGTAGGGACTGGAAAAGGGGGAATGTTTTAGACTTAGACAGTGATTTAGATTAGATGTAAGGAAAACGTTTTTTTACAATAAGAGTGATGAAACACTGGAACAGGTTACCAGAAAGGTGACAGATGCCCTGTCTCTGGGAACATTCAAAGTCAGGCTGGATGAGGCTCTGAGCAACCTCATCGTGTTGAAGATGCTCACTGCAGAAGGGTTGGAGATGTTTTTAAAGGTCCCTTCCAACTGACTCTAGTCCATGATTATATGCTTAGGTGAAGAGCAGGCTGTCTCAAGCCTCACACCTGTCGAGGTCTTTGGTACCTCCCCTTAGGTTGCAAAGGAACACTGTTTGGTACTGAGCTTCCTGTGCACATGCTGCACTCATTCTCTGAAAATAACATCATTTCTACAATGCCCCGCTTTCTTTCATCCCCCAGCAAAGACTGATATACTTGTGTAGAATCAGGCCTACCTGCTTCTTTTGGGAGGCCATGTTGCATATCTTCACCCTAAACTGCATCAGTATGACCAGGAAAGTCCATCATTTTAGGTCTCATTTTCTTGATGAGCTCCTTATATTCTGCAATGACAAAAACAAGTGATTACAACTACCCAAAAGGAGGTTGTAGCAAGGTGGGGGTTGGTCTCTTCTCCCAAGCAGCAAGCAATAGGACAAGAAGAAATTGCCTCACGTTATGCCAGGGGAGGTTTGGGTTGGATATCAGGAAAAATTTTGTCTTGGAGAGGGTGGTCAAGCATTCAAGCATTGAGCATGCTGCCCAGGGAGGTGTTGGATTCACCAGACTGAAAGTGTTCCAAAAATGTGTGGATGTGGTCCTTAGGAACATGTTTTAGTGGTGGACCTGGCAGTGCTGGGTCAAGAGCTGTACTTAGAGGTCTTTTTCAATTTTAATAATTCTATAATTCTCTATCTGTTGACACCAGTAAATAATATTTTCTCAAAGGCTCATCTTCAGTTCAGCTTTTTACTTTAAGCCCTTTTCCCTAAGCAATGATTTCAATTAAGCTGAGGTGTTTTCACTATGATTCATAGACCTACCCTTTGCCTGGGACTCTGAAAATGTCTTTTCAAGGTGTTTTTTTTAATTATCTCCCTTAGTCTAAAGACCAGCTCTGGATGACTGCATCTCTTCCTGTGAAACTGCAACATCATGACTGCAGCCAGTCATCCTGGCATTCCTGTGCTCCAAAGGTGTGCTCCTGAGCAAATCTATTTTCTAGAATGCTACGTGAGCCAGTGCTTTGCTGAGTTATTCTTCCCCTTCACAATGGTAAGACATTGCTATTTTCCTTTTCTGCAGTAATTCAACCAATACTCAGTGGTTACCCTTTCTCCTTGTCACCCAAGGCACTCCCAACAGAGTAATTTCCTCTTCACTTCTCTGGGCAACTCATATGCTTTCCTTTGAGTTCTTTTGGCTTGGATTCAAATAATGTGACCAAGAACAAAGACTTTTTTTGAAGATGAAGGATGAGAACGCTTTGCACTAATGTAGTTTTTTTTCTAAAACCTCATCATAATAGGCTACCTAATTAACATAACTCATGGTTTTTAGATCCCACACAAATCCTTTCTAACAATGTTTTGCCTGCTGTCAGCTGAGTTGCCCTTTGCAATAAAGTATCTCACTTATCAGTCCCAAGCAGTGAAAAAAGTTTTAGTGAAGTTTATCTGCAGGACCATATACAGCCACCAAACACACAAACTAATATTTATGCTTTGCATATGTTAAATCTTATCATCCATCTGTATTTATTCTCACTTTTCCCTAATGATTTGTTGTACTTGTAGGTTTAATCCACTTAATCTCTGTCTCTCAGAGTATGTGACAATAAAATAAGGACACAAGGACAACAATACAACCTACTACATGGTCTTTAAGACTTATGGAGAATTCCTGAAAGTGGGAATTTTTCTGCAGAAAAAATTGCAGGATCTGCTTATGATATTTAGCTGGATCCTCCACTATGCTAGCAATGTGCTCAGTTAAACTCTGTAAAGTTGCACCATTACAGGATACATTCAAGTTCAAGAGTTTGTCCTTCTAAACTGATTTGTTAGAGTTTGTTTTTGTTCGTTTTCACCAGTCATGAGAATTGTTTCTAAACATTAAAAAGTATGTATACTAACTTTTAATTTAAAACACTCCTGCAGAAAAAGTGCCCAAGGAAAATAGCTGCTCCATGCACAATAGTGACACAGTGACTTACAATGACTAATTAATGAGAACACCTGGAGTATCTTTCAGAGCTAAACTGGAAACAAAATACTGGAGATTAGGTTTTCAAGCTACTGGTGGTCCCAACTAATCTCTTTCAGGTGTAAACCACAGTGTACGTGGAAAGCAAATTCTGACTCATTCCTGCGAGACAGGAGGTCTTCGGGCTAATAATTGCAGTATGTAGTTTCCATAAAATTTACGAGGTTGGCTTTAAATTTTAGTAGTGGCAGGCCTGCAATAAATGCCAATGAGGTCCATCAAAATGAGTATTTGTGTGTGTCCTCATAAAAATAGATCAACCTTTTTAACAGACTCCATGCAGAGGAATTTGTATAATTACAACACATATCTACAGCTTTAGAGTCCTTTCCACACCAAAACCAACATGCTAAGTCATAAATGCAGAGGAAAAATAAACACAGGAACATAATAAAAGAGATTTGGTTGGGTTAAGTCGCTCTGTCTCAGCTGCCATGTTGTAGCTAACAGAATTTCCACAAGGGGTGGGCAAAAGGATTATTTTCCCTGTTTGTCAGCTCTCCCCTCACCTTTGCCTCTTGCACTCTTGGGGATGGCAAACAAGTCTGCTCACATAAAGGAAAGGAAAGGGACAACCAAAAAGGAAGAAGGGTCCCACCACACATACATACATTAATTTCCAGACCATGCATTAACTCTTATCATGCTGGTCTTGATGGAAGTGCTCAACAAGGAATGAGAGATGCTAGGCATCCCAAAAGAAGGGACAAATTAAATTTACAACTTGTGCATTGTGTCTATAACTCACCAGTTCCATGGTCACAGTTGAATTGTCAACTCCAACTAATAAAATATGGTTTATGTCTGAGATTCCCCACTATGCCAAGTTTCCACAGAGTTCAGCTGAAGTGGAAAGGCAGTTATGATTCGCTGATTCTCTCCCCAGCCCAGCCACAGCTCTCATCCTCATGAATTATCCACCAGCAGGGAAGAACTGGAGTGTTATGTGTCACATACACTCCTCATCCAAGACTACCTCTGCTGCCAGGGACAAGACCCACAGAGCATGGAAGCAGGGGTGCCTGGAAGGATGAGGGGAAGAAGCCAGGGAAAATGCTACTTGGAGGCCTGGATGCATTTTAGGATAGTGCTCTTCCTAATAAGAGTGGGACAGGGGTTTATAAGTGTTTATACAC
Organism: Vidua macroura; assembly: GCF_024509145.1. Taxonomy (NCBI): domain Eukaryota; kingdom Metazoa; phylum Chordata; class Aves; order Passeriformes; family Viduidae; genus Vidua; species Vidua macroura. The sequence continues at coordinate 14,880,004 of NC_071576.1, read as the reverse complement.
CTAAAAGCACAGATGGGCATTTTGTGAGATTTTCAAAAATTCCTATTACTTTTATAGGAGTTAGAAGATGTTAAAAGAACAAGAGGCACTTCTCTACACCTTTAGTTTTCAAGTATTTTTTAAGGGTCTGGTCTAAAAATCAGTCAGTGCTTTCCAAATTTGCCTTGTTTTTAAGCAATTTCCATTGCCATAGTATTGCATTGTTTTAAATGGACTTAATGGATTCCACTTTTGTGTAACAGCCAGAAAACAGAGACCATGTGTGGGACACAGTTTGATTTATTTTAGGCATCTGAAAATGAAGGGTCAGAGTCTCAGTTAGTTGCTGATCTACCTACTGAGAAAGCAGACACATTGGAAAGGGATGAGTCTACCCCTGGAGGTTCCCGTTTCTCTCCCTTGACCACAGAGGGAGCAGAAGCTCAGATTAGACCTCTAATTCATAACAGCTGAAGCCAGATGAGATGAATTCCTCCTCCTCCTCCTCCAGCGACTCAGCCAAAGGCACATAGAAAACAATGGGAGAGCAATACACTGAATTCAGCCTCCCAAACCTCTAGACAGGGTTTAATCACTGTACTGAGCTTCCCTGAGAGGAGATATTGGAAACTCTTGCCAAAACAAATCCAATTGGTACACAACAGAAAGCAATGAAAGCTGTGCTGACCAATAAGTACAGAGTTGGGAGCTGGAGGGAACAAAAGGGTCATACCCAAGCTTAAAGGCTTTCCCCACAAATTAACCAGCTCACAAGAGCCGTGGCACCACAGATATGCAGAGGCTGCAGCCACCCAGGGAAGGACAGAGCAGCAGGACTGCCTGGGCATGGGACCTGACAACGGGAACCCAAAAGCAAAACTAGTTTCAGCCAACCAGCTGTGCTAGTTTTCTCATCTCTCTACCCTGATCAAGGTCAAAAAACACACATATTTCTCTTAAAAATGTAACTGTTAATAACAAGGAAGAATAACTGGCAATACTTCAAAATCCTAGTGAAAGCTGAAGTCTTGCAACACAGCACAATGCTAAATCTCAGTGAGGCACATGAAGGAATAGCTCTTAAAAACAGTGCAGAAAAATAGTATTTGTATTAAAATTTTCTGTTTCATTTGAGGTTTTAATCTTTTTTTCATTTCAACAATTTGCTACTCATTCTTATGAGGAAATTGCTCTCCCACTAATGAACTCTGAACCTTATGACAAAAAGGATTTTAGATAAACTTATGAGGAAATGTTCTTTCTTGAAAGATTTCTTACACTGACTTCCAGTTTTTAAATAATAAAAAATAACCAACAGCACAACTTCCCACTATAAAACCAGATGATTCAAAAAGTAATTGCTTCAAAAGTCATAGTAGAAAGATGTAAACTACTTCTAGTGGCTATGAAAGGCAAGTGAAGCCTTTTAAAGAGTCTCCTAATTATGCACTGTTTCTTGCTCTCCTTGCACAGTAGATCTTGTCATTACACCCCCCAGGCTCCTCCCCCCTCATGCCTTTTAAATGACATTTGAGAATAAAAAAAAGTTAAACATCTACAACAGACACAAACTTTTGCCTTAATGATAAAGTCCTAGTTGGTGCCAGTCTGGCCAGGCCTTTACTCCAGCCATGGCTTGTCACATCCCAGGCAGAGCCCAGGCACAGGCTGCAGACATGTCCTTCAAGACTGGGGTCTGACAGCAGCTAGATGACTTTGTCAATAAATTTATTATGATCTTCTGAATGTTATTATGGTAACACTGATTCTGAGATGCTCAGTGTGATGTGCAATTACTCTTATTCCAATCACAAGGCCACCAACAAGCAATTTGATGTTATTTGTGTTTCAGTTTTCCTTGTGCTCCTATACAGCTTTTATGCTGTTGGTCATGTAGTACCCCATCAATGCCTCTTCAAGGTGCAAACCCCTGTCTCCAGTGCAACCTTGCAAACAGCTGGAAAATTAATTCATCTTTTAACTTTCTGCAGGACAGTTTGCTACACAAAAGCTTCAGCAGAGTTTGTGCTAGCTATTGTCAACATAAAAATGGGCAGTACCCCAGAGGGTTTATGAAAAATTAGACAAAATGCTGTCAAGTAGACAAAATAGCATTTCACTTTCAGACCCAAATAGCTAAACAAATGGTATGGTCTTGTGGGTTTTTCCATAAGAAGGAGCTGGCACTCGTCAGGTGTTTCCTTGACCGACCTGAGGAACATATAGCACCATGCTTTGAGAGGCAGCTTTGGGAGCTCTCAGACTGTTGCCCGGTTAGCACTTCACTGAAAACCTTGTTCTTTTTCTCTGCTTCTCACAGACCTTACCCTGACACTCATTTTGGCTGACAAAGCTCTGAATAACTTTGCCTCTTTTCCTAGGTTATTTTCCCTGCTTCTCCTTCCCAGACACGAACTGTCAGCAGCACCTTAGACCAGCCCCAAGTGATGTTTCAGCAACCTTTGTTCACATCTGTTTCTGAGAAGCCCTTAACTTCTGCCACCATGGCAGTAGTGTTTGAAGCAAAGCTTATCACAGAGCAGGATTTTAGCCCCAGTGTCTGTCACCAGCAAGACAATGCCCTGGTGTCTTTAGCCTGAGCAAACTGGATGGTAGGGGAGGGTGAATTCTCCCCTATTTCACTCCCTTGTTAACCTACCTTTTCATAATTAATAATAGAATTCTGGGGCAAGGGGGCATATCCTATGTGTGTGTAGAGAACGAATCTACTTTAATTGCTATATATCTAGAACAGATTTGGCTTAATTAAATAACAGTGTTGTAACTTTCACATCTCTGCACCAGCGTAGCCAGTTGTGAGCTGCAGTGATTTCTGTACATGAAAAACCATCACTTCTCAGTACCATTGCTCCTTTAAAGTGAAATTTTCTTTCCAGCATATTCTGGAGCTTACTGGTAACTCAATAAAACAGCTTGCTGTGTCTCCAGATCCTAAATTTATTTTTTTCTTTTATGTACTCATACAAGTAACTAAATATTTTTCTGAATTTTTGATTTAAATGCCATGTCTTTTTCAGGAAATTTGAAATCTTTTGAAAGATGCCTGGCAATAAGCCTGACAAGAGCCAGCATATTGTGTCTATAGAGCAAGGCAGAGAGGTCAAGTGCTTCCACTATCAGGGAAAACCTAGGTAAGAAGGAGCCAAATGCCAACACTCCAGCACTGGGTTTCCCCTAGAGCTGCCATCATAGTGCCAATGCCTATGGCCCTTTTAGTCCCACAGACTTTGCATGTGAAATGGTGTAACAGGGGAAGGAGGAAGAGAAGAGACCGGGTGTCACGTCTAACAGGTTGTACCCACAAAGATGTCAGCACCGCTCTCTCACAGCCTGGACTGCATTTTAGCAAGTGAGCCAAGGATGAAAGTTTTTCTGTTCCCACTGGAAACCCTCAGAGCCATCCATTCACCCTATCATATGTTCACTATCAGAAACTGCTCTTCAAAGCTGAGCAAAAACTACCGTGCTGCATATAATTGACAAAGTTAATTGTATGCAGCATATTTCCTCTACCATAAATATTCCCAAACACCATTTGTTTCTGGATTTCACTGTTCTCTTAACTAAAGAACAGCTACATTATTGTTTCATCTGTAGCCCAACTGTTTTCTTTACATTTTACCACTAAATTGAATCTACTGCCAGTAATCTAATTTACATTTAAAATGCACAATATGCCAACATGACCAGACTTCAATAAAATTTTTACTAAAACTCATAAATGCCTTGATTCTGGTGTTTATAGAAATTTTAGACTGTTCATTCCCTGAATGTTATGTCGCTAGCATCCTGAAATCATTCCCATATGAAGTAAGAAACATTCTTAGATTCATGCTGTGTCAGGAAATACAAAATATAATGTCACTCACCATTGCTCTCAAAATCAAAGATTTGTTATCTCCCAACAAAATGGTTTGGATGGCGTGTCCAACCTGCAGTAGCATGGCATATTAGCTCCACTCACCTGCTTTTGTTATTGATACAGCACATCTTGTTCCCTGCATTTCAGATTACAAAGATTTCTTACCATCCTTACTTAATATATTTTTTCTTCTTGTGCACACAAGTGCTTGGTTTTAAAATATTGCAGAATTCTTCAGGTGTCTTATGAGCACTCTCCACCACCACTGAATCTCCATCACCACTGAACCCAGAGGCATCTTTCCTGAGTACCTACCTGACAGTACCAGAAAGGTCATTTCCTAGAGGTTTAGATTACATTTCTCAGTTGGATACTGATTGCCAAATTTGTAATTTTAGCAAAACAAAAATTATCAGAGGCTCAGGTAAAACTGGAACAAGATTTCAGGGTGGTCTTCCTTTTTTTGTTTGCTTGGGGTTTTTTTTGGTTTGAGGTTTTTTAATGTGAAAATGGATTATGTAGTAGACACAGCTCATTTTTGTACTTACTAAACATTTTGATTTCTTTTTCTAAACAATATTTTCAGGGGTATTAGGCTAAGTTGAGTTTTTAAAAGAAAAAATTGAAAGCAAAGAATACATTTGCTTCCTATTAAAACTCTTTTTTCTCTTGCTTTGAAACAAAAGTGGTGGGATGTGTGCAGGCAGGCACATGTTCATACAAAGGGAATGAAAAGGGTTGACTTTTTTGAGTCAAACCCTCATTACAGCCCCAAGCCTGTATGAGTTCAAGAAGCATTTGGACAATGCTTTCAGACACATGGTGTGACTCCTGACTCGATAATCCTGATGAGTCCTTTCTAACTCAGAAAATTCTATGATTTTATTATTTTCCTTTTTTGTTTTGTTTTGTTTTCATTATTTTACTTCAGCAATCAAGCTAGCTATAAATCACTTCTGAAATTCTACTCACGGTACTTATTTATATCCTTCAGCTAATCTTTGATTGTCCAAATCCATTCTTGTTTGATTGTCTGTGCTTGTCAGAAATTCACAAGCTACAGCAGTATGAGGATCAGTGGCCACCTCTTCAGAGCAGTCATAGCTTCAGTCACTGTTCATAAGCTGTTCTACAGTGTGGAGATCCTGATCCAAAGACATTGACAATTTATTTATTGTAGAATCATAGGATCAGGGACCCTAGAGATCTTCCAGCCCCTCTGCCACTGGCAGAAATACCTGTGACTAGATCAGGTTGCTCTGGGCCACATCCAGGCTGGCCTTGAACACTTCCAGGGATGGGACACCCACAACTTTTTCTGGGTAACTTCTTGTAGTGTCCTACCACCCTCACAGTAAAAAATTGTTTACTAATATCTAATCTAAAGCTCTAATCTTTTAGTTCACAACCATTCTTCCTTGTCCTATCACTATCTACCCATGTAAAACATCCTCTCCCCCTTTTTTATAAGCACCTTTTAAGTAATTAAGTCTCATTTTGCAGTTAGGGCCAAATACGGATTCTTGCCTCCTTACTATTGGCTGAGAGATCACACTGGGCCATATTTTACTTTACATGTTATCTCATCTTGAAAAGTTAGGATTTATATGCTGTTATTACCGTGTGGAAGGGGAAAGGATAATCAAGAGTTTGTCTAATTCTGAGTGGCAAAAAGCTGAAGAGATGTGAACTAAGACACAGGCTCCTCTGTGCTTCGATAGTGAGATTATAGTTGCTTTAGGTAGAAGACAAGGTTGCAGCTGTCTCTTTCAGGGATAAATCAGACTCCTCTAGATATATTTGCTATTTCACATCTAAATGCATATAATCAGCTGGCAGGAAACTGTCTGTACATTATATTGCTTTGAAATATCAGTTCAATTATAATTGTGCTTTCACATATTTGAGCTGAGCATTGGATTCTAAGGGGTCAAATTCTCCAATTGGGTGCATGCATCTAAAATACACAGCTTGGTTCTGAATAAAGAAAAAAGTGAAGACAGTATACCATTGCTCAAGCTGTATTCTTCTCTCAGGAAATTTTAATGGGATTTTTGTGTACAATAGGATTGTTGTACTCCAGGGTGCAACTATTTATGTAAATATAATCATGCTATTTATGTAAGAAATTCAAAAGTTTACAGTAAGAATCAAGAACAATTTCATCCTGAAGGAGTAATCATTTAATTGAGAATGCAGAGTTAAGGTTTAATATTTCCTTTTTTCCTTTTCCAAGTGGTTTTTGCTAGCATTCTTACTACACTCAGAGTTACATAAAGTAAATATACATTGTATCCAAGTCAAAACTGCTGGGCCAACAGAAAGCAATACCCCACACCTGCTGAGAAAATCTCCCTCCCTTCTCAGTGCCTTATTTCTGCAAAAGCCTTTGCTGGGACGTGGAAGCCCTTGATTGTCCTGTCTGATAAGCAAGCACCACAGCCTTTCTGAAAACTGAAGCACTTTGCTCAGTGCTGGGAGAGCAACACAAGACACGTAAATTCTTGTTTAGATTTACCCAGGAGATGGCGATTTGGGGGGCTTCGGCCAATTTTTAAAATTTTAAATTAATACTTCAAGTGTATGCTCTTATCCATCTAGCCTATGCAACAACAGCATGAACCTGATCCTGTTTATCTGAATCACAGTGTGAACATGACACAACATACGGGGTCCATTTGCTCAAAACCCTTCACTTGCTCCATTCACACCCTGGGGACCAAGCTGCCCTGCTGTGGTCTATGTTCCCTCTGCAGGATGTTGGTGGTGATGTCCCTGCATCTTAAAATGGTACCCTGAACAGAGGATTGACAACGGGACATGGCTGGCTACAAAATGGAGACCTTCAAGTGTCTGGGGAGCATAGCAAGGCAAAAAAACTTGAGGGTGTTAAACCAAAAGAAAAAGTTCCTTGCTTTCTAACCATCTGCAGACTTCAGTCTTGATATAAGTTTTCCAAACAATGCATTGAGGAAATATTACAGTAAAAGTTTTAAGAAGAAGTGTGATAATCCCACCAAGGGACAGAGACAGACAATTCTTGAAAACAGAGAATTAAACTTAGAGGAGGACTCTATAGTTGTCCATTTACTAAGGGGTTCTTGAGAGAAAATTGAGTGAACTTAATGCATTTAATAGAAATGCATCATTAGAAAAAAACTCTTTTTCGAGGATCTAGACTCCCACTTGGGCATGAGTATTAGTAGTAGAAGCACCTGCTGAAGATGACTCCAGCATTAATAAACTATTGGTTGAAGGACAACATGTGACAGAAATGTACAATAAGATTGGTTTGGAATTTTTTGCACAGACTGTGAACCCTAGCAGAAACATTTCCTAAAAAAAACTATAGCAATAGTCTAAATTTCTGGGTAAATTTAACTAAATGACACGTTTCAGTACAGTCAGCTTGAAAAGTCAGATGTCCAAACTCAAAGTGCATAGGTCTCATTTACGAGCCTGGGAAATGGTAACTTTGGAGGGATTTGGGGAACATTGTGGATATTCAGAAAAACAATCTCCACCACTGACTCTAAAGGGCTAGTCCTCTGGAATGAATAGTGGTGGGGCAACTGAATCAGAGGTTGTAAAATCTTTTGCCTGGGCACCCAGACAGGACAAAGTTATCCAAGCTACTTCTGTCAAATACCCATGCAGGCCACACACATATGATAACAGGCTTTGTCAGTTTTGAAGAGGAAAACTGTACAAGATGAATCCTGACATTTAAATCTCAAAATGAGACACCTGTTCACCTTGTGAAGGGATGCAAACTCTGCAAGGGAAAACGGATACGGGAATGTCACCATGCTGTGGGAGGCCTTCTAACACTGGAAACTGAAAACCAAGATTAGAAGGTTGGGTTTGGATTTTTTTTCCTAAAATATATGCTGTAGCTCAGCTGGCGTTGTTACTGGTCTTGGAACGGCAGTCAAGCAGTCACAGCGCATTATCACAGCGGTCTCCTTTGGCTAGGGAAATCTCTGAAGACAAGCAAAACACAGACAACGTGCCAGAGGCTTATTTTGTTTAAAACCCAACAATTTCAATATAAATATCCCATAATTAATTTGACTTATAGCATAGCACACCTCCTTGTCCTGCTGTCAGTCTATCCTAGGGCCAGGGGCAGAGACACTGGCATGCCCAGCATCCCATTCCACTCCAACACACTTTCCCATCTTGACAGAAGAGCTTCCAGCATCAAAGCCTCAGACTGGGGCCATTTAATTGAGCCAACAATTTTATATTATTATGAATTCTATGACTGCTGTTTAACCTGCAGACTGAGAAATTCACCATGAGAGTCAGAGCAAGATTTAGAATTGTTGTCTGTGAAAAGCTGGTATCCTAAGGAGGTAGAAAAGTCTGTCCAGGTCATTGGTGTTAATGAGCCTGACATACAACTAAGCACTACTGGCTCTATCCAGCAGAGGGAAGCAGCAAAAAGAGAGCTATATTGGTTGGTTTATAATTTTAGCAATCATATAATAGAATAACTAGTTACTGCCTAAAGAAATATATTCATAAAAAGTAGCTACAGCTGAAGTCCCATCAGGCAGATGTGTTCACTTCTATCCAGTGACTAAGATCATGTAAAAGTGGGACATTTCATTAAACAGAGATGCTTCCTCTGAACCTGTTGAACATTTTAATATAACCTCAAAACACTGCAGGGAACAAATAATCCCTGAAGATGATACTAAACCTACACTTTTTACCTGCCCCTGTAAAACTGAATGAAAAAGTAACAGTACCACTATTGTGATTCACACATAATTGAGTGTGCCAACTAATAGTCTTTAATATCCACTGCTGACAGGATGGAATTAACTGCATTTTTCCCTGTCCAACTTTCATTTTTTTCCTTGTGGTGTAAGCCAGTATCTAATCCCATCCTTATATAATTTTGGCTATATTAACTCAATTGAGGAGAAAGTACTTAGCCTAAAGCACGTTAGGGTGAGACCTTGAAATAACAATGTTTACACAAGCTAAAGATGTCTTTTATTGAAGCTCTCCACTGATGCTTGCCAACAAAAGCTTTTCATGTGCAAAAGAATCAATACTGAATTATAGTTAAGCCATGTAATAATTATCCTCATTAGACGTAACCAGAGCATGGATAGGATGAATTCAGTTATAAACTCTGCTAATACTCAGGAAGCATATTCTATATGTAATTTAATAATCTTGGAAATAAATACACAAGTCTTTCTGTCTTTTAGCACAAGATCTATTTAAAGTGGAGAGGCAATTCACAGTGAGAAGACCAATTTTTTTCATTATTTGTTTTTTACTTAATCTGGGGGAAGTTTTTGAATGTGGTATTTATGTAGGTAACAGGGCTTCCTGAGAGCAAGAGAGCTGGGACATGCTGGCCACCACACCTCAGGTGTATCATCCTGGTGGGAAGATGGGCATGGGTAGGAACTTCTATCCTGAGCAGGGAGTGCAGATCTGGGTTGGCATTGTCTTTCTCTTCTGCTGAAGTAGGTGGGAGACTCCCCATGGAAAGATGCCTTGGTTGCACTGAAGTTTCATCTTTTCTGTCCCCAGCTCATAATTCCCTTTTCTTTTTGACTTATCCCTGACAATTTTTGGAGATCCTTTGAGTGCTTTTATTAAGGTGGTTTTAGCACAAATTTCTAACATTCAGATTCTGGCTAGAGGCTGCCAAACCACTTCCCAGGCAATTTCTGCCCATGCTCTTGGCAACACAGGGGTAAGGGACCACTCCTCCCATCCCAGTCCCAGACCAGCTGCCCTCCCTTCCTTCCCCCAGTTCTACCATTCACTGTCTGCATGTTTTTCAATTGACATTCTAGGCAGGTGACCTTAAAAACTTCATCTCAAAACATATATTGAGGGAGGAGGATGGTAGAAAGCCTTTTTATTTACCTGTTTTACAATAACTCAACAAGGTGAGCAGAAACAGGACAGAGGGATGGTGATCCTCTGGCCTGTTTTTGCTTTCAGCACCCTCATATTGGCAAGCATGGGAACCATCTCATTGTGTTATTCACCCTGTGAAACCCCTTGATTCCACTGTGGGAAGTATGGCTGCTCTTTGCCCTGGGATTTTCTCTCCCAGGACTGGAAACCTGGCTTGTCAGCCTGAGCTAAGCATCAAACCTAAGCACAGGCTGGAGTCCCAGAATCAGCTGGGGCTTTGATTCTCTCTGAACAGTTTTCTTGCAACGTCTCTGACTTTGCTGTTTCTTCTGTTACAAGGGATAATATTACTTCCCTATCACTGAATTAACCAGCTGTGTCTGAAAGCATGAAAACATCACGTTTTTCTCTCCAACATTTAAACCTGATTACATTCTGTGAACCAGACTATCCAGAAAATTAGCTTTTGGAGGTTGAGAAACTTTGAGAGACAGGAGGCTCCTTCAGTGCTGCTTTGATGAGTCCTCAGGAGAGTCCAGCAGACCAAGGGGAGAGAGCAGCAAATCATGTCAGCTCCCATCCAAACCCCACCTCATCTGTCCCAAGCCTGCAAGCGCTGAACACAGCAACAGGCGTGCCAGTGAGAGGTCCATGGCAAAGGATACTGGGTGGTGAGACTTTCTGTACATAATTATTTCTAAATAAAGGGGCCAAAAAATGGCAGCAGCACATGCTCACTAGGAGCTACAGAATTAATTCCACAGATGGCACAGTCCATGGGCAAGAACCTGTTGTTTTTTATAAGTCAGCCTCCATTTGAGGCAGTGGCAAAAATCCCATAATCACAAAGAAATGAAATTCTGCTCCTTTCTAGGGATGCAACACTGATGTAACTATCAAAGCTGGTGACAGTATACCAATGTGGCAATAATACAACTCTAAGCCTACCAAGGTAAAAGAAAGCAGACAGGATGTGAAAAAAAAAAAAATTGGTTAACGGATTTATTTTTCCAAAGATTATTTATTTACTTTTGGCAAATTGCAGAGTTATTCAAAGAAGACTGATTTTTAACTATTGACATGGCTCACAGTGAAAAAATAATCAGCATTTCTCAGAATATTAGGAAAAAGGCCTATGGTCCGTAGAAAAGTCATATTCAAAACAACTGGTGTAAGAATGTGTTTGTGTAGAATGAACATTTTTAAGCAATGAGGCCAGAACACTAAATTTAATGTCCCATATTTTAAGTTTTCATTGCAACAGATTTTGTAGTTACATTCAAAGTTATCAAATTTGAGGAATGATATAAATAAGACCTAACCTCCATGCTATTAAATTAAGCTGCTGCCAACATTATTATTGGGAGTAAAATTACCTTGATTGCTATCAGCTATAATCAAATATAGGAAAAGCTTGGAATGCTGATATGTTCCACAGTAGTATGTTCTGAAACAGTCATTAGAAAACAAAGCTCTGACATGACATATCTATTTAAAATTATATTCCACAGTAGCAGATAAATAGCATAATGAATTCTCAGGTTGCTGCAGCCTATGTGTTTAAGCTCAAGTTATTATTTTATTTCCATTTGTCTTTTTGAACAGTTTAATGTTGTAAGTAAGCCACAGCTCAATATACTGAATTATTTACAAGCCTGCGGAGTGCAGATGCCTAACACAGCAGTTCTGGAGAAATCTCTCCCAGCTCTAGCCAGGACATGCATGCTAAAACAGAGAGGGCAGTGCTCCAGCGCCCAGATCAGCCTCGTCCATCCAAGTCCTGCCTGAGGACAGGGTGAATCTCTGCTCACAGCCTGAGGGTTCATTCTTTCCATGAGGAGCCACTCCAAAGCACCAGCAATGAAAGGCAGAGCAGTGCAGAGCAGAGCAAAGCTGCACAGCTTGAAGGGAAAAATTGGTGTGTGAGCAGACCCCTGGGGTGGCTGCTCAGTCACCACGTAGTCAGGCTTCAGGCAAAAAGTGCACACAGACCTTGGGCTAAGCCTGAGGTTTGTTCCACTTGTGGCTTTCATAGAAACCGAGAGAACATGGGCTGAGACCATAAACACAGCTGGATACCAAGGGCTGTTCCTTCCCTGGCAGGAACACCACAGCATAGTCTTCCCCTAGCCCCAGGACATCCCCCTCCCCTCCTCACTGGGACACTTCCCCCCAGGATCTCTGAAGGCACAGAGCAAGAGCCAGGACACGCTGGGGATGTTCGAGTTCATTCCACACTCACCCTACAAGGGAAATCACAGGGCTGGGTCACTTCCCAGCTCTGCAAAGTCACACTACTGAAGTAACAGGGGAGACAAAAAAAAAGTCTTCATAAAACAAATCCTACAGGATTTCCTCACAGTAATCCTCTACCCAGAGTGAGGTACCTGCATTGCTTTAGTCACCTGCTGTTTTGAGGGGCGTAACTGCTGGAAGAACAGAAGGGCAGACTTAGTTATTTCCCCCACGTATTCTGGAGAAACAAAGGGTTGCCTCCAGATACCCTGTCTTACGTAGAAGTGGAAGCTAAAATTCTCCCCAAGGCTTATGCTTTGTCATTGAATTTCAGAAAGAAGCAGAATTAACTGCTTCTTGCACATGGATTACACTACAGACAGCTTTTTGCCCCTGCAAATCTTACTGTAAAACTGCTGCAGTGACAGCTGGGATTTTCAGAGGGGTTGCATGAGACAGTGCCTCGAAATGCCTTGGAAAACCTCAGTCTAAATATCAACTAATTTGATGTGAAAAAAAAAGTCCTTTACAAGATATGCTTGTGCCAATTATGCTCTATAATCTCACCTCCAGAGGTAAAATAACTTTCCTTTCCCAGATTATACTCAATGTATGCCATAAAATTTTCATCAGATAGTGGAAATTCAACATACTATGAGACAACATATATGTCAGAGTGACCCAAATTCGGTCTCAGAATAATTCCACAATAGTAGTTTGAGATAGAATTAGAAACAGCAGGTATTTTTAATAGTTATTGCTGTTTACTAAGAGTAATCAAGAATGTTGAAAGAACAAGTGTTATTTTATATGTGTTAAGGGAAGTGATAGATAAAATGTTACTTCTAAATTAATTTTATCAGTTGACCCTCTTCAAAATTATAAAAGGTTGAAACACGAAGTTGCATTTTAAGGATCCAGCAGGTCTTGGGCACAAGGTACAGTGGGAGCAGCTGGACCCTCCTTGCCAGCGGTGGTGTGGGAGGGGCCGGCTCCCTGCCCCACGGCACCCCCAGCCCTGCAGCCCGGGCATGCTGGCAGCTCCTGACAGCTCCTGACAGGGGGTTGGACAGGCTGCAGGCAGCGCAGCCTTCTGGCCCTGCTCACCCAGCTGGACCCAGCTGATCAGCTCACAGCACCCAAGCAGCCAGTCCCACTGCTGTAAAGGATGGGCAGAGATGGGGGAGCGGCCAATGGCAGTATGTTCTTTGCACTACTTCATATTAATAGATTTTCTTTGCATTTTGAAAAGGCAGCTTATATCTGATCTCATCACATGAAGGACAAAATATGCCACTTTCAGTTATGTCACTGCATGCTATGTAGGAAAGCACAGACAGTAACAGAGCCACAGCCAAGCATCGAGTGCATCTGCATTCTTTGTCTGCAGCCCAGGCTTTTCCTGCCTCGCAGTGACAGGATCAGGGAAGAATTTTCTGTGACTAATTAGGTTTTAACTTGCCAGAGAGAACATGGACATTGGCAGTCTATGGTATAATAGTGAAGCAAAGTTTGAACTAGATTGAACTTAATTTCCTTTTCACTGAAAGGAAAGAAAGATTAATGAAATATCCCCAAATCCATCCTGTTAGCTTTTATTAAATCAGCAAATGAAATTTAACCTCCAATTCTGTTATAAAATCTTTTCCTGTAGATTAAGTTTCTGCAAACATAAATGAAATAGACATACTCTTCCCTGCAACATTTTAGATATGAAAATTACATTACTTCAATCAACATCAGTGTTACTTTAGGCAAATGCCATATTAAGAAACAATTATTTCTTGTGTTTCTTTTCACAATGTTACCTAGATTTTATGAAATGGCAGAACTTTGCTAGTCCTTTCTGAAAATCACTTGCTGATATTCCAACATATCCTTGTTCTTTCGGCCAATAGGACAGTTAACTCCTCAGGAATACAGTGCTTTCTTTTATTAGTGTTATACTTTTTGTCTGAGAGACTCTAAGCCATGCTCCTCTCCCACCTTTTTACTGTTTTTGGAGTCTAGTAATTGCATTAACAGCCTGCCTTACCACTCTTCTCCTAAACTTCTCACTGAAATCTTCTCCCAACTTCTCACAGAGTGACAACAGGAATACCCAGCACCCTTCACCTCAGCAGATGGGGACAGGCACTCAGGTGCTCTTTCAGGAGAATCAGTAAAGTGTGGTCTCTAAACTTGCTTCTGGTCATAACCTTGAAGGACCAGAGGAGGTCACATTGGTCTGGAGCATGCATAACTGCATGGCCAGGTCTATACCTTAGAAGCTATTTACCTGCAAATGTTAAAACAAATGAGTTGGGAAGTGGGGCTCTGCTATTTCTCACTGGTGAGTAAGGCAGAGCTGTAAAAATGAGTGTAATGAGCACATGCTGCATGGGGACTGCCTCTGTCCTGCTGCCTGCACACCAGGCCCTCATCCTGCTGGGGGGTCAGACAAGAGGCTCTGAGGGCTCTGGTGTGCTGCTGCAAAGGGCAGAGCCATGCAGAACCTTGCCTCTGAAAATGGGGTCCTGTACTACCCCCAGGTGAGTGTTTCCACCATGCCAAATGAGCCCAGCCAACTCCAAGGCTTTGGCAAGCACAGGGCTCTGCAGGGGGAGAGGCGTCGCTGCCATAGAAGTTAAAACATTAACACTGTTTACGTCAAAGCGCCAGCGCTTGGTACTGCACAAGACAATATGAAACTGTATGAAATATTTGCAATGATTGCCAAGAAAGCAGACGCTGCCAATACTCCAGAGCACATCCTCTGGAACTGATTACTTCTAATCCTTTAGAAAATGTATAAATAAAATGATGCCAAGACGGATGGACAAGCCAGGGCACCTACTCATGTTTCTAACGTACTGCTTTCCCTCCACCCCTTTCCCTTCTGTGTACAAAATGCTCTCCTTTTTTAGTAACTTAAGTTGACAATCATCAAAAGAAATCAAAATGTATATAAACGAACATTCTGAAGCATGTCACAGTATGTCAGAAACTATAGAAATCTACTAGAAGTCTGCAAAACTAGTATTTAAATCTTTTAGTAATGCTTTAGTAGAATGATTATTTAACTTACTAGCAAGAATGCATTTAACAGGAACACCAGAGGCGTTTACCCTTAGTATTAGCTGCTCAATCACATAGTCTAATCCCAGAGGCCTAATCTGTGTGTTAGTGGGAACACAGCAATTATCTACATTCATTAGAAATTAGAAAGGGGGAAGGTGGAGAGAAAATCTCAATGGGTAGATAATTAGTTTCACATACTCTCATTGTTTGCATGCGGCCAAATCCATATTGCCATTGAAGTCAAAGGAGCTTTTACTAGCCTGTCCTGCCTTTTCTTGCTGTCCAGACCACCAGCTATGATCATCAGAACTGCTTGTCTTAGGCAAGGAGACACAAGCTTGTTCTAGCCTTAAATATATTAGAATGGTCTTTCTTTCTCATAAGTGTCTAGTAAGCTAGAGTAAGTGGCTTTCAATAGCCTGCTTGTTGGTAGCTGCAGCTGGTGGCTGCTTTGGGTTCTTTATTTTGTGCTTAACACAATACTGCTTTAGAACAGATGGATTTAGCAAAGCTTGCTAAGATACTAAATAAGAGTAGGGTGTTCCTAAAGCAGCTGGACACAAATTGAGTAAACATATAATGGAAGACCGGTTCTTTCATTCTCCATTCCCTAATAAAGATGTAATGATTTATCATATAGCTGGAGAACTGACATTCCTCTCAATGAAAAGGTAGTGTTACGCCTCACTATGAGTCATTTATGTCTGATCCCAGGCAGGGGGAGAGAACAGGCTACTCTTGCAGCCTGATTTCTGCAAGCTCATTATAATTACAGCTGTCCTCAAGCTGAAGAATTCGGACATATTTCATGTCTCCAAAATTTTACTGTAGCTCTTTGCAGCAGTAGTTCAGTGTTCATTCTCAGTCAGCGTAGCAATAAGATGTTCTGTGGTATTTTGTACCCTTATAATCCTATTTTACTAATGACAGAAATTGGTGAAATCAGTTTTATTGAGGGTCTTTGGACTTCTCCAGTCATTCCAAGTGACCAGGAAACTGTGCAAGTTCCATCTACAAATATCTATTCTAAGTTCAGGTCAGAGATTGCTATTTAGAGATGTTCTGTCTTCATTAATTCACACAGATATAAATCTTGGGTGATTTCTAGCATGAAAAGCATGGCAAATGCTTGCAATTCTCTTTGCTTTGAGAACATACATTGAAATAAATCTTACTTGCTGGTTAACTGACAAAGTCTGTATATAAGCAGCAAAAATGCTGCTTGAGCACAACTGATCCTGAGTCTGAGCCATGAAATGGGAAAATTACCTCCTTATGATATTCATCTTCTCTGCTCAGTGAACTTTGAAGGCCTCTACTACACAAGGTAAAGGACAAGTGCTGTGATGAGAGGAGTTTAGAACCAAGCAGGTTCTAAACCTAAACAAAACTATGTTCAAGGAAGTGTTTAATGCTGGCTGCATTGTGACTGCAGAAATGGAAGTGTCTGCAGAGACCTGGAAGTGTCTCTGAAGTCATTAAGTGACTTTTGAGGATAGAACTCCAGCTTCTAAATCCATCCATAAGAGAAAGTAGGGAGAGATGGAGGAAACAAAAGGTTGCAGAATGTTGCTGCGCTGCACAGAAGCTGAAGGATCACTTCCCTGGGTACTGCACTGCCCAGCAGGGCCCTCTGCTGTGTGAAACCTTTGTACACATCTCATCTCCAAGTGCTTGGTGACAAAAAAATGTAAAAGAGGAAGAACCAGAACAAATTCTAAATTTGAGTTCATTTTCAGAAGGAGATCAGGGGGATTTTTTAAAATGCGTGTAGGATCACAAGATAATTTGGTTTGGAAGAGACCTCAGGAAGTTATCTAATCCAGCCTCCTAGTAACATCCTTACTACACAGACATGTATCCCCTTTTACAGAGAGAAACTCCTTGTAATAGGGAAGCAAATAATTAAAAGAAGTGTTACCCAAGAATTACCTTTTCCTGGTGTGATGTTTCTACAATTAAAACAGGCAGTAAAAGGCCATTCTGTGATGACAAAGAGGTGCAAAAGTGTCAAAGTCAGGGACTGAAACAAAAATGTATTGGGGTGAATGGTTTGTAACTGAGTAATCAATTCATAAAGAAAAATCTGAGTGATGTAATTTCGGAAGACCTTTAGTAGGAAGCTACTGGAAACAGAGCCACCAAGTAGGAAAACAAACTCTTTCCAAGGAGCTCAAAAGCAGATACCATCTGCATGGCAGAAAACAGAAATTGAATATGCTTCCTGGATAAATGTGAAGAGCTCAGTGAGAGCTCCTTTCCAAAATGTGTGTTCTTCCTCACTTTCTGGGTGGTGGCGGTTCTGCTTTCTCATGTATCAACTCAGCCTCAGACAGAAACTCGTTATTATGTAAAATACAACATGCAAACTCAGAATCTAAAACCCTATAATCTTAAAATCCAGCATATGGAAAATGTAAATGGGCGGTGTGGTGTGAGAAGCCGTTTTCATCTCCTTCTGCCAGCAGTTGATGCCCAGAAGAAAAAAAAGAAAGCTTTGTTTATGTGCCACCAAAACAATTTCCATAGAGCCATTATGTGTCTCAAGCCAGGCCACCGATTGTTTTATTCAGCAACCTTTCAAAGCACAACTTCAACAGTGCAAGGAAATGAATTTAAATAATTTTTAAAAAATAGTTTTGTTCTTTCTATGGACATGGATACAAGCCCACAGGCACCCATCTTGTCTCTACTGCCATCTTGTAACAAAAGCTTATTCATATGTGAGGTGGGAGTGAACTGGGGTGAATCCTGGTTCCTTCTCCTGACGGTGTCTCAACCTTAAGTGAAGGCAACAGGGGAGGGGATGACAATTTTCAAAAACCACGAATCTGAGCAGG
This sequence comes from Vidua macroura, assembly GCF_024509145.1. Lineage (NCBI taxonomy): Eukaryota > Metazoa > Chordata > Aves > Passeriformes > Viduidae > Vidua > Vidua macroura. Next base: position 14,862,112 of record NC_071576.1, on the reverse strand, counting down.
GCATGGGGGTCACCTCTGAAAGAGCTTTGGTCACAGCTAAACAATGGCCAGGGAGAGGTTCTGGGAGCAGTGCAGGTGGTCCTGCTGCATGGGACCCAGGGCCACGGGGCACAGAAAGACGGCAGCATACGGTGGATTTAGAGGAGCCTGTGGGGCCAGGGACTGGCACCTTGGGCAGAAGGAAGGAATTTTGCAGGACAGCTGGAGAGAACTTGGTGGAGACAGCGAAGGGTCTTGGAGTTAAGGTAAGAGACACCTCTCTTTATGAGGAACCTCTATCCCTGGTACACAAATCTGCCCTAAACAGTAGCATTATGAGACAGCTATTGTTTCAAGAGGATTTAAACTGCAGCTGCTCAACATATTTAAGTAAATTCTGTTGTAAGCATACAAAGTAGTATACTTCAGCCAATATACTACCACAAAGAGCCTGGGCTCTAGCAGTAAAGACACTGGTGCAAAAAGCAGTTAAAAGTATCCATAAAATTACAAATGCAGGAGCCTCAGACTTAGGCTGTTACAAGACACGAAGCATTACAGGACACAGACCAGGATTACAAATATTGTTGCTGTAGCTATGACAACATTTGATAATCAATCTCATTTCATGTTTAAAAATCTCTCATAGGTTTTTAATTAAACTTTAGAGGATCCAAATGATAGGTTTTGCTGTTGAACAGTGTATGTTTACCATGAGATTAATTCTGGTTGATTGATGTGCGCTCAAGCCAGTTCAGAAATATGCTGCTCACAAGGCATGCAAAATCTGCTTGTACTGTAGCATACCTCAGCCACAATTAGCTGTCATGAATTTCTTTTAATGGAAGGGATACCTACTTTAATAATCTTTATAGTGGCAGGTGAACCGGTTTAGCAATTATTACATTTCACTCAAACCTTTGTCCATATTAAGATTTTAACAAATTTTGAAATTAGCCTAAGAAAATGAGACTTGTGCAGTCATACTGTTTCTGTGTTTATTTGTGTATGTTTGCATGTCCTGCCTTGCACATTTTGATCCCCTTTGCACTTGACAGAGGTTAGAGGTCTCTAAAACACCACTTTTCTGTGTTTCATGCAAACAGGCAATCTGGAGAACCAACACTCGACTATTTTCCTCAGTGTAAGAAAAGTTGCCTTATTAGATACCAGAAAATCTACATATGAAAGATAATATAAACATCCTCAGTCACAAGAAATATTTCATAGGAATATAGGGCATTTCAGGTGGGCAGTGCCCCCAGAAGGGGTCTTCTACAATATGCGAGGCAAAGTCATGGAGTCAGAACAGATTGCTCAGCGCTTTGCCCAGACAAGCCTGGAGAACCTCTGAGGACACTCCAAGCAACCTGTCCTACCCAAAAATGCTTTCCTGCGCCCAGTCTGGACCCCTCTGGTTTCAATGTACACTGTTGCCTCACGTCTTCCCACCCTGCAGTGCTGAGCACAGCCTGGCTTCATCTTCTCCATGACCTCCCTGCAGGTACCAGGGGTTGCTGTGTGGTCCCCTGAAGGTGTCTTCTGGCTGAACAAGCCCTGGTTCCACAGCCTCTCCTCAGTGGGTCTGTGCCCAGCTCGCTGGCCACCATCTCTACAGGCCTTTTCCCACAGAGCTGCTCTGCCAGGCAGTGCCAGCCTGGATCTCTGCCAGGGGTCTGCCTTGCCAGGGGCAGTGCCTTGTCTTTGCCTTTGACTGAAATGCCAGGAACCTTATGAAATACAAGCCACTGGCCGCCCTGCTGCTGGTCAGAGCCTGGCCACGTGGGATAGTCCAGCTGTGCTATGCTGCAGCTGGAGCCTGGTGGCTTCCCAGCACACCAAGACAGGACATCTGCTCCCAGACAGAATGTTAACTAGGCTGGCTCTCATCTCTGTGGTCAGAGCCACAGCATGGGACCATTTTAATGTCTCCTTACTTTAAACATATTTTGAAGGCAAAATTTTGCCTTCACTGCTTGGCAGAAGCTAGGAAATGGACTGACACAAGGCTCATCCCTTGCCAGCCTGCATTTGCAGGACAGGACACACACTAAGATGATTTTCACCATGAGCAGCATGTATTGCCCAGAGATGCAGGACAAGAGAGGAAAGAAACAAGTTCCAGATTCAGAGTAAACCAAAGGAAACATGCAGGTAAGTAAGTGCCAAAAGTTAACCCAAGTTCAGGCAGCAAGTGGATAAAAGAGAAAAATTCACAGACCCCATATGAGAACATTTCTGTTTCATGAAATCCCTGATCCAAAAATCATTGGTAGATGAGATTTTGTTCTGCAAAATACTTTTGCCTTGTTTGTGTACATGTTCTCCCTCCTAGACATCTGAGGCTGGCTGCCACACAGATGGGATACTAAACAGGATAGATACCTATGATTGGCCTGACAGTGTGATTGTGCCTAAACTAAACCAACACACAGGATTCACACAGACAGGACACCTTGAATTATCCATGCCACTGAGGAGTCCTTTCATGTCCTCCCATGCCATCTATTTTCTCTCCATCTCCCAGGAACTGTGACCATGCAGGCAGCCTCCCAGACCTTGTCCCATGATCAAACCACGCAGCACAAGATCAAACCCCTATCCATGTAGCTGGGGTTAAAGCTTCATTCCCATTTAGGCAGTAATTTAGGCCATAAAGATCCCAGAAGCTACACAGTTTCAAATGGAACCAGAAGCCTGGGTGTTCAGTGGGCTAGTTCTCACTCTATCAATGGTTTCTTTAAATACATGTAGCAATGACTTGCTGAAAAACTAGACTATTTGACATTGTTTTGAAGTTCAAGCTGTCTTCAAGGCCCTTACCTTCAATTCACATGTTGTAAGCCTTTCGAGTCTGGTATTAATAATAAATATTATTCCAAGCATCCTTATTTTTTGCTTAATTTAATTACAGAAAATGTAATAGCCTTATGAAAACAATAGATGAGTTTTCAAACCTAATTAACATGATACAAGTGCACAGGTCACTAAAATGGTTGTTTTATCTGGAAGCCTTCCATGCAAACAGATAAAAACAAAACTACATTTAATTCAGCAACTTCGCTGTAAAGTTAAATCAAAGATGACTACTTCTTGCCTAGGGCTGCAGCCTTCCTGGTAATAAATGCCTTCCTCTTGTTATTATTTTAGAAAAATAGAAAGAGATATGAGAACCCTATCACAGAATTTAAAGTATGTCCAAGTCAGCCATGACCAAGGCTTAACTGTTAGAGCAGACCTCTATCACCAAGGAGAAAATCAACCCAGATGTATCGTATTATTTTATTATTCTTACAGCAAATTTTATGTTTAAGGTAAACCCATGCATTTCTCCCCCTCCTCCACCTTGGTATACCTTCTATGCCACCCCTCAATACCCCAGGGTTGATTCTACAATTTACTTGTGTCTATAATATAAGTTAGCAAGAGCTGTACATCCAGTGAGGAAAAAAATATAACCCTAAGATTTTACTCTCATTTTACATTTTCTTGAATATTGTTTTTCCCTGAAGGAAAAAAAAAATAAAAAACAAAGTAAGTTTGATAATGGCTGAAGAGCCATTTGTAATTCAGGACTGGAGACCTGCATTCAACAAGTGGTTTATTACTCCCAGTTGAAGAGAATTGATTCCCTCATTTCTTGGAAAAGGGAAAAAAATTGCTCTGGTGTCCAGGATGTCGCATATCTGCCTACCCACAGGCATTTTTGTCTGTCCATCAGCCAAGGAGAAAAATTGCCCACTGGCAAACAGACAGTGCAGTTTGATAGACAGCAAGGCTGATACATCCAAGGACTAAAGCAGGCAAATATTTTGTCTATGGCAGTTGAAGGAGTTCCTGCCTGCCACAGCCTTGCACAGTGATCCTGCTCCTGCACAGCTGATGAGTCCACATCTGAATGCATGGCCATGCTGCCCATCATGTCCTGGGAGAGCTGAGCTGGACAGCCCTCAGCCTCAGAGGGGATTCTCTCGGGGTTTCCAAGTGTTGTGTCAGAACAGAGGGCCAAGAACAAGGCTGGAGCAGAAACTGAGCGAAGCGAACACCTGAAGTCTTGCCTACCTTTGGTGCAGTTTGGCAACCCAGCTTGATGATCGTGTGAATGTGCAACTCCACCCTCTTCTCCAGGAGCTTCAGAAGAGGTCAGAGGGGTATGTGAAGATGTTAAAATCCTCATGTCTGTATTCTCCATGTCTCCATAACCCTCATGTTCATAACTTTCTCTGTGCAACAGTCCTTTAGCAGATTTTTAGAAACGGGCTCACAGATTTGTGAGCATACAGCCAGTATCATAACACAAAGGCTATATCCATCCTTAAACTAAAACCATCACATTTTTATTCAAAGAGGGGTTCCAAATTTAATGCTGTTTTCCTGCTTTGTTCAAACTCTTAAAACATTGAAACATGCTACTCATTAAAATCATTACCTCTGAAATTGTCTCTAAAAAAAACCACCCTGTTTATTTCTATACCTCAAAAACAGGACTTTCATTATTTTTAAAATTCCATGAAACATCTACACCTAATTCATAATTAAATGACCTTTTCACAAGACTCAATAAGCACAAGAGCAGGTTCTGGATAAGTACAGAATTGCACAGTGAAACCAAGTAATTTGGGTTTCCCCTAAGAAAGGCTAGTCATGTGGCCAGCAGCTGTGACAGAGCAGTATCCCTATATGCTGTGAAATGTAGTAATAATTACCTTTTCCTGTGCTCCCCAATAAAATAACAAATAAATTGTAATTTAGAAGAAAAAGAAAGTTAGTGTTCCTTTGCAAAGATTAAAAAACAGTGAAGATTCAGGAAATAGAAAAGAATTTGAAGAATGAATGAAAGAAAAAATACTTCAAATAGACAAAAAAAGCTTTTGTACAATCATATGCATGCACAGAGCACAGATGCACAGAGCAGCTTGCAGTTTAGAATTACTAGGAACAATTAAAATGAAACAATAACAAATGTGTGGTCCAAAAGCTAGACAATCCCCTTTCCTCCCCTCTTCCATCTCTCTCAGCCTGCAGCCAATCCAATGACCACAAAGAGGCTTGTGCCCTGCAGGCAGGTAAAGTTATGAAACATGGGAGAGAAAGCCACCCCAAGTTCACACCAAAATGCATCTCACTGCAGGTTTCCCAGAACAAGCCCAGCAGGGATTTTGTGGTCAGCATCAACACTGCTAAAGATAGGTATTACTTTCATTTGCCCTCCTGAGGTACACCCTTCTTGAGTCTAGAGAAAAAGCAGCAACCCATCCTTGTCACACACAGGAGAAATGGTAGAGAATGTTTGGACTGATTGAATAATTAGAAGCAATAAGGAATAGTTATCAACACCAGGAGACTCCTCTGGAACAAGGAAAGAAAGATGTGACAAGAGCTACTAGCTGGAAGAGGAGACAGAACGAGTGATGACAGGACCTAAAATGGTTTGCAGTTGCTTCTGGGCTGCTGCAGCTACTCTTTGCTATATTTAAAGAGCCAATGGCCAGAACAGCCTTTTGGAAAAATATTCCCCTCACCAAGGTGCTTCTGCACTAGAGATGTTGCTGTTCATCAGGGGAAGGAGGCCTTGGGAATCCATTTTAAACTAAAGGGCTGCTACTCTGCAATAATATAACCAGTGATGAACCCCAGCAGATTTATCTTGTCATTTTTTTTTCTCTAAGCAGCATAGTTTGAAGAAACAGCTCCTAAATTTTGGGTACAGAGAGCTACAGATGTATTGTCATACATCACCAGTGGCACTTTCCCAGCCCGGTCCTGTGCCAGTCCCGAGGTGTTTGTAAACTTCACTCAGCACTTTTCTGTGGTACTCTCTGGCAAGATCTTCATTTCCACTGAGCACCCCAGATCCACATGGCAGCTCTGGAAGCACATAGCTTTTAGCTCTGGAGTCCCTCAATCAGTTCCCACTGTGGTCAGTAGGGCAGGTGCTATCACATATACACAGAGCAGGACTTTACAATCTTGCATGGAGCAGTTTGCTCCTTCATCAGGACAAAAAATGTGTGAGATGAAAGCATGTGTTCCTCTGCCTATGGCACATCCTCATTTCTACTGGGCATGTGTGAAACTGAAATATGAACACAACAGGGCCACAGCTTTTCTTCCCTTGTACCACTTCAGTTAGAATAAATCCCAAGGCAGCTTGGTTTTGGCAGTTTCCTCTTCTCTCCACTAATTTTTCTATTTATTTTCCTAATCAAAATCTCTGAGGCTGGAACAGCAGGAAGGAGTGAGAACTGTGGCAGTTCCAAATCTCAGCTAGCGATGAGGAAGCAAAGTGTAGGGTGAATGCTGTTTGCTATAATCCATGCCTGCCCAACACCCATAAAAGTTCAAGGATTCAAGCTGTGACCTGTTCTGCTGAAATTTTAAACTGGGGTGGCATGCTAAAGCAGCATGAAGGGCTTGAATTTGACAGCAAAGAAACTTTAGAGAAATTTAAAGAAATTTCTTATGAAGGTTGTGCTCAAGATGGCAGAAACCTCATTCTTTTGGCCGTCTTCCCAAGAGGAACTGGCTAAATTAAGGCCCCTTTCAGTTGTGGATATAACCCTAAACCAAAAACCACAGGGATCAGATTCAAAATCTGCCTGCCTGAAATTGAGGCAGCTGTAATTCAAAGCTGGAATTCAAAGACTTTCAAAAGGAAGGTTCGGGCTTGCAAAGGAAAACCTAAATTTGTCAAACTCAAACAAACACACCTCAGCAGCGAACTCTGAGCCCATCCTCTGCCTTTCTAGGCCTGCATTCCTCAGGCCCCTCTGAAAACACAGAGTAGTCTTATTATTCAAGTGCTTGCTTGCATGGAGACAAGAAGTTTGGAAGGAATTGATTGTGGGTGTCATTTTTCTTTCCAGAGACCAGCACTGCCCAGGCAGCAGTGGCAGGTGGACGGTGCACTGCAGAGCCGCAGGGATGCCCCTCAGCTTGCTCAGGCACTGGCAGTGAGCATCCTCTAATCAGAGTGCTTCATGGGGAGCTCAGCTGCTGAACTTCTCCCTGAAGTCTACAGGTTGTAGCACAGACAAGAAGTGTTCTCACTCTCCTGAACTCTATAAATTAACAGTGAATTCGACCCAGATTTCTTAGTCTTGTTCATCAGGCATAGCTGGACAGAAGAGAAGGGAAACAAAAACAAAACAAAACAAGACAGTAAAAAAAAAACCCTCTTGCTGCAGCTTTGTTAAAAATGTACTTTGGAAGCAGTTTAGGAAAGGGCATGTGGCTGCCCTTACAGCCCCCTAGGGATGCTGTGCTTGTGGGAAGTGCAGTGATGTTGGATGAAGTCTGCATAGCTCTAAATCTGCTGCAAACACCCTGCTGGGTCACAGCCAGGTGAGAACCAGGGCCGAGGTACAGAGTTGAAGGCCACATCTTTATATGCACACAGGAGAGCATGGAGTCCTCTTTTTATAATCTCAAACTGATGGCTCTGACATCGAATGTACTGCACCCTTATTTTTCTTAAACCAAAGTACTTGCACTCCAGAAGGCTGAAAATATATCTCAGTTGTAAGTCTTCATTTTGCCCTATGGAGACCATTACTAACAGCAGTTAGGGATGGACCTGCCCCAAACCTGCTGTGTGTATTTCAAACACACCCCAGGCTCTCTTTCCAGAGCTGCAGATGCAAGCAGGGTGAGAATATGGGTTCAGCCTCTATTTCAACTTGGACTCATTCCCTGCATTTCCACTTGAATCTCTTTCTAATTTTAACTACATCCATTATAACATTTAGGGTTTGCTTTGCCTTTTTTAAAATAGTGAGACTCAGCCCCACAGACAGCCTTTGACATGCCTGAGTTAATGTGAAAGGTATTTATGTCTCTGCAGACAAGGTTGAAAAGGCCAAATGCAGCTGCTGAAACTCTCACCCAGCGTGAAGGGAGTGGTGCTTCAGTGACCAAGTGACTTTAATACAGGACCTGCAGTCCAACAACCTGTTGCAATTCTCTTTAGCCTGTTCTGATCACAGAAGAGCACCCAGGGCAGCACCAGCTCCTTAAGGGAATCACAGAAATCAAGTGGCCAACATGCAGCATCATTAAATGAACAAGCATGAGGGAACATCCCTTCTGGGGACTGTATTATGATCATTCCCCCTACCCAAATTCCCTAGGGCTGCAAGACTGCACCAATAATGATTCAGTCTAATTAGAAATCTGAGGCAGAAAATTACTTAAAATATTTTATTTTTTTAATGCAAGTACGTGCACTAAACACATCCAACATGCACAGGAAACTACAAAGAACTTTATATTCTTCATATTGTCTGTGCAAAGTGTTACAGAGACTTTGCTAGGATACTTCCCAGCAATTTATAAAACAAATGAAAATACTTGTAAAAAGAAACCCCAGTCCTGAATAAGAAATATGATCCATTATTATACAGCTCAGTAAATGCAGTACATATATACAGTAAATATAAAGTGAATGTACCCATGTACTGTCCAGTAACCACTCAATATGGTCTGATTGATCTCCTAACTTTTCTCACATCTCTTATCTTCTGAGACCATGTCTTTAGGGCAGGGGCCACCTCTTTGCTCTGAATTTTTTCAGTCCCTTGCAGTTCCTGTTCACTCCTAAGCACTACAGTATTGCTATTGCATAATATTGAACTACAATATTGTTATCGAGTAATATAAACACAGATACTTATTTAGTCTGAAAAACATATATTAGTACCATCTGGCCTGAAAAACTGTGACTCTACTACAACTAAAATACATTAATTTGCCCACATGTAAAAGCACTGATGCGAGCAAAATTCTGAAACTGGCTTCAATTTCCTTTAGTACTACATTGACCTCTCCCTTCAGCCACTGGCTTCAAGTTCTCAGGCCCAAAACTTTAATGTACTTTGTCCTCTTCAGTTCCTGGAGCTTCAGCTGTCACACAGATAGTAAGTGTTGTGTCAGGAAACAAGTTTGCTTTCCCAGTTTATAATATTCTAGACAAACTGAGAAATGTCCTGGACTGAGGTCTCAAGCACTTCCACACTTTGGAAATTCAGTCTTGTGTCTTCAGATGTGATTTCTTGACACCAGGTGGTAATTGTATGTATTTCCATACATACAGACTGTGTGCTACTTCCCTTAAAGATAAAGGCTACACAATTTTTCTAGGTGGTCTGGGCATCTCTGCTTGTATGTAACACATACCACACACTCAGCTTAAGTCAAAAGGCATTACCTGTCATACACACCAACCTGCAGGACATCTAGAACTTACAATTCTTAGTAAAAAAAAAAAAAAAAAAAAGGGTATAAATTAGATTTTTATAAGGAAATAACAGGAACACAGTCAGCAACTTTAATGGGACCTTCATCTCTGTCACACCTATTGAGGAACGAGTTATAAATGTCACATTTCTTTGTTTTAGAGGACATTATGAGGCCATGAGAAGTGATCCAGGACTTGGCTGCATAAAGCAGTGGATTAAATTATATCTCAGTTAAAAGTTTTACTCTAAAAATAGGGTGTGAGAAGTGCTGAGAATTGATAGTGGTCCAGAAGTTTTGCTGATGTTGATTCAGAAGTTTTGGAAAGAATCTGGGCTAAACCCACCTCATGTAAAGAGCAACCATACCTTAAGCTCGAGCTGTAGCCTCTGCAGGGACTGGAGCCACCTTGTGCTCAACATCACAGAGCTGGGTGCTGGCAGCTTCTGCAGTTCAGATAATCAGGAACAGTGGGAAGCTGAGCCATGTGAGTGTTTCAGCACCATACATTTCATCTATGCATTAGAAATTATCATGTGGTCAATAGGACCATGACATGGTACCCCTTCATTCATCTGTGGAATGTATGTGTGCATCCAAAACAGGAGTTTCTAAAATCTGAATTACTGGAATTACTCCAGTTTCATACCAGAGAAACTGAGCAAATAATCTAGGCCTTCCTATCCCAATCTCCCAGGGAGATGAGAGTAATGCTGGGCCTGAGAAATCCACTGTATTGAATAATCCAGGAAGTGGTCAAGTAACTACATCTACACCTTTGTTTCTTAATTTATTGCTTCTATTCTTGTAGTCTGTTTGTATTCTGACCCTTTCTGTCTCTGAAATTATAGATAAATATTAGCACTTTTTTAAGCAACAGGAATATCCTATCTAAAAACCTGGCAAAATTGTAATTTCTTAACCTCCGGGAAACATTTTTGCTGTAATGTCAAAATACTTAAACACATCAGTTCCAAATAACTTCACTTGTACTGTCAGTTTTTCCTGTTGGACACATGAAGTCTTGGGGAACACATGAGCAGTTGTGGTGTTGGGATCTGTGATATTTAAATGCTCCTGAGTTTGTAGAAAGTCTCTTTCAGCCCCACTGCCAAAGAAGGAATCGTAATTCGTCTGTGCTGGTTTTCAAGGTTGTTTATTTCTTCTTATCTAAAATATTTTCTCTCTGCAGCAGGTCTGTCTTGCAGGACAGCGTGCGGGGCTCTGCCCCTTAGTGGGATGTTACAAACATTATATACTAGAAACTACGTGTGCTATATTTACAGTAACGTGCCAATATCTGTCACCCATGTTCAACATGTGTGTCCCCAGCCTAAACCAACAGAAAAAAGCCAACACCACAGTGAAACATGGAGGGCATGAAGAAGAAGAAAAAGGACAAGGCACGCCCAGTTTCCTCCATCTTGCCTCCTTTGAACCCCTTATCTAGAATCCTAAAATTCTACTTTTGCACCCGTGCCACACTAATTACTACTTATAGCAAACACTCAGAGCTTGTAATTCATCCTGTAAGACTGAAAACTTTTCCATGGACAGAGGTCAGAGACAGTGTCTCTTGGGGCTCTGTACAGGGGGGCTCCTGACCCCTGCCAGGGTCCCAGACCTTCCAGGGCAGCCAGAGGGATGCCCAGGATTCCCACATTGTGGTACTATAGTACAATGGCATAATCTAGCCTAAAGGAAGGAAATATTTTTGTGCTGAAAATCAGTGTGTTGTTTAAGGTCTACCAAAGGCAGCAATGATCAGTCCATTGAGGATTTACATTTGGAAGGCAGTGAAAAGAAGGCATTGGCACAGAGCCTATATGGCAATGTGGCTTTTCTGCACATCAGCAGGTACCCGCTGCTGATGCATATGGGGTTTGCTTGGCCTCAAGGGATTTCAAGGCTGCTGTGGATGGATGGTGTGTGTAGGCAGGTTGGTGGTGAAGGGAGGTGCCAAACCTGGGCTGTGGAGTGCAGAGCCACAGAGCTTCCTGCTGCCTGGCCAGAACTCTCTGGACAACTCATCTGCTGCAGAGCTTCCCTTCAGAAGACGAATAATTGCAAATCATGGAAAGGTTTCCTAATAAAGGAAAGGAAATAAATCCATCAACCTCTCTTCTGTCTGGTTTAGAAGAGTCTCATGGCACTTGTTAAAGTTTGTGGCTGAAATGGGACTGTAGGTAGGTTTTGATTTAATCTTGGCTCTGCTGAAGTAGATGACAAAAAACTCACTGAACTTGAGGAGGGGAAAGATTAATACATTAAACCCCTTGTCCCTTAGCAGTTCTGTTTTGCAGATGACAAAGTATCAGTACTTGCCTGACTCACAGGCAAGCAAATTCTTGCTGACTGCAGTTCATTTTCTAGAGTAGGTAGAAAGACTTGCTGCTCTGCCATGTGCCTCCCAGCTCCTCCTTAAAATCTACCATGAACTCCGCCGTGCCAAGTTTTGAAGGTCTTAGTGCGGAAAGTGAAAATAATTCACACTGGTCCTAATTTCCCATTAGAGCAGTTTTCCTCCTCTGGATCACTGTGGAGGCAGCCTGGCCTAGTGGGCATCTTAAAGCTCCTGTACTGGTAAAACCGACCTTGGCAGCCTCCCTTGCCTTGTCCTCATTTTACAGGGCAAGCAGCAAGCAGAAGAGGTTCATGCTTTTTCCAGTCATGCTTTTCATCAGCAATAGGGGAGTTGCCAACACTGTCTGCTCACCATTTTGTGCTCTATGACCACAGATACCAAGTCACTCAATTGCTTTTTTCACCAGTAGTAGACTCCTTTTTTGAAGAATATTAGAAATACCTGCTGGATAAGCTGAGTTGTTAGTAGGTCATGGAATTCTGTAATATTCCATGCACCAGTTGGTATCTTTAACCCAAGGATTTTCAGACTTTGGCACCACAAGCACTAACTTATTTTTTCAGACTTTCTTTCATGATATTTGGAAAAGCCTTTTTATAAGACTTGCCTTGAATGTATTGTCTTAATTCTCTATTTGGGTACAGTCCCAGTGGATAGTATTTTCCAGTACATACAGAAGGGGCCGAAATGACTTTTAATTCAATAAGCTCAAAAAACCCTGTATAGATTCTACTGAAGAACAAAATTCCATAAACTGAGTCTTAATTTTCATTGTATTCAGAAAAAGAAATATATTTTTCAATATTAAAAAGTCCTGAGTTGATCAAATTGTTGAGTATTTCTTTCTGGATAAGTGGTAGTGAGTAGAGATCTCTGACAGTTTTATATTAAATGCAGGTGGCTCTGTGAATGCTATTCCTGTCTGATACACTACATTAACCATAACCTGCAATTTCTTCCAAAAGAACTGGAATGAATTAAATTGTTTAATAAAACCTTACTTACCTGGATAAACTCATTTCTAGTTTGCATTTACGTTCCCCTAATACATCTTACTAGATTAGTATTTGTAACATAAAAAGCTAGAAGTGTTTACTTAGAAAACCAAACATCGAGTATAATTCTGATAATTGTCCAAGATTTTCCTTTTTAAGATGGACTTTTCTTTCATACCTTTACTTGTTATATTCTGAATTGCTAAATTAATTTAGCATGAATTAATAACTTCATTCCCACTTCACAGCTAAATTCAAGACTCAAACACAAATCCTTCTGCATAATTTACATTCCAATGCAACTCCATTGAGTCTGCCTATAAACATGGATTTGGGCATTAAAGACATCAAGAGATTTGGGGATGGACATACTTGGATGCAATTTTTTTTTCTTGTTGCTGTTGTTCAGTTTAAAGCAAATCCATAGAGTGGGAAATAAAATGCATCATCACAGATCTATACCTTAACAAGACCACCTCTTATTGAAAGCAAGGATTTTAACACAGAAGCAATGCAAAGCAGCCACATTTTATCAGGAGTACAAACCAAAAATATTATTTCACTTGGTGCATGGTGAATACAGTAAAGTTAAAAATTTTGCTTTTCCAAAATTTATTTTAAATGCTGGAAGTATGACTGGGAGAAGATAACAGCTTTATTTTGTTTTCATGGTTAAAGCAAGCCATAAAATTCTTTGTAACTGAGTGTTGTTGAGGCAAAAAATGCAGCCCCATGATTCCAAGTGTAGCATCATTTATATCCATAAGCAGATTAAATTTTAAAAGTTCTCTCAATACCACTGACCAGAGGAACAATGTCATTGTTAGAAAACACACGCACTGGTTACCTTATAATCAAATTTTCACTGCCCTTTCTGACAGGTTTTTAAGTTACTTAAGGGATCTATTTATATGTGGAAGCATCAACATCATGCAGTAAATCCAACCACAACTCAGTCACATATTTTATTAAGTTTAAGTTCAGTGAAAGTGCAGAGTAAACTAGGGCCCTATGTCTCTCAGTTACATCTGATTTGCGGTTGCTATAAAAAGGCCCACATGCCGCTCTTTCAGATGTGTTTTGGATTGAAAATAGGATTAATGTGCTAAAGTGTGATTAGAATGGTTAAACACGATTAATTGGAACAGACTTGTATTGCCAAGGGAGCTCCGCTGTTACTGGCCAGCCTCCAGTTTACCAAGTGAACAAAGCAGGCCAACTGTCCAAGTTTTTCCATGTCTTTGCTTATGTGCCTTTTCCTTTGCATTTTCTCATAGCCAGCTTGTCTCAGAGCAGATTAAATACAGCTGAGAATGTTGGTCTAGGTCTGCAGCAAGGATCCTCGGGGAATAAGCAGGAACCTCAGGCCCAGACTTGGCTTTTCCAGTGCTGGTTGAAAACTGCCATGCACCTAGGGCAAGGGTCCAGGTGGATCGACTAGGGAGTGGGAGTAATTTGGGGTTTTTAAAATGATCTATTAAACCCCTGAACTTTAATCAAGCTGCTACCATACTGACAGCTGTGATTTACTCACACATGGCTGCGAGGGGTAAAAGGGGCAAGGACTGCAGAGCTCAGGCACTTGTCCCCAGCTTCAGTGCACATGCATGGGCCACACGTGCATGTCCCCCCCCCCCCCCCCCCTCAAATTAGCACACTGGTGTGCTTTTGTTATGGGCAAATTCATATGTATCTGTGCCATAGAAAATCTATTTCATTTTTTTAGTAGATACTTGGCTGGACATTCAGAAAATGCTGCCCCTCTCCACTAACTGCCCTTCCCTCCCCCCTTGCCTTTTCCAAGCACAGATTAAGGATTTAAAGCTTAGGTAATCAAAGCTTTAAACTGATCCTGCCTGGAGAAGTCAAAATGGTTTAGTATATTGTTCTAAAAACAGAAATACCTCAGTGGTTTATTGCATGAAGATATTAAACTTTGCACAAATTAAACTCAGGAGTGCAGACATTTTGAGCTAAATTCCTGGCTATAAGCAACTAAAACCTTCACAGCAATTAAAACCATGTTTGATTTTTTTTAATAACTCCAGGCACAATTCAAATCACAAAGGGATTGACTTTCTCAATAACGAAATCATTGGACAGCTTGTGGAGTAATGGCATTCTATCTGGGAATGGGCTTGGAAAACACATATGCATACACAATCTCTGAGACAGCATGCATGTATGTATACAACTGTCTTTCAATATTTAGTACCCTTCTTTAAAAACTATCTAACCACTAGGAACAGAAGAGTAACCATATATTTATCCTCTGGGATTTGAGATCCTGAAGCAATTATTAGAGAAAAAAAATGGAAGATAAATTCAGGGATATTTCTTGCTGCACTCTAGTTCATTTACGTGACTGTACATAAATTTCCATCTCTCTGAACAATGCAAACAGAGAGGCAAACAGCATGTGCTATCTTTGCTCATAATTTACAAACTTGCCTTGGAGTCAGTTCACTGTCACTTTCCCCTCAGGGGCTCAACAACAACCTCTTCCCTTGCTGCCTTCTGGCTTTCCCTTCCCTGCCTTCCTACCTCATACATAATACTCCGTTGCATTGGGTAGGTGATACTGCTTCAGGTGCAAAATGGATGTCCTTCAATTTTTCATTTGAAAGGGTGGTAGCACATAAAATCAGACCTTAATTTCTGTTAGAAGGCACCTTGAAGATTATGCTATGGGTTCTTTTACTAGAGCAAGTTTATCAAAGCCCCATCCAGCCTGGCCTTAAACACTGCCAGGGCTGGGGCACCCACACCTTCTCTGGCCACCCTCTTCCAGTGCCTCACGACCCACATAGTGAGGAATTTCTTCCTAATATCTAATCTAAACCTAGCTTCTTCCAAGGTACATCATAGTATGCCAGAAAAAAAAGGGAGACTCTTGACAAGCCTCTTCACAAGCTTTCTACCTTCCCTTCATGTAAACACAGCAACTTCCTCTAGTGCTGGGCAGTACACACTGGTGGCAGCAAATACCTTGCAGAGGTTTGATTTTAAGCTGCTCCACATGTTAAGAACTCCACATGAGTTCTAAGGTTTTCTTGTATAATTAGATGATCAGCACCTTTAAAAATTAACTGCATCTGCAGAAGAGTTAATTACTGTTAACAGCAGCAATTGCAGAAGTCTGACACACCGTAAGCTCGGTAGCTATCCAGGGGGTCCTGCTAACCTGTTGTCTCCATGCTTGCAATGAGTGACCCATCCCAATAAAGATACTCTCAGAGTTTCCTTTTGTAAATGCTGGACAGTTATTAATGCCTTCCTGGCAAGCTGGGATTACATCTTTCACTGAGCAGAGTTCAAGGTGTGCCTCTGCAGTTTATCAAGCCTGCTGCACACACAGGTACTCCCAGCAGCCCTCCCTCTTTGAACATGAATGTAGTCAAACTTGTTAGCCCCAAACCCAGAGCACAGAGCTGAGCATCCACCAGGAGAAGAACACATCCAGTATCGAAGGCCAATCTGCCCTGCCAAAAATGCCAGTTGAAAGGAAGCTCCCAAAGCCCTCTGCGTGGACAGTCCTTTGGAGTAGTCCAGTTTGTCTCTGAAGCAATGAAGTCATTATCCAGGTGCTTTGAAAACCTCTCATAAGGACATGCTTCAATCAAAACACACTCAGTTAAAAATGCTCCTTTCTTTTGTGGTTGCAGAGGCTGTTTCTCCCTCCAGTGCATGGATGTGGATGAGATGTGGTTCAGCAAAAATAGGAGCAGCCTGTGCTTCACAGGTTCTGCCAATTCAAGTGGTGGCAAATAAAAGCTTCTGCTCCATACCTGGCCAAGCTATCTACCCAAGTTATGGTACCCATGAAAAGATGGGAATATCAAGCAGCTTTCCTGTTCAGAAGCCTTCAGTGTTCACAGCCTAGTATACAAACAAGAATATCAACATCTATTTCAGTTTATATTACTGGGCTGGTCTGGGAACTGTCTCAAAACTCTCATCAGGTGTAGCTGTTCTGGCTGACAAAGGCACCATTCAACTGAGTTCCTCAGTCAGCACAGCCTAACCTGACAGTGATTGTGAGCACTGAGAGGGCATTGTGTCTTTTAAGACTTCCCTGGAAAGGAAGCATAGGTGACGTCACATAGAGAACCTCAGGTGATCTGAGTTATACAGCTGTGTGGATGCCCCATCTTGGTTAAGAGCAAATATTTCAGTAACATCTCCCAGACAACTATTGTACTTCCAACTCATCAGAAGACAAAATGTTTTAAACTACTGTGGCAACAAGCTAAAAAGGGTTCTAGGAAGAGAAATTCCACTGTCGGATGGGTCTTCTAGTTCCTCACCAAGGAAAGTTGGATGTGGCAAAGTCATCAGATCATAACAGTATCTGTAGCAGTTCCAAAGGTCCAGGCAGACCCATGTCCTATCTTTAGCACCAACTAGTTACATTTTTCATAACCAAAAAGTTTGCAAAGACACTTTTTAATTGAAATTGGATTTTTGCATTCTTTGTGTAATACACTAAGAAAGCACAAGGTACAACCTGCCCTCCACACCACCACTGTGTATTGGCAGCTGCTAGGGCTAAGAAGCAGAAAGCTGCTGCTATGGGTCCCAGGGTGCCCAGTGTAAGTCATGTGACCATCCACACATTCTGTGTTTTAATCATACATTTGGAGACCTTGCCTTAGGGGAGGTTTCCATTTTTGCTATTTTGTCAGATATGATCAGTGTTTAGTGCATGTGCTGACACATATGACACTGCTTCCAGATTTGTGTAGAACAAAACCATAACTCTCTGAGAGAAGGCTGTTCATTTGTGTACTTAGGGATGCTGTAAGCCTTGCTTTAGTTATCCAGCCTCAGTTTAGCGGAACTAATCTATCATCTCCTCACCAAACATGAGACATGTCAGCAGAGAACCTGAAGCTGAACTATAAGTGTTCCTACAAGAAAATAGAGCAGAGACATGTAGATGGAGGGGACAGAGATACAGGAATGTATGTGGAAGCAGAATTGGGACCCAGCCTATTTATAGCACCAAGTTAAGGCAATTCAGAAGTTACAGCCTGAGTAGGACACCTGGGTCTTTGCATGGCCATTGATTTTTTTGTGACCTATGGAAGCTACTTAGCTTTCCTTAGCCGTACATCCATAAAGCTGGGGTTACTAGTGTGACCTTGCACAACACAGTGAGAATAATTGCCCAGAGACGTAAATGAATGATGGTAGCAGCTATTGTGCAAGTAGAATTGATACATCACATTTATTTTTCTACTAACACTTCCCAAAATAATACATTAACATTTATAATTCACTTTCCTGAAGTTTTCTCTTGCATAATGTGCAGCACTATAAAATCTTTACAGGCTGATCACCATTACATGCATATTTACAGTGAAGGAAAGAGAGCTGGAACAAAATCCCGAAGGACTGGATGCAATAAGGAGCTGAATGCTCAAACCTTGTTCAAGGAAAGCAAAAGCACTGGTCACACTGAAGCCAGTGAGTCCTTCCTTTGATTTCAATAACATGCTTAAGTGTTTTGTCAGAAGGGGGCCAAGAGCCCTCAGCACCTAGCAGGGCTCCACACTCCCTGTGTTGCCTGAAGCCGTGCAGTGAAGCAGCAGCAAAGTGGTCATATTGTGGGAATATCTTCTCTGGCTTCCTGAATAGGACAACTGAGAAATTAAAGCTAAGAACGAGAGTCTGTCCCAGGTTTTACACAAAGCTCTGTGCACTCCAGAGAAGAATTTGGAGAGCTTAGTTACTGCTAGCTAAATACATATTCAGAGCAAAATTCTTTTCTGCATGCACCTGGTTTGCATGAATGCCAGGCTTGTGTATGCAAGGGAGGTGTGTGCACAACTGAAAAGAGAAGTCAGAATAAAAATTATCCCTAATTTCATATGGCTCAGCAAGGGGAAAAGAGCAGTTCTACACAGACAGGTGTACATGACTTTCTTTAGATTCAAAATCTGAATAGGACACTGAGTTCTGAATATGGTCTCTCTGGTTAACTGGAGTGAGCCCTTTCAACTTGAGAGTGATTCTTGTCCCTTTCAGCAACACAGAAGGAATAGATTGCCCACTCTATCTCTTAAAACAGAGGGAGGAAAACAATCAGTCATCAATTCTTTGATTTTTCTGTGTAGTCCTGCTAAATCCTCCCACTTTTGGCTAAATCATACCCTTTTGGGGAGTAGAGGACTATCATGACACATGTGGAAAACACGCAGAGCTGGAGAGCAACATTTGGAGATGAGGAGAGCTGACCCTGGGACCAGCAGTCCTTGGAGCCGCTGACAGCCCCAGTCAGGCATCCTCTCCTCCAGGGCTCCCCAGAGCAGAGTCAGGTCCTTGAATGGGGCTGAATGTGACGTGCAGGCATTCAGCAGCTTTTCATACATCTTTATCTCTTCTGTTGTAAGATTCAGTGCACTACACAGATTTATGGGAATTCTTTCCATGTTCACAACTTATAAGTATTAATAACCCGTCCAAGTTGGAAAATAATACACCATTCCTAACTCTATTAACTACAGAAAATCTGGCTTCAGTTAAAATAAGATCCCCTTTAGCAATGCCCAATATCCAATAAATATTATATATAAAAAAAGCCAGGCCGCATCTTATCTGACGTACAGTAACAGCAATGTTTTTGCCTGAGGCACTGCAAACTTCAGGCTTAAGAAGTCAAAATGACAGGGTACAGATGATCACTTGAAAGTTATAAATTTTAACCTAAAGAGTTACCTTTAAGTCTTTTATTTTTTATCTAATAATGATTGCAGACAGGCAAATTCAGCAGGCTCACAAATCTAAAAAAGAGATATTAAAGTTGTAGATAACATTCAAAAACTATTTTCTTAATACTTGTGGTTCTGCCACTGACTTGCAAGGAAAAATGGCATTAACATTTCTGTCACTGCTATATAAAAGTGACTCTGAGCTTTCCAAACAAGCTGTTCCATCCACTTAGTGGTGGTTTGAAAACTACTTGCCTTCGAAGTTAAGACTAAATCCTTTGGTCCTTACTCTGACAAAACTCCTGTTGCTGTTATTGAAGGTCTTTCATTCAGTTAAGTCTTCTAGTTTCAGGTTAAGGTCTTCTGAGATACTTAAATGACAGATTTACATGTTTTCAGTAGATATTTGGTACTTGAATACCTAGGTCTGGTAGATAAAAACTACATTAGTGTGTTACACTATCTCAGTATCTTTTGGGATTAAATAAGCCAAGAGATGTCCTCAGAGTTATTCAGTGAGTCTTGAAGCTGGAAGTGCTTCAGACCAGCACAGCCTAACTAAAGCTATAACTCTCACCCCGCTTTGAACTAGCAGAAGTGACTTGCAGCATACCCTACCTTAGCAGAAGTCACTTGCAGTCAGTCAGCTGCCAAATCTGTCGTATTGAAGGCTCTTGGAGAATGCAAATTCCTCCAAATATTTACTGAGAGGAGCCTGTCTCTGGCCTCAGAAGTTCAATTAACCTGATAGACAGTTAATTAAAAGTTAAAATCAAATATTGTCTCAGGTACTCCTCAGATGCCCCTCACCGAGTCCTGTGACTGTTACCACATTTCAGCCTTTTCTCTTCCCCTTTGCTCAGGGAACCTGCAATGCCAGCCCCAAGGACAGTGCTGGGGCAATGGCCCATCCAGGAGCTGTGTCACAGACCAGTCACAGAATCCATCAGTAGCTATGATTACTATTTGCTCCATTTCTGACATCCTCAAGAATTTGCAGCATACATTCATTCATTCATTCATTCATTCATTCATTCATTCATTCATTCATTCATTCTGCCACTTTCTTGTTTTACTTTGTGTATTAGTCTATAGGCTAGATGCCATTTTGAAGAGTTAGGACCAAAATTACACAAAATTTGCTTTTATTTGAGAGTGTGGATGAAACTTTTTAAAAAAGGAAACAAGCTAGTGATGCTATTCATGGCAGATCATGGACCCTTCTGCATCTATGGATGTTGAATCCAGAACATTATTTGATTACATTTTTGTTAATAACTTTGCAGCACTGGCTATCTCATTATTGCTTATTTTAAGGAGATTTTTTTCTGATTAGAGAAAGTCAGAAAACTATCTATTCAGCAAACTTCTGTTATTTATCATCTTTGTCTGAGGGAGCAGTCTAGCAAGCTTAGAATGGCTGAAAATTAAAGTCAATTGAGAAACTGAAAGGTTTCACATGCATACCAGAAAGGAAACTCATTTTCAGAATGAGATCTGGACAGTTATCTCACTGTGAACATGACCTCATGAATTTGGCAGCTCCCAACTTTCAGCAGACTTTGAACTCTTTGGTGGATCAGTGGCCTAATCTTTGACTTTCTTTTCTTTGCAAGAGTGAGGAGGAACCCTCAATAAATTCTCAGGATTTTGCAAGAAACTGTCTAATCACTCATTCATCAGACTTATAAAGAGCTTAAAACTGCTGGGGGTTTTATCCAGTTAATGTCTATTCTTTACCCATTTTGTTTCTGATTCTTTTTCTCTGTTTTTTTATCAGTTTTGTTTCAGTTTTGTTTTTTTTTGTTTGTTTGTTTGTTTCTGTTGGGTTTGTTTGGTTGTTTTTTTGTTCTTTTTTTTTTGTCTTTTTTTTCTGTAAGTTGAGTGAGGAATTTTTTAGGGTCCCCATGAATTCAAAGAGAATAGCACTTTGACCCTAGAGACACCATCTTGGCCAGATTTCACTACAGCTG
Source organism: Vidua macroura (assembly GCF_024509145.1). Taxonomy (NCBI): domain Eukaryota; kingdom Metazoa; phylum Chordata; class Aves; order Passeriformes; family Viduidae; genus Vidua; species Vidua macroura. The sequence goes on along the minus strand of NC_071576.1, from coordinate 14,840,853 downwards.
AAGTCCCCAGGGCCAACATTTTTAGTTGAATGATGTCCATTTGAAGTATCAGTCCTGTCACTGGCTTTAGCAGTGACAGATTTGCACAAGTTACAGCAGGGAAGTGGGCCTCCACAGGTACTGCACACATTGCTCCCCCAGTGGTGCTGGGCTTTTCTGCTGGTCCAAAGCTTTCAGACTTAATGAGAAGCAAGTTTAGGATACCCTGGCATGGGCTCAGACACACCACACTTTTCCCATATGAAATCTGGCAAAGAGAAAAGCCTTATGATGCTATCTTTCCACCTTTGCACCATATAAGCAGCAGCCTAGAAAAACTGGTATTTTTCCATATGACAAATGGCAGATTTCCAGTGAATATCCTAAAATTTTGGTTGGTATTTCCTCTCACAGGTGTGCCACTTGGGAAAATAAGAAAAGCCTCTTGCAGCTTTTCTGTGATGTTGTGGCAATGGGATACAACTGCCCCTCCTGTATGCCCCACAGCCAGTTCTGCTACACTGCATTGGTCACTCACACATTTCAGGGCTGCTGGGCATCGTGGATAGAGGTCCTCACACCCCCAGCCACTAAGGGTCATCATTTTAACCAAGGGAGCAGGAGATTTGAGGGGAAAATGATTCCACTGTAAATTGGATGTTCTAGAGTGTCTTGGGAAAGAGCCTGACATCAAGTTACAGGCAGGGCCAGGGCATGGTGGGGGTTGAAGAGAATCTGTTTTCCTCTTAAAGTGTTTGAGGACAGAAACAAAGGGCTAAATGGGAGTCTGTCAGGGTGGAGAAAGCTCTTCTTTTTATTTCCCATTATAGCTTTCATCTGTGAAAGAGGTTTGTCCAAACTCATTACTTTCTGAGCAGCAGCAGTCACAGTTAAGGAAAAGATATTGTGAAAACTGTAAAAATTGAAAAATATATTTTTTCATTGAAAAGTCTGAACTAATGGCTTATTTGGGTCTCAATAAAACTGACATAAATCTGTAAAAGACATGAAAAGCAGTAAGAACGGAGTTTGCTTTGATCAATAAATCTTCTGACATTTGTATTTCTAAGTTATCCTAGACAGTTACAGCAGATTTTGAAAGTCATGAAAGGCTCCTTTCACAAGAAGGGTTTGGATTGTCATTTCCTTCAAATAGCTTCCTTTCGCAACCAAATGAAGTTTTAAAGAGTGTCTTTAATTATGACAGTTATTATTGTTATGGAGGCCGGACGTGTTTCCTGTTGAAAATGGCAGGGAAGTATTTTATAGTTTTCAGTTTGGACTCAGGGAGTGTATCTGCAGAGTATTTTAGGAGTAGGACAGAGCTGGCTAAGCCCAGTGACTGCCTGGAGCCAAGGCTGGTGTGGGGCTGGTAGCAGAGAGATGTTCTGGCACAACCCATGCCTCAAGCTCCATGCTTGAGGATATCCCACCTCCAGGGATATCAAAGATATCCCACCTTCAGCCCCACACTGACCACAAAGCCCAGGGCCCCTTCTGCAAGAGCTCGAAGAGCACCTGCTCCCAGAAATACCCCCTTTGTAGAAAACGTGGGTTAAAGATGGCTCCCTCCATCCTTGTCCAGTCCTGGTTTTCCCTTGGGAAGGAAAGCAGTAGCTTTCACATTAATTTTGGGACTCAGACTAATAGTATTTAACTCACATACTAGTTCCATTGAAGTGAGCTGAAATTATTCACTTGTGCACAGATCAAATCTCTTGAGAAGCTGTAGAAAAAATAAAGTCATGCTCTTAATAAATGCTAGAAACATACAGACTCCTTAAGCACAGCCATTTTTAGTAATTAATTTGCTATAGATGTAGCTAGCTGATTTAAAGAGTCAGATTTATTCTGATTAAAGCATTTACTTCTATGTCAGCAGAAGGAAAATTTACTGCCTCAGGAAAACATAAATGTCAAATGTGTGCTTGAATATACAGAGTATGGTAGATAGAAAGAAGATGATGTTTTCACAGGTCATGTGCTTAAAGGTCAGCAGGGTTAAAGAGTACTTTTTGTGTTGTTTTAAAGCTGCCATACATGAAGAAGGAGCTGTGCAGCTGAAGGGAAAATGGCAAGACGGAATGTGCTCTAATGTCCACGGGAAGAGCACCAGGCACTCAAAAGAGGCACGTGCATACAAACAATCGCTGAATTGGTCTCAAGACCCATAAAGAAGACTTTTATATAAAATTGTTCTGGTGCCAGAACTACTGCTTTTCTGTTCCGATGCACATTGGCACTTTTGCTTTTCTGCCAACAGTAACCATAGGTACTCTTCTCTTCACAGACTTGCACACCATACTTGTGTGAAAAATTGCTACATCCAAATCAACTCTTATCCAGGGAGAATTCCAGTCTCCGGAAGACTAAGCCAGGAATATTTCACCTGCACAAATGCAGTGGGGACATTGGAGAGAAATTACTGAAATAAGTTGAAACCAACTTCTTACAGCCAGAAATTCCTGTTGGAACTATGGGAGCAGTCCTGGAACCTAGCTGTAGGTACTGAGTGCCATCCTGGACCCCTAAGGGTGCCCAGGACACTAGCAGAAGACCAGCAGCAATGACAGAGGGCTCCTGCAAGAGACTTGTGTCCTTATGGAGTGGTGTCTGGAAGCCACTTGTATCTGGGGACCTGAATGTCTCCCTAAATAACTCTAAGAATGGGAATTTTTAAAGCAGAAATTAGTACAGAGCCTATGACATCCAGGCAACTATAGACAGAAACGTTAATGGGACAATGATTTCCTGGATTTTGTGTTTTGGAGACCAGATCTCACTTTCCCACCACAAGTGCTGTCAGAGACTGAAATCCTGCTCTGTATTCTCTGTAACTTCAGGCCTTATCCCATCTAAGCTGCTGCTGCTGGCTCTGGTCAGTTCTGAGGCCTCTCACCCAGCCCCTCAAAGAGGTGCTTCAGGATGAGGCCACTAGCCTGTGTTTACATTGCCTGGTAATGCCATCAAACATTCTGCTTCCAGTCATTAGCAATCCATCCCTCCTGCCTTTCCTCTCCCTGAGGAAGTGCTCACAGAACCTGTCTCATGGATTGCTGTTTTTTCATTATTGTTGTAGTCTCCCCAGTTTATCTTGCTCTTCCATGAAACAACAAACCACAGATACGGTTTCAACCTAACAGCCTTTTTGCAAGAAACTAACCATCCAGGAGCAGGAGCACATCCTTCCCACATTCTTCAAAAATTCACTTAACATGATTCATTGCTTTATTCTTTGCTTGAAGCATGTTTCATTTACATTAATAATATTTTACCTTTCACTTACAAATTCAAACACAAAAGTGGCTGCCATTCTCCAAATAATCATATACATAAAATATTACAAGACCATCACTTTCCAAAGGTCAAATTCTCTTCTTTCCCTTAATTAGGATTCAAGACTTTCATCAATAAGCTGTTGCAGCAGCAGTATAGCTCTTTTGTGTTCATTAATTCACATCTCTGCTTTTTCACTTTGCAAAGAGGAAAAAGGAAATGGTTTTAAGTGGGATAAGTACATTTTTTTCTAAACAAAATAAAAAAGGAAGTTCCAAATATGGAGGAAACAGAAATTATCTGATTCAGTAAGAATTTAAACACAGTTTTGAAAAGTTAGTTTTTAAAAAGTTTATCACACAGTCCTCCACACTGGTGTCAGCATCTGATGTGCTGTGTCTCATGTGCCTGAATATGCAAGTCAGAGTTCCTTTTTAATACATTTCCAGTCAAGAAATGGGTCTTACACCTAAAATGGCAATAGCAATATCTTAACTTCTAGGTATTTTTTAATGTTCTTGCAAGAGCAGACTTCATTTTGTGACTGTTTAAAATAAAGTGTAATTTTTTATTATGAAACTATACCCTAACTTTTTAGATAATACCTGAAAGGCAGTAAATCTGGAGTGAAAAAGGTGTGTTAAGTCAGCCAACCTGTCTGAGAGGACAAAGATAGACATAGTGAGCAGCGTGAATTCCTGTAACATGATTTTGCTACATCTAAATATAAAAAAGTCTCACCTAACAGGAACCAAACCTTTTGTGTCCCACAAGAACCTTCCCAAGGGGCCAGAGAAAAAGTTTATAAATGTGCTCTTGCAAAAAATGTCTGTTTAAAAATTAAAATTCAGTAACGGGGAAAAGAACAACAGTCCCCACAAAATATAATACCTTACCATTAATAAATTTTCTTTATGAAATTCCTATTTTTCTGATTTTATTTATATATGTCTCTAATATTTCCTCTAAGCTGGCTGTGCTACAAATAAAGGGAGCTTTTGTGCTTTGGTTACATACCTGGACTTCAGGATCTGGGCTAGATGCCCACCTCTGTTGGAAATCCTCTCTGTGTCCCTGAGCAGGTGAATCCACGCCTCCCATGTCTTCATCAGTCATTTGCAGGATACATGGATTTTCCTGACACATGTTTCCTGTGTAACACCACTGCCACATCTGAGGAAAAAGTGTCTATAAAGTGGGACTTGGACCTTGTCAACAGTTCAGGGCACATTAGCCCTTTATCTTCCAGCCTTGCAGACACTGGTACCCTCAAAAAGCAAAGTTCTTGCTGGTGAGGTGATGGCTGCAGCTTCCTAACGCCGATGCCAGCGCTTTGTCTGGGAGGTGCTGAGGGCCTCAAGGCGCAGAAGGCTTCTCAGGCAGTACCCTGGAATTTTGGCTCCCCAGTGCCACTTCCATTTCGAGGTTTTCAGTCCTGCTGAAGAGATGACTCAGCTGCCTGTGCAGCTGTATCAAACCATGTCATTTTACAGCCCAATGTAAACCAGCTCTGTCTTCAATTTACTTTCATATGCCAGCCAAAAATGGTGCCAGTTCTGATGCAAGTCAGAGTTCTGAGTCATTGTCTCATTAATTTCTAGATACAGGTTTTAGGTGCTTTAAAACTTTCCTCAAAATCCAATACCCCCAGATTCCCAGTCACTTTAACATGTCTTCTTTGAAGTCCTTCCAGTTTTTCTAGATATTTTTGGTAGTAGGGTGCCCCGCACTGAATGTAATTTTGCTTCCCTATATATTTTCTAAATCCTAACTCTTAAAGCATTAGGGGTTTATGTGTGTGTGTATATATTGTATTATATATTATAGTATATCATATAATATATAATGTGAAGAATTTGCCTTCATATGAGTGATACCAATTTTATTGGAAGAGAAATATTAGCAGGATTTGATTTTGAGTCACCAGCTGTTTTTTCTTTAGGGTTATTTCTTTTTTATTGGTGTCCCAGTGAGTGACTAAAATGTAAACTAAGACTTAACAAAACACCAGGATGATTCATACAAGCATAAAATTATATTGGTCCAAATTTTTCTGAACTCTCTCCAGAATGCTTTGAGTTTACTGGACAGATTTCAGGTTGCCATCACAAAAGTGCAAAACCAGACTGAACACTCTCAGATATCAAAGCTGCCAGTGCCGTTTCTCCAATCAAGAGAAATGCCAAGCTTGGACAGAGGATAAACAACAGCAATGGTTACAGTAAAAGTTCAGTTTGCAAATCTGAGCAAATCTTTACTCCAGGTCAGTGATATTAATGATGGAGCCTCAGCTGATTTCAGTGGGAATTTGCCCTTATATTCACAGACAAGGAGTGTTTATATCAGCAGATATCCTCTAAACTGCAATGGCTAACATGCATTGACTCAGCAGATGCGAGCGCCTCTGTAAGAAAGCTGTGCCAACATGTGTAATGGTGGGAAGGCTTAAGCAGAGCTATTTCAGAGAGTTGAAGAAATGCAGAAAAGTTTTACATGAGATATGAACTTCAATTCTGAATACCACAGACTCCTTGATGATTCTGGGCAACCTGCTTAGTCTGTCCCTGGATTCTCCATCAAAATGGAAGTCTTCCTCACATTTTCCTAAGAGGAGAGCCATAGAACCCACCAGTGACTGGTCACCTACCGTGACCTTCTTGATTGTTGTAATAACAGTAATTGATTTCAGTGTCTTTGTTTCTGTGACAATTTGTCAGCTTTTTTTTTTTCTTGTTTGGACATAAACTTTCCCGGAAGTGGACAGCTTTTTTGCCAAGTGAGACAACAGCAAAGACCCCTTGCTTGTAGCTCACTTCCAGCTGGAGGTTAGAGGATCCACAACTCCACAAAGAAAATGCCAGTGAAAGCATTTTGAGTGTGGAAACGTGCCTGGAAAGCAGAGACTGCCCCTGAGCTCCATTCACAGTCAGAACAGGCCTCATGTCCTCACACCAAGTGGCATGCTGCTGCTAGCCTGGAGCTGGTCTCAGCTGTGCTTTGTGGGTACCAGGCAGTGAACGGTGAATCAAAACCATTCACCACAGCACGGACCTGCAGTTTTCCCATGCTGCCCAACACACCCAGAATAAAAACAGCTTGCTATAAACTTCTTATATGAACCTGGAAAAGGACTTAACAAACTTAACAATGTGTTTTAAGATAATAATATTTCATTTTCCAATTAGCTAAAAAAAAATTTCTCTGCTGTCCCACACCTTGTGAAACAGCCTACCTTAAAAGTTCACACTACTTTTGCACTGGTGTAAATAACAGCAGAGAGTAATTTAAAAAAAAAAAAAAAAAAAAAAATCACTCTTTTCCAGGCTGAAAACAGACAAAATTCCATCCTTCCATTAAACAGCCATGACTGTTAGAATGCATTCAAATCACCTCCCCAACCCAGTAAAGGGCTGCATGGAGCCTGTTGTTCAGGCTGAAAGTCTTTGTCTCTACTAGAGATAACAGATGCTGCTGGTAACATCCCGAAGATCAGTCAGTGGTGAGGCTAGCTATGTTTTTTGAACACAGGATTTGAAGGTTTTAAGCAATTGCATCTTAAAAATCCAACTTTCCTTTGTAAGCTACACAGTTACATACTATTGCAACCCACTCTGAAACTATTAAGCTAAAGGCAAGAAATAGGAAAACATGAGGACTTTTGAATAGTGAGAATTTGCACAGGGAATCAAAGAGGTTTCAAGTTCACTTAGTGCAGATGTTTCTATAATTGAGACACACTAGAAAAATGCATTAATGCACAAATCAGTCTTTCCTACAGTTATCTGAACCATAAAAAAATGTCCATAGCCAGGATATAATTCCCTATTAAATCCTATAGGATACTTTAAAAAAATAACATAGGTTCTTTTTTTCCTATTAAACTCTTCAGGACTTTTTCAGTAGGGGAGTCCACAGGGAGCACAAACAAACCTAAAATCTGTTGACCAATTCACCCCATAACCCCTTTTCATACACTTGCCCACAGATACTAAGGATCTGAATTTTAATGAGGCCAGCTAAGTGCAGCTGGTGACCTGAAAGATTTATTACTCCCATTTAAACCAGTAAGACTTCCTTTGGAACAGGCTCGAGCTCCCTTTACTGTATGTGCCCAGCCATCCATCCAACCAAGCACAGACTCCTGCATGCAAAGGCAGGAACTTGCACCTACACATTTGCTGCTGATGCAAAACACGCAGCCTCACAGGCAGAGGGAGAACGTGGAGTCTCACAGGCTTTTGACTTCTCAAAACTGTAATGGTTGAAGCATTCAAAGGAAAGAAAATGTCTAGGACAGATCTGAGGCAACCTGACAAGAACGTTTTTTCTGATCTTTCTAAGCATGACATAATCGTCTACTTTAAGTGTCCAACACACATAAATAGAGCTGGCGTGTTCTTCTCAGCAATAAACTGTAGTTCCCTAAAACTGGGAGGGACCAGCTGTACCCTGCTGTAACATCCTTCAGGAAAGTTGTCTTGGATGGAAGTCTAAACCCACAAGAGTGACTCCTACCTCTGCACATGTTTGTTCCCCTCAGGCACACAGCCTCCTGCTGTTATGCTAAATTTAAACAAAGATCTCCCAACCTCAAATCCAGAGGTCAATTAAGATTATCAGGTGCGGGTTCCCAAACATACCTGCTTGTCCGGGAATGCTTCTCTAAAAGAACAGCAAGCGCTACTTTTTTTTTTTTTTTTTTTTTTTATCCAGACTTGCCTTGATTGCCGTGATGGCTTAAAATAAGATATAAACAAGAAAGAAATTGTGTATCTCTTTACCTCAGCCCAGCAGGAGGCAGATAGGTAAGTATGAATAACAAATTACCTTGCAGTGGTTTCCACTAATCAGCCTCAGGCCTGGGCTGGTTTAGCGTGAAACCATTCTTGGCCTTTTTTGACAGTGCCGGTTCAGGCGTTGGGCAGAGGACTCTACCCCCTAATTAAGAACCTGAAACAAATTGAAAACAGCTGTGAATAATTAGACAATTTAAGTGCTGTTAAGAAGGAATAATTTTTGTAGCTATCGTAATAAATCTTATGCTGTCTGAACCCATACATTTTATGTGAATTTTTTTCTGCTGGTGGGTTAGTGCATTACTCACAAAAGAAACAGTATCCCTTTTGTTTTGATTGGGCCTGCTTAATAACAAAAGAGCATATCACTATAAGTGGAAGTGTGATGACAAAGAGAATAGCCTTTACTTTCCTTAATTTTCAATCGTTGTGGTTCAGATCCTGTGTCAGATTCCTGGCATGTGAGTTCGGTGAAAAAAAAAAAGAATTCTTGATTTGCACTGTAAATAATACCTGAACCCAAGCTACTTAACGTTTTTTAGGTTTCTCTGGAAAAATACATGTCAGAAAAATACTTAAAAATTCAGCAACTGAATTTTAGCTTTATGTATCAGATAAGGTCTTGAAGTATTAGCTAAGACTAGGGAAATCTATTTTTCTCTGAAATTTTCCACCTTCTTTTTCAATCTTCCTACTTGTGTGGAATCTGGTTGAAGTGTTTCACAGAAAGTAATTTACGGATGGGGAGCTTTCATCATGCACTGCCAAACTATTCAGGGCCTGATTCAACAATGCATAACTGGCTCTATTATAAATTAGTGCTATGAACACCTAAATTTATATTTAATTTTTGTGTAGTGTATAGCTTTTCTGAAGGCAATGTATCTGCTCATTCACTTAATGACAACACCATTCTTAAGTCTTTGTAGGATCCAGGCTTTGCTTGAATGATGGAATTACTTGTAAATGGGATATGGAAGGAACTTGATTATTTAGAAGCACACTTCGTCTTTATTGCTGTCTTAGAATAGCATACATTCCTCTGTCATTTTGGTGGACTTACATCACATAATTCCAATCTGGACACAGATTCTGAACACCCAGTTTTTTGAGGATTCATAAGGTGCTCTTTTGCTTTTCTTACATTTTCAGAGAAAAGAAAACAGAGCTCACTGTGCCAGCCATATGTTCACAGTGTTGCAAACCAGCCAGCAGAAATGACACGGTGAGGAAATTCCTGGTGCAAAGTACTTGGTTCTGCACTCCAATGGCCTAGACTTAAGTACAAAGAAGGGAAACAAGGCCTCAGAAAATGAACCTTATGAAGGTGGTGGGAATGGGAGTAAGAGTTGAGATCTATCTTCTCCCTAGCTCATAAGGTGAGGTCCTAGGACAACTCTCGCTGTTCCACATCTGCCTGCACATGAGGTCTGTGGCAGTGGTTCCTGTACCTGAAGCTCTCCCCATCCTTGACACTATTTAGCTAAGGCCCTGGGGGGCATTTCTTCAACTCTGAATTAGCCTTTTTATGGCTTATGCCCGAAGTAGTATGACTTCATCAGGATGTTGCTACGGGATGACTCCTTACCGAGATTTCCATGACCCTACTTCTGTCCTTACATTTGGATAATCTGCATATGGAAACAGTGGCCTCATTGGGTTCAAGTGTGTATGAGGAGCTGAAATTTAAATTTCAGATGTTCTATCATCTGACTAGATGTAAGAACTATTAATCTGCTTTGTACTAAAATGCATTTTTTGAACTTGTTTTGAAAAATCCAGGATGCCACAAAAGCAGGGCAACTGTGCTGAACCAGGGCAAATATTTCACTGAAGTAAATCACTGAAGTTATTTACAACTTTCAAATTCCTTTAGAAAAAAAAAAAAAAAAGAGAAATAATGATTTAGGTACAAATAATACTTTAGAAATAATAGCTCTATAAATACACTATCCTTAATTTTCCACCCTTCATTTTTAATTCGCCTACTTGCAAGTGCATGTATTAATTTTTTTCAAGAACAAAGGATGAATATCTTCCCCAGAAAAGAGATGCAGCACTGATAAGGATGGAATTAATATATTTCCTCTGCATCCAGCAGGAGCAGCAGAAATACCAGCAGAAACATACCTATCTATTCATAGGTGCTTCTCCTCTTTCCTCCCTGACTGCTGCTCTCTTTGGAGAACTAGTGACTAACTAAGATTTCCCGTGGTTTCCTAATTTTGGCCTAGGATGCAGCAGGAGTTTACAGTAGCCAAAAGAAGAATTTGATGTTTCAACAATACAGCCTTTGGCAACATTGACTTAAAGAAGAATTTGGGCAATATTCTCAGGCACGTGGGGTTTCTTGGAGTGTCCTGTGCAGGGCCAGAGTTGGACTTCATGATCCTGACTGGTCCCTTCCAACTTGTCATATTCTATGATTCTGTGATAATCAGTTTAGGCAGGAGTCATCAGTCACATCCATGCTTGGGGCTTGCTGTTAACCCCCGGGATGACTTCTGGATGGGTCAGTGCAAGTCTTTGGGGGCAAACAGCCAGATACAGAGGGAAGCAGATGCAAATTAAAACCAGCTCCTTTGGTTCCTGTTGGCCTTGATGGAGTTGTGGCAGGGAAGGAGCAGTTTTGGTCACCAAAAGAAATGCCTGTGTGTCTCCCACCAGCAGCACCTCTTGCCCTCAGCTTCTCATTCCATAAAATGCAGCTAATAGTTCCTTACCCTGTACATGGCTGCAAGCTTAATCGACTGAGGTTTATAAGGTGCTTTAGGAGCCTTGACTGCAAGTTGCTGCAGACTTGCTAACTACATTATTTCAAAATAAAATAAACACATTTTATACAATCAAAAGGAAAAGGGGAAAAAAAATACACCACCCCTTCTCCCCTCCAAGTCAGCTTCTCAGAATTTCTCCAGCATAAGTTACACTGAGCTCCTTGCTCACGGTTTCACAAATAGACATAGCTGGTTGGCCAAGAGATTTTTTTACCCTGGTGTTTATAATTCCAATTGGTGTAAAATTTCCTGATGGTTAACACATCCCGTTACAGACACTTTTGAATGAATGACTCATTCCCAAATAATTGACTAGCTTTGTAATTTGGGAAGTAAAAATCACATTTATGAGTCCCTGGGGGGAAGGCCTATAATGTTGTGCATAAAAAGTAGATAAATCATAAAACCTGATTTTTTTTTTTCATTTGTAAAAGCTTCCATTAGCCTTTGTGTGCACATTAAAGCAATGTCCTCTAAATGTGTGCAGCTGCTTTAAATCACTGGTGCACTTTAAAATCAAGTCTTTTTATATCGTGATGTTAAAATTACATGTTGGTTACTGTAATTCTGTCTTGTTTTTTGTGGGACATCCTTGGATCAGATCTGCTTCTGGGAAAACCTCTCCCTTTGCACTAAGTTTTCTAATCCCTGTAAGCAGAAGCCTAAGCATTTTGCAGCCAGAGGAAATGGTGTTTATCAGGTAAACAAGGAAGACAAACAGAAAGGACCAGTCAGTGCCAGTGCAAATACGGCCCCATCCTCACTTAGCAGATGCATGAATTTCAGACTGAGGTTTCAAATAAATGTGCAATGTGATTTTAATGGGATTTGACAAGGGTATTTAATGGCTGCAAGGCAAATCTATTATTATCTACAGAATATCTAGTTACAAATGCAACCCCCCAAAGGTGGTACTGAAACTACATAAAATTTAAACTCCTGAATGAAATGGCCATGCCACTTGCCTTGCCTTTGCAGTCTAAAAGTCCCATGCACCTTTATCCTAGCAAGGCCTTTTCCCACATTTTCAGAGTACTGTAAATTAGTTTAGTATGCTTGAAAGAACCTGTAATTGTAACTGCTCTTGTTGACACATCAGCTTGATGCCACACAGAGCACGACTGGGACCATATCCTTTGGTTTTGCAGCTACAGTGCATTTCAAGTGCTTGACAGGTCCAGCGCTAAGATGTTCTGAATTAGATTTGAATTACAACCGCTAAATGCCCTTGTCAAAGCTTGTTATGCCTGAAACTAGCCATATACATTTAACTGACTATTCCTATGGAAGATATACTGCTTAAACAAAGACATACTCCAAAGTTTCATACAGAATTGTCAAAATATAATTGAGTTAAAAAAACAACTAAAGCATAAGAAGAGCAATCTTTACTGCCTTTTCCCCTCTTTTCCTTCTTTGAAATAAATCCAAAGGACAATTTAGTGGAATCTTAGTATAAAATAAAAAGAGTGTTTGCAGTTCCTGCAGAGACATTGAAATTTATACAAACAGCAGATTCATCCATACATTGATCCTAGTGTCAGGAAAGGCCATAGCAGAACTTTAGGATCTTACCCTGTGAAAAACATTTTACATCACGTTGCTGGCATCGGAGAGTATCTGGTGCTTCAGGAAGAAAATGAACTAAAGCTAGCACATCGATGAGAATCAGGATCAAGCCTTGAATTCCGGACTCCAAATTCACGCTTCATCAAATAAGGGAAGCACAATATTTATACATCTAGACATGTGTGTGGAAGCATATACCTCAATGCCCATATGCAGTATGTAATGCACGTATGCAATGTTTATACAATTTAATAGAAACATAATAGAAACTTCCTTCTAACTCACAGATGCGTTTGTGATCACATACTGGTTGTACAAGGCCATAATCATACCTTCTTAGGCTGGAAAATAGCAACCAAAGAGCACAAATCTGATTTTGACAGTGTTTGAAACTCAGTTGGTGCCATGGAGATGTCAGTAGCTCACAGGGCCTGCAGTGTGCTGCTGGTTGTTAAACCATGACACTGGCTGTGTGATTGCTGGAGTGCCCTGCTGAGGCTCACCTGGCTGCAAGGAAATTGCTGGTTGTGAGCACCGCAATGGGCAAAGGAGACGGCCTAAAGCTGAAGGCTGAGAGAAAAGAGTGAGGGCTTCCTGCAGCCTAGCTGACTCTCTCAAACCCTTTCTGAGCACAAGAAGCAGGACAGATTTGCTTAACCTAAATCCACCAAAGCTCAGGCAGCACAGAAGAGGAGGAGCAGGCTATTCCAACTGTTGAAGAGAAATCAACCACAGGCCCGCATGTGTATGTGAGTTAACATCATCAGCTTCTCTTCCAAATTCTCCTGCATGAATGAAACAAAACATCTTGGGAAAATATCTGTTGCTTCATCAAAGATTTCCTGGTTGAATTTGAAAGTCACATACTTCTGGAAGTTTTCTAGGCTGGAGGGCAGGTCTACTATGATGTGCTCCCGGGTCTGTATTTGCTGACCCGACTGCAGACAGTGCCCTCGCTTGCTGCTCCTCCCTTTCTCACAATGGGGTCTGTGAGCACACAGCATTTTGGAAGGGCTTTCTTGTCATTCCCCAAAAGGGAGCCAGCACATGGCAAAGGCATATGTTCTGAAGGATCCCATGCCCTTCCACCCACAGTAGATGTAGATGTAGACTCAACATCAGTCCTGTTTTTCCACAATGAGGATAAAGGTCCTTCCTGTGTGTGCCTTGGCCTTTAGGTCATAGCTCTTCTGGTGAAGAGACTATCCACCCCTGGAGAGTGAAGGAAACACCCGGCACAACGGCATGCCATTTCACCCGGGGCCTCTAGAAGGTACTGTAAGACAAACAGAGAATAATCCTGCTTTACAATGGATAAGGGCTAGACAAAGACCAGGACACTGCTCAGGGCTGTGTTCCCATCTCTGGTGGAGCTGTGGTGCAAACAGATTGGGAACACACAACTAAGATTTCTCCCATCTGAAGCTGCCCTAAGCATTACCTCAAAAGATGAATTCTCCAGCAGCAGCCACTACAAAAAGGTTTCTAACCCCATTCCAAGAGCAAAATGTGGCTTGAACTGGTCAAAACCTGCTGACAGCCTTAAGCAGCATGAGAAACCTGTTTCATGATGGCAGTTGGTTATTTTAAAACCGAGCTGAAAGATTAATGGTGAGATTTTCAAAAAATGTAGGCTCTCAATGACAGGAACTGACAATTTGCTCATGCAATTTCCCATCGCTGTGTGTGCAGTAGGGAGGAACGGGTGGGCAAAATGACACACAGCCATTCTGTGCCTACACTTTTTCTGGAAATCCTAGCCCTGAAAAGGCAATAAGCAAATAAGAAAAGCATTTATATTAAAGGCAGAAAGACTTAGGCTAAGTAATACATTTATATTCTTTGTTAATTTTTTTATTCAATTAAAAGGCACATGCTGATTATTTTTAGCAGTGTCCCCCTGATACAATTCAGATGTAAATCACATTTCTGTAGTCAGCTGCTGCTGTTTAAGCAGAAATATTTTGACACTATAATTATAGGGTTGAAACTATGCTTTACATTAGTGTATAAAACACTCATTAAATTAAAATTCCTCCATGAAATCATGAAAATAAACAGTCTGTCTGAACTAGCATCAACAAATTCACAGGATGCTTCTGCGTTTTCTCAGGGCTGGCCTTCAAGTGACTGTGTTACAAGGCCCTTATTTAACCGTGAAGTGTTAAAGGTTCACATTCTTTTGAAGGTCCCATTCTGCTTATTTTTAAAATTATTGCTTTAATTGTTTTTACAACTTGTAAGATTTTAAAGCTATTAAGCCTCAAAGTTGTGGGAAAAATTAAAATTGTGATTATTACAACTTGCATAAGCCTGTGAGATGCCTGTGGCACTGCATTTTTTTCCAAGGTGGATTAAATAAAAGGTGTCCGTGGCACCATATGGGGCATGTCACATTAGTCTATTATGGCTGAGAAGCAGGATACATAATGTATACACAGCACCTTGAGGGATGGAAAAAAACCCAAAACTTGGGATGGTAATGTGTTAGGGGATCCTTCTTGTCCTCTCCTTTGCTCCACACCATCTCCTTGCCTTTCATTTCCCTCCCATCCTTCATGAACCTGATAGTCCTGAAGACAGCAGGTCCAACACAGGTCTGTGCCTCGGAGCAGGCAGAAGTTTCTGGCAGGATGTGCCAGGACAAGAGCATCGCAGTGAGGTTCAGCCACATTGCAGGAGTGGGAATGAGGGAAAGAGTGCCTTAGCCCTGCCCTACTAACAAGGGGATTCATTTGCTAGTCTGTTTTCATTTGCTTTGCTCCCCAAGGATAAGAAGTCAAAAAGAGAGGTCATTGACCATGGGAAGAGACAGTCTGCTCTGGCCTGATGGTCTCCTTAGAGGGACCCACTGATGGGCAATTGCATCAGTCCAGGTTCCTCCACCACCCACCATGGGCAAAGCTTCCTGGGTGGGACCACGGTCAAGACCCCTGAGCCTCACAGGCATTCCCTGAGAATGCTGGAAAATCTGCATATATTGGCACACTAATCCCTATAAGTCCTGACTGAGTTTTGTTTGTTTTCTCTTCATCTGTACAGTGTCACTGGTCTTCACAGTGCACTGAGCAAGCTGTGGCTGTGCTGGGCTTGGGAGTGAATGCACGGGATCTTCAAGATGCAGATGATGTAATCACAGCGGTCTGAGACATTTTTGCTACATCTTTATTCCACTGAAATCCACAATTATGGTTGACTTTTCCTTGATTGAAGATATTCCAGAAAGATGGACTGCAATGGTAATTGCACCATTTTATCTTAAGATATGAATCTGAGACTGATCCCTCTGGTCTTACGAAATTACAGTCAACATGTTATTTTCTCCATTTATGCATGAAACGTATATGCAATGGTGGTTGCTGCAATGTATATTTAGCCTTAACTTGTCAGAGCCATCAGCTAGAAAATATTCAAGCCCTTCAACCATTTTATTAATCGGGATTATGCACAAGAAAATCTGTTTCAGAGTGTAAGTTTTAGTACACATTGTAATTTAATAGCAAAGATTTTTTTTAATGCTGCAGTTGTTTTCTTTCAGCTGCCGCATGGATGATTGTTTCTTCTGTCCAGTATTACTAGCATTATGGTTAGCCCTCCTCTACCACAGGATGACATTTTCCGAGCTAGATAGGAATAACCTTCTTTTCAGACCCTAGATATTACAACCCAGTGAATTAAATTAAAGAAAGTAAAACATTTTACCACTGGAAAACATTAATATATTATTCTGGCTTCACATTATCATGATACTTGTGGGGTATGTTCAGTGTGATTTTGAGAAATCCCACTAATAGCAGCAGACGTTATCCTTCTATTTTTTTTCCAGATCATTCCACAAAATACATTTAGTTTGCAAATTAGATAACAAATTTAATTTTTTTACTTAATATGTTTATTCAGATGAATTATGGGAACTCTTGGTCACTGCATTTTCAGGTTCTAAACAGAATCTCATGATGATTCCTTCAGATTTTTAAACACTTCATGCAGTTTCATTGTTGAACGAGGAAAGAAAGCCCAGAAAGAAGCCCAGAGAAACATTTCTTGGCTAATACAGGCTTCTTCAGGAGAAGGACAAAAAAATTTTAAAAATTCTAGAAAAAAAAGAAAAACTAGTCAAAAAATATTTCTAGTAAGTTATTAAAATTATCCAAGTAAGTAAGTAAGTAAGTTATTAAAAATATCCAACATTAAATTTCTCAAACACGTTACTTTTACTGCCTCTGTTTGGATTACCACAGGATAGGTGTTAATGAACCCTTCTACATAGTTATGGTTTGCTTTCTGTTGATATTTTCTAGTGTCTGCTCACCACTCTTTTTTCTTAAAAACATCACTGTTAGCAAAGTTCCTCTCTACAACAGTCACAGAAGACAAACAGCTGAAGTGAGCTCAGGACTTGTTTTAAGAAAAATATTTTTCTAGAAATTTTTTGCTGGGACTATCTCTTATTAAAGACATTACATACATAAAATTTAGTGAGAAGTAAATGATGACACATTTGTGTAAGGGTGAATGTAAACTCTGAGGGCAGAGTGACTTAAAACAGTACCTAGTGATGGCAGCATAAACAGACATTAGTAAACACTTGCCATGACCAATGCCCAAATGAATCAGATTACTCTGCAGTATATATGTTTACAGAAATAGTCATTTTGATGAATTTAAGGCACCTAAGATATTAGTCTTACATTTCTGAGCTGTGTGACTGCCCACTGATGTCAGAGAATTTTAACTGCCTGGTCCTACCTCTTTGGGCACAGCTTTTGGAATATTTTTGAGTAACTCCACATACACAACTCCATAATCTCCATTTTCTCCTCCCTCTTGATAACCAGCTGTGAGGCAGGAATAAACAACTCAAGCCTTGGAAGCATACCCTTAACTGCCACTGTGTCCCCAGGGGTTTGGAAGGCGCTGGTTGCAGGGAAGGTGCTAGGCAGTAACTCCTGAGCATGAAGGATAAAACCCCCGGGGCAGCACCCACAAAGGGGCATCTGGCTGCCCTTCTACCAGCAGGCTTTTGGCAACTGGTTGTTAATGGCCATCTTCACCTCAGCTGCCTGTCCAATGATGAGGTTAGAGCATTAACACTCAGACTGACACAGAAAAAATTCGATGGAAACATTACTTGGCCTTGCAGGCAGCTAGAACTCCCCCTCTCCACCACGTCCGCCTCCCTCAGCCTCTCACTCACATGTCCCCAGGCACACTTGCAGCCTCTGATCGCTTTATTGGTTCCAGGGGAAGAACATTACTTGTTCTTTGCACAGACCTCTCTGCCTTCCCCTACCTCTCTCTTTCTTCCCATCCTCAATTCCTGAATATGTTAGTACTACTAAGTAAGCAGCACATCAAATGGTTTTGAAGCTTCCTCTGGCAAAACCATAAAATCTGCACTGGTAAAATATATGTATATTTCTGTCCCAGATTCCCAATCTGTTTCCTTTAAATCCAATAAAATTTATATCATAGGGCTTAAGGGCAGAGAGCTTCATACAATTGAAACTGATTCAGTAAATGCAAAACATAAAAATAAAGTATTGGCATTCAGTATTCCTATGTTTCAATACTGCTTTGATATTTCACTATGAAACTTAAACTGGGCTGGGGTTTTATGCATTCTTTTTCCCCCTCTTTTGTTCCCCCACTTTTTCCTTTGAATTTCATCTCTTTAATCACTGGACCATGGATCAGAAATTCTCACAACTTGTTTGTGGATGGCCAGAGTCTAAAGCAACAGCTTGTTTAGGAGTTATTTCACCATCTGTTCTTGCTTTTTCCATTAGATGGCTGGTTTTACACAGAGATTCATTTTATCGTTCTCTCTGTAGTGCATCATCTTGTTTCACTCATATACTCACACAATCACTCACTTATCTTTCTGTTTGTGCACAATACCTATTTGTACAGGGAGTGAACATACTTCAACAGGCAATATTCTCCACTAACTTTCACCAGGACCACATGTAACTCATGGGAGCCAGGGCTGGGATTTCCTAAAATTGTATAATAGATCCAAAGTTCTGGTGGCTGAAAGGGGCTGTTATGATTATCTAGTCTGACTTTTGATATAACAAAGGCCATAAAACAACAAAGACCAAGAAGCAATTCCTGAGCCAAACAAAAACCCTTTGGCTAAGCTGGAAAATGTTAACAGAGATCTCAAGTTTGGGTAATCCACTACAGCTTTGGAGAAGTTGTTCCAGCAGTCAGAGGTAGCTGGCCTCTTTTTGTGAAGAAAACCTCACTGCCTTCTAAAGTTTCCCTTTGCAGACACTGATTTGTATTCCCTCTGCACTGATAAAATCAAGACCTATCTGATACCCAAAATTTTCTCCCCATAACGGATTCTGGGTGTGCTGGTGGCCCCCAGAGGAGAGAGCAGGCACCCAGGCTAGCCTTCTGAGCAGTAGTGAGCTGTTGGAGTTGTTCCTCTTTCATCTGCAACCATACTCAGTTTCTGTCTGACAAAATAAATAGGTTGCATTGCTTTCAATTTTTGCTATAAAACAGGTTTTGAAGACCTTATCAGCTCATACATTTCTGAATATTTCTCAGTCATAATCCTGCAACAGACCTGCAAGAAATAGTGTTGCAAAATACTCTCAGTTCTGGGCTGAGGAAGCTTTTTCAGCATCAAGGTGAATCATCTGATTCCTGTCTGGATCACAGCAAGGCATGTGCTCTGCTGTCTGAAAGCAGATGACCATGTGCATGAGCCACACGCTTCTGATCACTTCACCTGCATAGGAAAATGCAGATTAGACTCCACATGACACATGAATTTGATCCCACCTTAGCAGAGAAAGTTGGAATAACTAACTCTTTAAATTTCTTCCCAGCCCTGTTTCTCATGTGTCTAAAATACATTTAATTCACAAGGCTGTGTAATTAATGTTTATTTTCCTACCATCACCTGCATTCAATGAGTTAAACATCTCCCTAAGGCTTCCCCAGGCAATTTCAAACAGGCATTTTAAATACTTATATAGATAAACTCAAAAAATCTTTTCTTTCCTCCAAAACCTGGGATTCTATACCAATATGAAAGTTTCTTGACAACTTCTCCTTTCAACATTTAATATAATATAGTGACACCATTTCCACAAGTAAAACTACCATAAGCTGAGGGGCTGACAACTCACAGCTTGAAAAGTGAGCGACTGGAGCCTGGCAGTGCTGGGAGTTTGACTGGAGCTGGAGCATGGCAGGGTCAGCCAGTACTTGCCCCAGCCTTGGGCTAAAGAAGGAATTAGACATAAAAACCTGAATGGTTTTAACTTTAGGAAAACTATTTTTGACACAGCTGTTTATCTATTACTTGGTAAAATTTTCCACCCAAAAATTGGCATTTGTCAATGTGCTTTTTCCAGAACATCTAGTCTTAGCTTCTCAAGAAGGTCTTTGAAAGGGGAAAATTTGTGCTGTTCACTGAGGAAAGCAAAAAAATAATCAGAAAACTTTATAATTTCTTTTTCTTGATAATCTCTTTACATTCCTTGTTTATTTAATCTTATGAACTATCCTTGAAGTTGAAGAGCAGCACCCGGACTATGATTTCCTCTCCTGCAGATGATGTGTCACCTTTCTTGTCATACTTGGTGGCTCATGGAATTTTTCAGGGTTTTATCTGATGTAGTTATTTTCAGAAATTCATTTTTTCCTGTATACAGAGACATTTTGCAACAGGGGTCTGAAAGAGACAGAATTCAACTGGAGTATCACAAAATCTGAAGCATCCTTATAATGGCCAAATAGCTGAGCCCTGATTATTGGGAAGGAGCCCTGGATAATTCAGCCTGTTCTCTGGGGCGACTGCCATTTTAAGTCATATCATGCCTGTTTGTTAGTGCAAATTGCTTAACACATCCAACTCTTTGAAGACAGCAAGAAATCAGTTTAACAAGCATTCATTATTCTGAAATCACATATTAAAGAGAGTAACATTTGCAAAAGTACCACAACTATTAAGGGAGAAGAACTTATATGAGGTATAACCTTACTGTGGAGCGGGTAACAGAAGCATTAATAGGGAAAACCTAAGTGGAAACACTTGACAAAATAAATTAAAGCACAGCCTTCCCCTGAAAAGTGACTAAAAATGGCATCCTAGGGTCCCATGTTTATTATGTGTTACCAAGTCCAGATCAGATTTGCTCAGTGTACAAATAAGGGGTGAAATTCTAGCTGGGTTGAATTCAACTAGAGCTTTGCAGATTACTTCAATGGGGCCAGGATTTCATCCGAGGAAACCTTTTTTTTTCCTTTTTGAGCAGTCTGTGGAGACTTGGCTTGGAAGATCACAAGACTGGTTGAAACGTGAAACAGAAAAATCCTAAAAAATTTTAAAATTGTTTCCATTTTGTAGGGATGAAAATAGGCCAGTGTTTCATTTCTGTGTTTTATAGCTGAAGATTTTGCATATGGTGTTTTTTATCAATCTTCTTATCAAGGATATCACTGACATGTTTATTGGCATTCTTTTCTGCCAGAAACACAGAATTTGGAAAAATGAAAAATCTAAATGATCATGCTGGCATTGATCTTGATATGCTTGTCAGTAGAAATGTCAAAAAAAAAAAAAAAAAAAAAGAAGCCAAATAATGATGTGAAAAAGTCCACTTTTTTTCTAATGATCTTTGTCTTGAGGAAAATTGAGCTTTTTGAAAGAGAGGAGGAGAGAATAGCTTTCCCAAAACACGGAATCACATTCCCCAGTGGTTTGTGTATGTGGACTGGTTTTATGGGTGCCTTGGGTGATTTCTCAACCTGCAGCCCATGAAAGCTGGTGGCTGCTTGCCCTGAGTGCTTTAAGATGTTGTAGAAGCCTGTGGAGAAGGATGGCCCACTGTGCTTCTCTCCTCTCTGGCACTGATGTGGCTGTGGCTCGGGCTGGGGAAGGAAGTTTGTTTTGCCATTTCCCATGCTGTACTCTTTCTGTGGTTAAAAAGAGGCTCCAGACTCCAGAGCTGTCAATCTGGCACTTTTCACTAGCACTTAAAAACAATTTCAGAATCTATTAAAAAAATGAGATCCCAAACCTGCTGTATGCAAACAGACAACGGCAAGAGCCATATCAAGGGCTTTGATTGCAGGCAAGGCTGGCTGGAAAGAGCTGGTGCTGTGCGGATATTGCATTTTATTCTTGATAGCACAGGACCTCGCTGGGCTTCTGTCATGTTTAAACTGTCTGTTTCCATCAGGGAAAGGTCTTACAAGCACAAAACACATGGTCAGCCTTTCAGCCCTGTTTCAAATTTCTGCAACACAATAAATCCGTTTGTTTTTATTTCTTCTTTCTGTAAACATTTCTCCATCTAACATAGTAACTGCTGTTTATACAGTGCAGTAAAAGCACAGGTCAGAGCACAATAAGATTATAGTCTTACTTCAATATGTCCAATCCACAATAAAATAAAACCTTACAAAATATCCAGAGGAACAGTTTGGGGTTCTCTTCATATTAATGTATGTCGTATGGGAGGGTTGTATTGGGGCATAATATTTTCCACAGCTGTCAGGACTTATTTAAAAGGCAATATCCTTTTTCTGGGATTTTATTTAGGTTCTGTTTATACCATGTGTAGGATTGTTAATCCCATGATGTATGACTCAGTGGTGTATGATTACTTAAAGGTAATATGTACAAAATGAGCTAAATATTTTGGGATAGATCCTTGGGATTAAACACACCGGGCTCACAATAGAGGGGCAGTATGATAAGGTGGGGATGGAAAGGTAACTGCAATCTGCTTTTGTGTCATGTGCCTGGCCCAAAGGCAAACAACATCAGTCCTGCTCAAGTGCATTCCCCATTCTCTGTGGCCCCTGTGCTCCCTTCCACGGGGAGGCTCAGATGCTTTGAAGGTCTTGAATCCTTTTCCACAACTCTCTGTGCTACATCCCTCTGGGAAGGAAGGTGCATTTATCCCCCTGCCCTGGCTCTGTTCCATTCACTGGGGCATGCCTGAAGAGGCAGAAATCCTAAAAGGCCAGCTACCTCAACTTTCATGGGTGAGTTAACCATGAAGGTTGATACAGCATTCTGGGGGCTATTTGAGAAGAAATACAAAATATATAGTATGTCTTCAGGTTTAGAGAACAAGAAACGTGGGTTCATTTAATGGACAGCATGAATATCCTGAGATGTGTTTCCGATCAGCTGAGAGTTCTTTGAGATGGAAAACAGAGGCATACCTAAATCCACTGAGCTAAACTTGTCCCAGGTGTGAATTCACTGGCCTTACACCAGGAATGTGTTTAGCCCGGTGACTCCACAGGTACTTATTTTTGCCATTTAGTCATGTTCTTTCCAAATAAATGGAAATGAAAGGACACATTAAAATGCCATAAAGGAGCTGTACTCTTAGGTTGCTAATTTTCTCAGTGTGTTTGGTAACCAGCTTGTTTGGTTAGAGAATTTGCAGAGACACCAACTTCAGTACTCCCAAACTCTGGGTACCCCTGGAAAAAGATGAAATATGAAGAAAGATAGACTTGTTAAGGTACCAATAAGCACCAGAGCAAAAAGGTGCAACAAGGCCAGAGCCTCGTAAGTATTTAAGTGCCTGGAAAAGAAGACAGACTCCCAAGGGGATTGTTTTACAGTGCCCATATGCCTGACTCCCCCAGGTCATGCAAGGGTGGTTGAGATGGAAAGGAAGAGCTCAGACATCTGAGTAAGATGCCAGGCCAAGATGATTTAGCAGCTGAGATCCAGGTAAGTGTTTTTGCCTTTTTAATGCATAATATAGTCAGCTTTTGAATTCTCTTGAAGGACAGGACCTTAAAAGGACTTTGTTGCTGGGTGTATCACCAGGAGACATCAATGTGAAACCTTGAAATCTCTGAAACCTTGGCTCATCCCACCTCTGGGCACCGCTCTAATCTTACACAGCTGCATAAAACTACCAGGAGCAACCTGCACTACTGTACAATGTTCAAGGTCTCCTACCAGAAAGGACACTGAGAGAGGTGTCTCACCAATACAAGGCTGCTCAGGAGGCTGGGAGGAGGCTCCAGCCCCAGCCACGGGCAGGCAAATACAACAAGACAACAGTAAAGTAGGAGAGGGGGTGACCCGCCCCCCAGCAGAACGGGCCTGCTTTGCTTGAGATTTAGGAGGCCACCTGGAGAAATGCTGGGGGGGGGGCTGGAGGGTACAGTCCCCTGCATTGCTGCTTGTCCTCGCTGCTGGGTTGATGCACAGAGCAACATGGGGACAGAGGGAGAGAAAGCAGCTGGGAAGGGTCCATGAAATATTGGGAGAGCCAGTATGGGACAGCATAGGACCAGGACACTCAGCTGTTTTACCTCAGCATGAGGGAGTTGGGAAGTTTCTGTTTCAGAGAAAATAGATAGGTTTGAGGCGCTTTCATCACTTAAAGCCAGATTCAGAAGTATTTACTTATCCCTAGGTAGAGATCTGAAATCTGATTAGAGGGAAAGGCTGGAAAGTATTCAGTGCAGCACAGCTGTGGCAGGCTGTATTTGTACATTCCCCAGGTGGAAGCTCATGTTCAAACTTTGCTCTTACCATGGAATCAAGTATTAGTTTGGGTTGGAAGGCACCTTTGAGATCATCTAGTTCCAACCTTCTTGCCATGGGCAGGGACAGTTTCCACTAGACTAAGTTGCTCCAAGCCCTGTCTGGTCTGGCCTTGGACACTTCCAGGGATGGGACATCCACAGCTTCTCTGAGACAACCTGTGCCAGTGTCTGATCACCCTCATAGTGAAGAATTTCTTCCTAATATTGGATTTAAATCAGTTTTCTGCAACAATTAACTCTTTTCAAGCTCAAAGAGGCTGTACGGCAGCCTTGGCACCACAGTTGAGGGCAGGAACTGAGAGGAGGTTGTGAAGAACTGTGGGGAGAAGTGGGGAGATGTCTAGGACAGCAGGAAGGGTGCTGAAAGTACTCCCTAGGCTGAGCTAGGTGATCCAGGCAGTCATTTCACCACCACACCACTGCACACACTTACAGACAGTCTTCCACCAGCAGTGCAAACAGCAGCCTTGGTTACAGCTGAGCAATGATGGAAAACAGTTCTTAATGGGATGAATTTGGTAACTGCAATTTTCCTCCAAACTGTCACTTGAGACTTATTCAGCAGGGAAATGGCTCCTGGGGAGAGTGGCAGAGTTTTTCTCACACAGGATGTTAAACACAGCAAGATGCTACTCAAACATCTGTAGGTGAGATTCCAACCAGCACACATTGTGCTGGTCACTGGCAAACCAGGGGGCATCTGCTGGTTCCTGACACAACCTCTTCTTCCCTCTAATTCCCAGATGCTACCCTGCATTTAAAAAAAATTAAGAAGCAAAATGGGTAGTAAAATTACTTTTCTCATGTCAAAGTATTTGCTGGAAAATTACAGGGAGACAACGTGATCCCAGAGAGGGGGAAATAGGCAGTGAAATGCATCCTTCCTGTGCAGGAACAGCAATGAATCCTCACAAAATTGGGACGGTGACTTCAAAATAATCTGTGTGTTTCATTCACTTAAAAATGCAGGGCAACTGCTGCCTGCTCTCCTGCTTTTCAACCTTGAATAATGAGCTTGCTTCTAGTTCCAAAGTTTTCTGTGTCACCATGACATCTAGAAATTTACATTTCTTCATTCAGCAGTTAAGAAATATTATTGTTCAGGCTTTCCTTTTTTTTTTTTGTTTTTTCCCTACCAACACAGTGGGGCACTATGCAATATATTGGATATCATGATGTTGGGTAGCTTTTGACATTGTGTCTCCACTGATGTACAGCCACAGTTAGAAAAAAAATTGAGAAATCTTATGTACACTTCATAATCTGACAGACCTATCCCATTTATCATTTCTATGGGCCAAATCCTGAAGATATTTATTAGCTATGGATCAGATTCTTGTTTATTTTTCAGTGCAGATAAAAGACCTTGTCTCAGAGCAGGACCTTCTGCTGGATGCTGTACAAGCCTTCCTTTTAGTTTAGGGAAAAGAACATTTACACAGTGTTTTCCAGGCAAACATTGCCTTGCTCTGCCCATGCTCATAGCAGACTGAATGCAATGGGGCTGTGTTAGCACAGTGTGGTATCTGTGCTAATCTACATTTCAAATAATTAATAGGGCTTCAGCAACCATAAGTTCTGGTCAAGACAGGCCATAGCAAGAGAAAGTTTGTGTTTGTACAGTGAGAGGTTAAACCACTTCAGAAAATGGACAGAGCAGGCTCAGATATAGGCAAGCTCCACAAGCAGCTTGCAGAAGCTGTTTAAGTTGGTGAAAGATGCAAGATTTTCTGCTGCAATTTAATATTTTTTACACATAACAGAGGTTGAAGACCATCTGAAGCCATAGATGTGTCTGGTGAAAACCATGGAAATTAATGGAAGTTTTGTCTAACCTTCCTGTAAGCACTATTTGATGATGAAGGCAAAGCTAGAGTAGTACCTGGTGTAGCTAACTCTTGTGGTTAGCTCTTTGGAATTCCATCACCACCAAAACCACATGGTTTCTACAAAAACCCCAACACTTCCTCATGCCCCATGTTCCCCTTCCCACTTTACTCTGGAGCTGACTGACCTCTGAAGAGGAACTTGCCTGGAGAGCTGATATTTGGAAGCCGACACTGTGACCATGTTTTAGGCCCAGTCAGAAGATGCAGTCTCCAATTTTCTGCATTGTGCAGCACAGAAAGAAAATTAAGCTTCAATGCTGGCATTCTTGAAGCAAAGAGGTTCCATGGTGTGCCTGGTATCCAAGGGCAGGGGCTTTCCTCTAATTCTCATTACTTGTGACAAGCTCTGCTTGCATGTAAATAACTCCTGCACACAATAATGCTATTACCCAGTAGTGTCTTTTTCTTGCCTTTCAATATCATTGTCAAGTTTATTTACATGGCCCCTTGCTCTTCAGTTAACACCCTTCCAGACATACTATTTTCTTGCTCTATAATTATCTAGCCATTGTAAAGCTGAATTGGCAGACACTATATTGTAATTCTGGCACTTTTAGTCTAATTGGGGATAACTACATCAAGAAAAGATGGTCAGTGGCAAATGAACACTTTTTTACCCTGAAAAATAATAGTTAGCTGCTGCTTCAATCATTTTTTTTTTGACAGCTCAACATTTTTATATTTTTTGAATATATATTTCTACAAGGAGAAAGCTATTACTAATACACCATACAAGCATGTCCTGTCCATAAATCTACTTTTTTTTTATCATGGTACAGCTTCACAACTCAAAACAGTGTGGGTGGATTTCTGCTTTAATTTCAGTAGGCATGTCAAGCAAGAACTACAGCCTCTCCACCTGGTGAAGCAGGACCAAGAACTGCTAGATATCCTGTGGGCCACTAAAGGGGTCATGGAACAGCTTAATGGACAAATCAGAGAAATCACAGACTTCTGGGCTCAAGAGAAACATGTGATAACAGCAATGTGAAACTCTGGGACTGCTGCCCCTGGGATTAAAGAGGTTTTTCTACACTTTGCAAAGCATTTCATCTCATTCATGACATATGGGAAGTCAGACAAGTCTTGTGAGATATTAAATATGCAATACCTTGTGGTGACAAATGTACACTGCTGAACAGAGGGTAACAGGGGCCATGTTTTGGGGCAGCTTGTTTTGTCATCTCTTTGTGGGGGTCAATGTGAGCATGGAGCTCAGTGCTGGGACATTCCAGTGCAAACATTCTCCATGACCTATCCAGCATCCCAG
This sequence comes from Vidua macroura, assembly GCF_024509145.1. NCBI lineage: Eukaryota > Metazoa > Chordata > Aves > Passeriformes > Viduidae > Vidua > Vidua macroura. The sequence continues at coordinate 14,813,744 of NC_071576.1, read as the reverse complement.
CCAACACAGATTCCCATGGGCTGTCAGAAGGGACTTCAGATCCTCCAGAAAACTTCTTATGATACCACAAGGCCCACTGGGAGACAAGAGACCTCCTGCCCCTCCAAAGTCTTTCTTCTCACCTCAGGTCAGCTTCAAAATCCCTTTGGTCTGTGGGAACCCAAAGCATTCTCAATGAAGCACTCTTCATTTCACTCTTGTGTTGATATCTAGTGCAGTGCAAGAATAAAATAACTCAAACCTTTTATAGGCCTTTAATTTAAGAGTTTCAACCTACACATTTGTACCTCTACTAAATATCTCGCTTATTCCATCTCCAAATTTCTGCATTATCCATCCATTCAATACACCCTATACCAAATATTTTGCCCTGTCATCTCCTTGTAAAGAGCGGGTGTCAAATACACGGCCACTTCATTGGATGCAGCTAGGGAAATAGTTTAGTCTTCCCAGTGGTGTAATTAGAGAAATCATCCCACCTAGCTGGTCAGCTCGAGCCACACACCTAATCAGCGGGGCTGGAAGCAGGAAACTTGTGATGCACTGGACTGAAGGGGAAGGACATGCAGCACATGTAGTCATACATGGAGAATTCATGTTTTTGGCACCTGTGCTCTCAAAGATCCTACAGTGGGACTCAGTCTGAGAAAAGTGGCTCTGAATACTGGGGAGCTGTTAAAAGGCCTGTGATGGACTCTCCTGGTAACTCCTCCAGGGAAGGCAAACCTGTGAGCTCAGCTGTGGTTGTATACATTGTGTCCCTGGTTGATAAAATTGCTATCATACTTTGAGCAGCAACACTCCAGCTGCAGCCACAAGCAAAGAGTCTTGCCCACCCAAACAAGAAGAAAGTTATCCATGAAACTTCTTTTGGGACAGTATTTGTACAGTACAGTTCAAAAAGCACTATGCCGCATTGTATCCCAGCACATGCTGCTACAAACCTTGAGCCAAAAGGATCTGATAACCCAAAGACTGGAGTTTTCTCCTTTCCTCATTTTCTTGAAGTTTCTTTTTTGTCCTACTTAAATTTGTGCTGCATGTCAAAAACCCCAAATTCTCCAAAACAACAATTGTCTGTTGTGACAATACTCTTAACTCAGTAACAAGCCTGGAATTTAATTAAAATCTCTTATTTCAGTCCTTCTATGTACAAGTTAGTAATCCTTGAACTTTTCATGAACTTTTTCAAAGAGCCAGGCACTTTGGCAGAGGAAAGAATGGAGATGAGTAAACTTGAGAAGTGCATTGGCATCATTGTTCTTGCTGTGTCTTCAGTTCTTGAAAGGGAGACAAGAAAAGGAACTTGACCAATATTGACAGACAACACTCATTTTTGCTGTGTCCCGTGGTGGCAGGGCAGAAATTGTTTCTTGCCTTTTTTATTTTGTACTAGGACTTTAATGGGCTTTCTTATTTTTCTTCTTCATCTCCATGGGGAAGAATATTTCTTTTCCTTTTCATTTTATTTCCATTTGCCTCACCAAAGGAACTCTTCATAGAAAAAAGAGAAAACTACAACAGAATTGTTCATCCTAATGTGTTTCTAGCATGGTTCCACATTTATAGATGAGACTTAGCTGTGCTTCTCTAATGTGCTTTAATTAAGTCAAAGTGCAAAATCCCACCATATCCAATAGAAACCTTTGGCTTGGAAGTGTGACTGGAGGCATCAAGGGAAACAAAGAATTCAGTGGAACAAGGTAGTCAGTGCACTAATTAGTGACCAACATCTGCATTAGAAGTCTGAAAAATGTGATTTTGAGCCTGCGTCTGAAGGGGCATGAACTGTTCTTTCCTTTGTGCTCAGACACGTGTACCTGTCCCTCGCTGTGCTCACAGCAGGACTCAAGGAGGTGAGGCCATTGGATGAGGGAACTGATCTGACTGACCTAAGGAAACACAAAGCAAAAGGATAGCAAAATCCAGTACAATCAGTATGTCTCTGGGATGACGAGGAGGCAACAGCTTGCTGTAAAACTACACCCAGTATATGGAAAATAACATTTAAAACATCTGATCTATGATTATTTAATGCTACGCATCAGCAGAATATCCTGTTAGCATAGAATAAATTCACTCCAGAATTCTCCTGCCTCAGCTCACCAGAAAATTTGTATGTTTAAGTTCTCAAACTCAAACACAAACATGTTTCTTTGAAGAGTGAAGTCTGCTTGTAATTCATAAAAAGTGTTCTTGTATTATGGGTTTTAATATTTATTTTAACTTTCTGAAGAACCAGAAGAAAAGGCTCATTTATCAATGGTGCATTTCAGCAGGAGAAATTTGCTTCTGCAGGAGTGTCTGTCAGCTGTTCTTAGGAGGAGAAAGGCAGCAGGTTTCCAAAGCTTTACCTATTTGTACCAGAGGTCTCATTTAGGTCAGGGTACCTTGCTTGCTGAAATGGGCTGCAATGAGATTTCCAAGCTGACACTACTAAAATGTTGTAACAGAAAGAAAAACTATCTGACTTGTGAACTGAAATGAGAGTTTTGATAACTGCAGAAGTAAAATAATACATCCTATTCATCAGTGATGTTCAGATGGGTCACAGTGTAAAACACATTTCAGAATCATTGATTAGACATCTGCCAGAGAAAGGCAAGCAAACCTCATAGAGAAGATATTTTTCAATCAGTAGTACTCATAACACTGCACATGGAATCTGTTCCATTACAAACAGCTCTGTTTCCTCTGCTGAAGGTATAGTGGAAACATCTCATTTTTATTTAGCTGATCAGACAACCATTTCTTTACAAAGTGGAGTGTGCTATAAAACATGCAGAATGAGGTCTTTAAGAAGTTATACATTTTCTTGGACAGTTTTTAATTTTAGACGTCTGACTCTTATTACTGTCCAGTCAGAGCTTGCTGGCACTTGGGGTGTGCCAGCTTCCTTAGTGTTTGAAGTGACAACTACATGAACTGTGACATTTTAAAAGCATGATGTCTGCTAGGCATGTCTCAAAAGTTGTATGTGTTTGTTAAGTCCATAAATCTTCATGTCTACTTGTTGCATTACAGTTTTAAATTCAGATTCCAACTTTTGCTTCTTTTTGCCAAAAAAAATGTATATGCCAGTGTTTAATATTTCACTGCAAATTTATTAAAACTGGGAGAACTAATGTAGATTAAGACTCTCAGACAGAGGTGGTGTCTATACTGCAGCCTGGAGGTGTGACTGTTACTTGAGCAGAGAGCAGAAGCAGCTTTTATCTGGCTTGCTGGGTACTGATAACAGTGCAGTGATGGCAGCAGAAGGCTGAGTAGCCCATGGAGATCTGTTGTGCACCTGTCCATCATTCCCAAGCGCTCTGAGGCTGCTGGCTTCAAGCTGGGTTGGAGAGTTTTCATGAGCTGCAATCCTCTTTGGGTTTCTACACATGGACAGACAAAAGCAAAAGCAAACTATGTTAGAACTTCTAATATACAATATTAGTACTTTGGACTTCCTTACTGTGCAGTGACCACACACTGGAACAGAATATCCAGAGGCTGTGGAGTCTCCCTCACTGGAGGTATTCAAGAACTGTATGGACACATTCTGTGATTCTGTGTCTCTTGCTGAGCCCATCCGATTAGAGGTACTTCAGATGTCTTTTGGAAGAGGAGAGTAAGGGAGCAGCAGAGGCTCTGAGATGTCTCAGGACCTGCTGGGTGAAAAGCTGTGAGGAGGCAGGAAGAAGAAGGTATAAGAAATGTGCCTGGGGCCATAATATCTTGTATATAGACTGTTCACTCTACTCCATCGTATGGGACTGGGCCAAGCAAGCTCAGAACAACCAAGAGGAGGCGCCTTCTTATCCAGAAGGTGAGACAACATAGGATGGCACTGCTACAGCATGTAGTGATGGCCAAAATATAAAAAGAATTCAAGAAGGAATAAAAGTTTTAAGAAGTGTGTATTAATCCCTGTGGTGGGGACATAACCTGAAGCTCCACTAGGAATCCACAAGATATGAAGCCTCATGATTAGATGGTTTACCAGGAAGGATAACTCTTCACTAACTCCATTGCTTATGCTCTTTCCTCAGATACCTACAGACAGCTGCAAAGGTCCCTCCTGGCAGGGCAGCCTTCCAGTCTGATCTGTTCTGACAGTTGTATGTAGTTCACCCCCTGAACAGACTGGTTTTCTCCATGTATATGTTTTCATTTCTAGTGAACAGCTTGCCAGTGAGACAAAGTGACAATGAACCATTCCTATAATGACAATCTACAAGAGTGACAGATCTGGGATACAATAAAATATTGTTTTTACATTGTTTGAATGAGCAGTTATTTTCCAGAGCACAGAAAGAAGGAGGGTGAGTGCTGCTCTAATAGCTCTAGAGTACATCTGCAACACTGTATATTTAATAGGAAATGTGCTTGACAGAGTGGATCAGACCAGTGGTCTACAGTCTTCATCAGTAGTTATTCCCAGAGAGTTCACAGGAATGTGAGAGACATCCCACAACAGACCACTAGAAAATAATCTATTCATAAGAAAACCATCTTCTTAACTCACTTTGTTTAATGATGTCCTCCCTACTTTGAAGGCTGATACCTTTTCCACTTTGAACCTCTTATTATTCATATAAATTCCTAACCCTGCAGAGCAGTTGGCCTCAGTAATACTTCCTGGCAGAAAGTTCCACAGGTTAATTATGTGCTAATTATTTCCCATGTTCCCTTTAAAATACCTGCATCCAAGTCAAAGAAAATGCTCACCTCCCTCTGGTTTCAGTAGACTCAGGGGCTCTCGGCCTTGGCAGTTGGGGGTGGCACTGACAAGGTGGTAAGGAATCCAGCTATACATGCAGTTTACATTAAATGGAGCGTACTCCAGCTGCCCTCGTTTTTGATAGAGATCTGAGAGCTGCAGAGATTTAAGGTTCCCCACAGTGATCCATCACGGCTCTAGACGCAAACAGAGCTGCATTCTGGGATGTGCAGCTCCCCATGGAGCATTTTTCCACTCCAACAAAGAAGTCATTGTGTGTGTGTTTGTGCGCGTGCGTGTGCGCGGTGCGCGGGGAGCAGGGAGCTAGCCACAGCACACAGACTGCTACCTGTAGAAGTACTGAATAAATTGCTTCTGTCCCATCCTCAAGGTAAAGTGCTAAATGTTCCCTTGTGTCTGACGTGAGGATGCTGAGCTGGTGCTTTGATTCGTGCCTTCCAGTGAAGGTCCAGTGCAGGTCCAGTTTCCCACCGCACCTATTCTGACCCATTGTCAACCTGAAAGAAATGGCCCAGCTCTCCCTCACCTGTCCACTGTCAACCTTTCTAACGAGTTCCTTGTGCTGGGACCACAGGACCACTCTCTATACTGACACATCAGGTCACTGGGTAACCTGAGCACCAGGGCAGCAGCTGGTCCTGGTGACGCTGCCATGGCTGGTGTGATGGGAGACACAGGTTGGGAGTACACAGCCGGAGGTCTCACAGAAGCTCACAGCCAGGGGCACGGGAGATTGGTGTCAGCTCCTGAAATTTTTATGCAGTAGGTCAGATGAGGAACCTGATCCAGCTTAAAGCTAACATGACCTTAAAACAGCAAAATACCTAAAGACGGGTTGTGATAAGAATAGTTCCCTTGCCCATCTCAGTGTGCAGGCTGCAAACACTGCTGCTGGGGTGGCAGGGGCAGGAACACAGTGCTGGGAGGGCAGGAAAGCAAGGCTGGATGTCAATCTACACAGTGATTAGATTACAGGGATTGAAAAATGATAATCTTTTTCACCTTTTAGTCCTTTCAATTTGGGAAACTCTAAACATGCTACCGACACAGCCAGCAGCCTTGGGTTTGCACAGCATGTTGTGCACAGATGCCGGCCCGTCAGTGAGGCTGAGTGCTCCCAGCACAGGCTGCGCTGATCCCATGTGCCCTCCACAGCACAGGGGCAGGATGTGAACGGGAACATGAGATCCAGCAGGAGTCCAGATAAGGGGAGACTTGCAAAGAAAAGGAAAACAAGCAGCACAAGAGAGTTTAGGGACAGAAATCAGAAAAGAACGAGGTGAGCAAGAAGCAGATTTGCTTTCCAGGGTACTCAAGTTTATCACAAGAGCTCTGAAACATCTTATGTTCGCTTGTTCTCTCCCTCTGGGGACAGTAGCTGCTCAGACATGGTGGGAGGTGACATCTGATAGCCTGGAACCTCTCCCCCAGGTCTGAGACTAGACCAACACAATGGCCCTGCTAGACAGGATGGGCATTTTTTTGCAGACCAGAACACCAAAGCTATTATAACTGTGCTTAATGTCACCAGAGTTTCAGTCTTATCTTAATGGATAGGCTGGCCCTATTTTTAGAATCAGTCAGGAATCTAAGATCAGCTCAAAACCCAGTTTCCTCCAGCACCCAGGTTACATTGCTCTGACTTTGAGGAAAGAGAATTAACCCAGAGTCTGAAATTTCAAAATAGAAACACATGAACAGGGATATTTTAGGATATAATTTTCACAGGTCATGGAGTGCTTGATGGATGTGTCTGATGTCTGTCAGAACTGCTGGCTCCTGATCCAGTAGCCATTTCCTTCCATATTTCCAGATGCGGAATATTATTTTCCATAGTCTTAGTGATACATTAAGGATGGCAGCAAAGGGACAAGGACCTATTGGTGCTTTCCTAGGGAATGGCACAATGACAAATTTACCCATTCCAGCCTTAAAGACAAAATCTGAAAACCTGGCCTTCATTCTTTCCCTCTGTAAATGTTGGGTTTTCCTAGCAAGCCAAAAATCATAGCACCTAAATACTTGGGAGAGAGCAGTCATCAAGAACAGAATAAGCACTTTTGCTACACCTTGGCATTAGCAGTGACTGCACTGTTTTCTTTAGAAGCTTCCGAGTGGTAGGAAAGTGGATATAAAAAAAGAAGAAATAGTTAGAAATTGTACAATATTCAAGCAGACTGTAATAATGTTAAATACCATTTTAAAGCCCCTAAACTACTTTAAAAACAACAAAAAAGGGACTGATTTACAATCTGCTTCACAGCTGAAGGGTGGAGTCCAGTAGGAATATTTGCCTTTGGATATGCTATTAAAATAACAAACGTATATTAATCCAGTCTTGAACCTAACTGCCAACATTTTGAGTGTATCCGTCTGTTAACAGTATAGCAGAACAGTCAAAACAGACTTTATTTTAAAAAGGAATAAAAAGATGAAGGCACCACTAAGACAGAAGTCAGTTATTCATTATAATACTTTTTGCAGCAGTGCTTCACTTCAGAAGCTGGAGAGCTGGTGGTTTTCATTGCTTTGTCATCAGATGTTTTTTCATGCAAGTCATAGAGGAACAAGTCATGTACACACCCACTTACCGTGTATATATATATATATATATATATAGTATACATATACATATATCTGTATATAATATACTTACATATATATCTGTATATATACAGATAAATATGAACTGAAGACTGAATTAGTAAACTTTTTTACTTGGGAAAGTGGCATGAGGTATAGACGCAAGTCCCAATGCACAGAGAAAATCTTATTTTGACCACGGCTCATGGGCACCGTGATAGAATTAGGTCACCAATCATGTACCCTCTTGTGACCAGCTTATCACAATGTCAATAGCTCATGGGCATGAAGGAAGAGAGCAACTACCTTCAAAGCCATTGAACAGAACAAGCCAAGCATGTTTGAATTGAAGTATTACATGGTGGGGCACAATCATGACTGGCAAGCAAAAGGGGGAAGAGCTACCTAATACCAGCAGTTCCCGCATTACACTGCCCTGTAGGAAGAGATGAACTGCCAGAGCAAAGTGACTGTGAGAGACAGAACAGCTCAGCAACATCTCTGCAAAACTCAGCTGATCAGCTCATGGTGCTAACAGCCTTGCTCAAAATTGCTAACAGATTGCAATTGTTCACCCCACATAGAATATTGGGAGTGAGCCGAGATGTCTCTTATGGAAACCATTACAGAGCAAACCACTGGGCCCTATCTTGTCTGCATAAACGAACAGAGCTTGACTGAATCAGCAAAGGTTCCCTTTTAACATGAGCAAAGAATGTGGCCCCCCTGCTTCAAGCCCTCAAAACATGCCAAAACTGTCACCTTTAAGGTCTAAGTGATCAAGATTTGCTCTTTACTTCCCTAACAGTTCTTTCACCAAGTCCCTCAACACAGAAGAGCAAAATAAATTGAAATATTCCAACCCATACTTGAACAAAAATTAAATAATAAAAAAGACAGAATTGCGGCAAGAGAACAGGTTGTGCTTGATTTTTGGTACCAAACTCTGCCTCAGTGAGAAGTTTGATTTTTGTCTGTTTCGCAGGTAGTTATAGACAACATGGTGGAGACACAGCACCAGTACCTGGCAGATAACACAAGGCACATGTCAGGAGGAAAACACCTTTCTGTGATGTGCTGGGATCTTGAAGAACCATGCTGCTTATTGCCCTCACCATTGCCAGTAGTTTGTGACTAAATAATAGCATCCAGAGATGTCAGTAATAGCTTTTCACTGTAGGGATTACTCTAAAAATTAGTGAAGAAACTTCCCTTCACCACGTAACTTCAAACACAAAAAGCAGAAGTCTAAGGGCATAAGCATAGGCAATTCTAAAATAAAACAATTTTTTATAACAAACAGCTCCCCTAGACACCTGTCCCAAAAAGTACTTGTTGGGAATCCCTCATTGTTCATGGAAGAATAGGAACATTTTGGGTTGAAGACAAGTGCTGTCACCATTCTTTTGTTTTGCTTCACTGTACTGAAAAGCATCCCTCCACCTCAGCGCCATTCTCCAGTTATCTTTCTTCTGGTACGTCCATGGTAAATTCAGGATGACACTAACACCCCAGCTATCTCGGTCAGTCAGCTCCAAAATGACAGCTCTCATTTTAAGGACAAAAGTTTATAATTATGCGATAATTATCTGAGACTTGAGCTTCTGGGTACTATCCTTATGTAAAGCAAAAGAAAATGCTGGTGAGCTCCTGAGCACAATGAAGCCAGTGGGTCTGATGAATCAATGGACTGAGGCCAACAGGATGGGGTTCAGGCCAATTGCTGAATTTGGCCTCAACAACCCCAGGCAGTGGCACAGGCTGGAAAGCTGCCTGGGGGAAAAGGACCTGGGACTGCAGGTTGACAGTGGTTGAACATGAGCCAGCTGTGCCCAGGTGGCCAAGAAGACCAATGGCATCCTGGCCTGTGTCAGCAGGACCAGGGCAGGGATTGTCCTCCTGTACTCAGCACTGGTGAGGCCACACCTCAAATCCTGTGTTCACTTCTGGGCTCCTCACGACAAGAAGGACATTGAGGGGCTGGAGCACTGAGGGCAACAGAGCTGCGGAAGGGTCCAGAACACAAATCCTATGAGGAGCAGCTGAGGGAACTGGGGCGTTTAGCTTGGAGGAAAGGAGGCTCAGAAAGGACCCTGCTACTTTCTACAGCTACATGAAAAGAGCTTCTAGCCAGGAGTGGATTGGTGTCTTTTCCCAGGCAACAAGTGATAGGACAAGAGGATATAGTCTCAAACCATAGGAGGTTTAGATATCAGGAAGAATTTGTTCTCTGAAGGAGTTGTGTATTAGGCTGTCCAGGAAGTGGTGGAATCATCATCCCTGGAGGTACTTAAGAAATGACTGGACATGGCACTTAGTGCTATGGTCTACTTGACAAGGAGGTGATCAATCCAAGATTGAACCTGATGATCTTGGAGGCCTTTTCCAACCTAAATCATTTTGTGATTCTGTGACTTTCACCACCAGTATCAAAGGATCAGAATTTCAATCCATACTCTAGCTCAATCTGTAAACTTGGCTGGGCAAACTACTTAAGCAACCGTTTAACAATTTATTGCTTTTGGGAGAGTTACTTATTTTCCCCTGCCTTTGTTTTCTCCTCTTTTAGAACACTCAGAGCTTTATAAACCATAATTGGCAAATTTTGAAAGAACTTAGAAATCTTGATATAACAGCACTCTACAGGTGCATGGTGTATTTATTCTTAACACTTCAGGCCAGCAGTCCTCAACCTAGGTGCTGCAAAGCCATAGCTTACAGAGTTGGGTTGCAAATTCATTGGAAGTACAACGGCTCACAAGTAGAAACCGTGACATGAACCTAGAACTGGTATTGGGAGTGAGGTCACGAACCTGGTGGTGAAATCAGAAGAAATGTCCATCAGTTTTGCTAGTTCCAGAAGAGCTTAAAATAGCCGGCTTTGTGCTGATAAGTATGTTTCTACTCAAGGCTACAATGCAAAGTCCCACAGATGTGCTTTTCTGTTGAGCTCTCCCTCAAGAACAACAACGGAAAGTTCTGCCTATGCCAGTGATCTACTCAATTAGATTTTACTTCAATATGTGTTAAGAGATTGGAACAAGATTTTAAACAAATGTTTACCCCCGAAAAGAGCCTTAACAGACTCAAACCTGTATTTCCCATGTGTATACATCATCCAAATAATAATAATAAAAAGTCTCTGGGACATACTGTGAATATCAGTTTGGCTACCAGCTTTACTGCATGGAAAACTTCCCAGCAGGTGGTTGCAATCCTTCTAGAGAGAAACAGGGCTGGGGTGTTAGATGCCCATCTCTTATTGGATTTACACTGATAATCTAAGCACAAAACCATTGCTTCTTGGGTCACTTCATTAAAAATCTGACTTTTTGGTTCATGGAGCCATGTCTAATCTAAGCGCTTGGCTTGCATTCGGTTTATCAATGCTAAAGAACTCTTGTCTTCAGCTTTTACAAAGCTTACTGTTTTATCCTGAGCATTGGACTCTCTCTTTATCCTAAAAGTATATTTCATTTTCCAGGAACATTATGTCCTGGAAAACATTTTTCATAGGGCAATAATAAATAAATAAATAAATCCTCCTCCAAAGGGTTTTCATTTGTCACATATAATTTATGCCCACATAAGATTCATTCCTTAAAATAAATACTGAAACCTCAGAGAAAGCCCTTGTTCAGGTCTGCAAAGGGAAAAAGTGCCGTGTAAATGGGAGTGGTGGTTCAGCGCAGCCTGAGCCCCACTGGTACCCTCAGAGAGCAGAGCAGCAGACCAGGGTTTTTACTGGCCTCTGTTGTGTCTGTTGAACTGTTGCTCCGTCTTTAGTGAAATCTCAAGCAACAGAAATCCTCTATTAAAACCACCTGCACAGCTTTGTCAGCTGAGCTCCGTGCTGTCAAATGACTTAGCTTCTTAAGCCAATACAAGTCATTAAGAAGAAGGTGAATTAGAGATTTAGACGTTGCCGATAGTTACTATCTCTGATCAATTGATATCTTCCTCTGATAAAGCGGCGCTCCCCGGCCGACCCCCTTCTCTGCCTCATCCGCGCAGACCCCGACCACTGGATCTAATTATGGGTGAGGAACACCAGGCCCTCGTCAGCGCTGAAAGGCCATCAGTAGGCCTATCCATTAATAACTCTCCTGTGCGCTGTACATTGTAATTGTCAGACTGCAATTTACAGTAATCCTCCAATGCAAAAACTTAAATAGCTGCAGCTGATTTGAAATTCATACAACCAGTTGAAAGAGAGAAAAACAAGATGCACGGGTTAAAAGGCCAAATTGTGCAAGTGTGTGCGCTGAGTGACAGACATTTTAGTACTAGCCTGGGACCATATTTTAAAAGGTCACTGAAAACTTTTGGCTTGGGCCCTCTGACAAACAATGAACTTTCCATATATTTATTTGCCATCTCTTTGTTTTTACAGCAAGCAGAATAAATGAGTTAAATGACGTTGTGCGGGTCTGCACATTGTCAGCACAGGTTATAAGTCATTATTAAACTCCATCAAATCAGACCAAACCCGGTCTAGGCAATGAGACTAAAAGTTATTTGCATTCCTTCTGTCATAAAAAATCATATCCCCTTACCCAAGACTTTCGTTTCTTTATTAAATGCAGCCACAAGAGTATTTCAGGTCTGGCAATGTGAGCTCAGGAAAACCTACTCTGTATAACTCAGTGTAACAGCTTAGAACCGATTCCACTAAAATGTCCCAGTTGAGTGTATCTGGGCACTCAATCAAGACACACATATTACTTTTAAATAAGATTAGCCTTTATATTTTGCTGCTTAAGTTAAAACTTTTCATGTCATTCTCTCATTTTATGTAAACTCCAACATAATTCTGTTTTAGAGAATACTTCAAACAAATTAAAATCCTCAACTTGAATGTGTCTAGCAAAACTCACCTAATGGCATAGCAAGCTGTTTGGTGACACTAAAACACTTTTAAATAAGATGAATTTTCCCTGCGTTGCCCTGGCTTTGTAATTACTGCTGCTGAACAGCAGACGCCTTTGGTTACAATGGCAAAAGCAGCGGCTTGCGCTCTGAAACTTATTTGACAAATAACTTACAAGTGACCTGCAACATCTGTTTAAAAAATCGTCCTTTCGTATCTGCCTCAAGTCGAGTTCAGCATCAATTATGAAATGCAAACATATCATCTGGGGCCAAGGGCAGCTTTTACACATACACAAGGCACGGTGTGGGGAGGGGGCGGGCTGCAGGCGCCTTCCTTACACCAGTCAAGGGGAAAGAAAATGTTTGAGTAAGAGTCCATCCCACTCCATGCGATGGAGCATCACACTAGTGAGATCCAGTGACACTCAGCCATGGGCCTGACTGCAGTGATGCTCGGCTCCTGGGCACTCAGGAGGGCATGAGCCACGGTGGGACGGGACTTGGAGAGGTGGGCAGTGATGACCAGGATTTTCAGCCACCCTGGACATCAGCTGGAGCAGCAAGACCACAGAACCTCCAAAACCCAGCCATGAGCTTCGCTCATCTGGAAGGTGCCAGCAATGGCTATGGAGGTGTGTTAGTCACATCAACCCCTCTGGAGCTGAAAACACCTACTTAGCAAGCAAAAGACTCCATACTCCAAAGAACACCAGCAAAAGGCTTTCATAAAACTAATGACAGCCTGGTTAACACTCACAAAATCCTACAGTGATGGAGATGATTCTCTTCAGTCTCTACAGCTCTCCTCAACCCAACCTCTCAATAGTTTAATACTGAGCTGCTTGGCATAACATCAGCTCAGGCTGAGATTTAGCTCATGGTACAAAAGCAGATGAAAGAGTGAAATAGAGCACTTTTCTTCAGAGATTGGAAAAATTTTTCAAGTTCTTATAAGTCTTTTTATGTGGAAGTCGGTAAAAAATAAAAATAAGAAATTCTGACTGTGTGCAATCCTGAATTACATTATTTTAGATCTGATTTAAAAGCTATACTACAAGGTTTGATTCAAGTAACATGTGCAGTACAGATATCCCTTCACATCAATAAATATAAATAGTTTAACTATTGGATATAAACTTTTAGAGAACTATTTCATTATTGCAATCAAAATAGTCTGCTTCTAACTTATGTGAAAGCATATGTAAAATACAGGTTGAACAACACTGAAAATATTGATTTCTGCAGCTTTAAAAGATATTTGCTTGTAAGAGATCAAAGGCAGATCTAAAAGTTTACTTGTGCAGGTCTCTTTTTCTCTCTGCTGATTTTTTCATTTACCTTCTTATACATGAACTTAATCAGCAACCAAGCTCAACCATGAAGTGATAACATTTCTGCAGCTAATTGTAGCATATGGGAGTCTGGTGAGGAATATTATTAAACTGTCCTATAACTCACGTTTTGTGTGAAAAACTGGGACTTGAAAAACACCTGCCCAAACAATTCATAAACACACAGCACAGCAAATACCTATGGTAATTCACTGGATTTACAACCGTCATATTATATTAAACATACAGTATCAAAATTTATCACCTATTACACAGATTCCTGTTTTAATAATATCTTGTTCTTGTACAATTGCACCTTCTCTCCCAAAGGGTCCCAAAGCACTTTAAAATCATACATACAGGAATTGCTTCATTCGCTGTGGAAATACAGCTGCCTCTGGGGTGGAGCGGGGGTTAGGGGAGCAGAGGAATTGTGCACGTTGTGCACAGTCATTATAAACACTGACAGAGAGAGATGATGGCTGGGGACGGGGAACAGAGCAAATTATACCCAAATCTCAGGAGCATCATATAAAAGGCATGATCACAGTTGCAGGTGAGGGAGGTGCACAGGCAGCTGTGGCAGAATTTAGCACAATTTGGGGCATTCTTGCCCTAGCCATCACTTGTAAGCAATCCTACCATCACTATAGGGCCAGCCTTCAGCTTCAACACTCAGGCAGTGGGTCATGGACAGGGATGAGCTCCCTGTGGTGCAGCTCTGGCTGGTGAGGGAGTTGAGCTGAAAGTTTGAAGGCTCTGTGTCCAGTATCACCACATGCAGTGCCCAGATCCCCCAGAGATAACCCCAGCTGTGTCTCTAGGAAACCACAGGAAAATGGGAGCATACTGATAGGTATCTCTGTGGTGAGCAACTGGATGAAATTGTACAAAAATAATGCAATATTAGAACAGATCAGGAAACACATGGATGTTTGCTAGGCTGTTTACCCAGTTAGAAGTTGCCTGTCAAAGACTGCTGCTACCTACACCACTGAAAAATGTTTGTGCTCCTCAACTGGCTTCAACTGCAGCTTCATCTCCTTCATACCTACCAAAACTGCCAAAGTAGTCTCTTGTGCCTTCATGTTAGCCCCAAATCTCTCCAGGTCACCCTCATTCAGGTCCATCTCTAATCTTCTTTGATCAAAGCAAGAAATCAACTTCTGAATCGTTAGATTTATCTTTACAAGGAAATCAAGTGAGAAGCTTAAAACTGGCTTAAAACTGAAAATCACTATCAATGGATTTACTCCTGCCTACTGGACTGCTCTGGTTCAGCCTGTTTCCACCACTGCCCAGCTCTTCCCCACAATGCACACCCCTTTCTGGGGGTGTAATTTATCTGCTGGGTTGCCCAGGTCTGTTTCCTTTCCTCTGTATATTTGAAGTGTCTCTGAATATTGGCATTTCTTCCAGCATATTTTCAGTCTGCACCTTTCTCTATTTGTTGATACATTTCAGGTGTTTATGCAGGTCCCCCATCACTCCTTGCCTCAGTCATTGCAGTTTCTGGGATTTCCTGACACACATCAACACAGTGTATCCTATAGAAGAAACAGCTGCTGTATATCTAGCATAGACTATGTACTCACATCTAGTTTAGTTCCTACAGCCTATGTGCCATAAGGCTCTGCTGTGATTTATTCAGCTGCTGCATTAAGTAACCCTTCACCTTAGCTAACCTGCCAATAAACCAACATCACTTTACAAGAAACCTTCCACAGAGGTTGCTGTATGGTAATTTTACACTAAATTCAACAGCTTGCAATTAAATGTTGAGTAAAATAAGGATTTCCCTCTCAATGTGCATGCACAAGGATGTGTGTTTGATTCAGCCCTGCAAGGTGGGTGGGGAAGGTCTCACTTGCCTTTCCCTGTCTTGCTGTACCTGCTGAGAGAGGGGCATTCTTTGGGAATTCAGCCCTCCATGGCAGGCAGTATATTCAGTGCTCCGTGCAGGAACCCTCCTAGCTGACAGATTCCACAGAAAAAGCAACTTTTTAAAGCCCAACAAAAGCATTTGGTCCAGCAAAAAATGGTTACTAAATCTTCCACAGATCCCTTCCCATCTCCACCACGAGCAATTTCAACACCATTGTTGAGGCAGAGTCCTTTTGCCCTTGTTCTGCGTGAGGTTTTTGCTGGCACAGCCCTGCACAGCAGCCACTTGGCCAGACAGGGAGTACAGCTGCCTATGCCATGCTTGTTTGTATAATGAGCTCTCTTTTGCCTAGAGCACATGTACTATGTAAAGCTGGGAAAAAGGTGGTGAGTGTTGCTGGCAGGAACATAATGCCCTGCTATTCCAGCTAGAATCACCCTGAAAGCAATAATTTCTTAACTTGAAATTGGTGCTGCAAAATAGCATAAATTGGTATAGTTGTGTGAGAATAGGGCAGATCTTGGAATAAGCAGAGAAGTTGTGGATGTCTAGTCCCTGGAAGTGTTGAAGGCCAGTCTGGATGGGGCTTTGAGCAAACTGGGCTAGTGGAAGGTGTCCCTGACCATCGTGGGGCAGGGTGGAACTACACTTTAAGATCCCTTTCATTCCAAACTATGACTCTCAAATCTTAACCATCAAGCTCCTGAGGCTCTGCTGAATTCAGGGAGGGTTCCATTCAGACACTTTAGACAGACAGGTCTTGTCTAAAGTCAGGGGGTGACTGGAGAATGAATAAATTAAAGTAAAAATAACTAATCTAAGTGGCTGTAGTATAAGAACATGGAAGTAGATGTCTGTGCTTAACAAGATGTGTTTGCTGCTTTTTGTCTAATGATGGTAATGAGACAGGCAACACACACATAGCTCTGCTCTTCTCTTGATGTTGCTGTATAGATGAGAAGCCAAGTAAAGTTAAAAGCCTTATCCTAAAAGTGATGTGAAAGTGCCACTCAAGTAGTTCTATGATACTTTTTTAAAGGAATATACAGTGAGGACTGGACTGGTGATTCTGCAGTCTCCTCATGGAACTCAGTGCCACAGTTAGGTAAGTCTGCAACTTAGCACCAGTTTATTACAAATGCTGGCACAGCTGCAGCAGTTCATCTTCCCTGCTTCAGGCCAAGTGACCATAAAGAAGAGAGGATCACCCTCACCTTGGCAAGAGATGAGAGTGGTCCTGGAATAACAGGTGATTCCCTGGCCATGCTGCACTCTGATGAAACCTTCTTTTCTCTTTGTTCCATCACTTTTCCTGGAAGAACATTTCCAGCTTCAGATTACTGTGTGAGATCCATGTCATCAGCTGAGTGCCATCCTCAGGTTAGGGTGGAAAGGGCCTCTTTCTCATTCACCTCACCTCATTTTGAAAGGGTGATCTGAGGGCAGGAAAACCAAATGGTGCCCTGCAACTCCACTGACAGCAGAGAAATGGGTGGGAGTTAGCCCCAGTGCTGTCTGCAGAGGGCATGCCTGAATCATCATGGATTCATTTAGTTGTTTAGCGTAGAAAAGATCTCTAAGATCATCAAGTCCAACCATTAACCCAGCACCACTGTGTTCACCACAAAACCATGTCCCCAGGTGCCACATCCACATGCCTTTTGAACACTTCAGGGATGGTGATTCTACCAGTTCCCTGAGCAGCCTGTTCCAGTGCCTGACCACTCTTTCAGAAAAGAAATTTTTCCTAATATCCAACAGAATGCACAACTCAAGGCCATATCCTCTAGTTCTGTCACTTGTTACTTGGGAGAAGACTGGGTTATCTCAGAAGCAGGCAGCTAGTGAATGTGCCACTTTTTATTTAAAAGCCTGAAAAAATAGAAGCAGAACAGCAGAGGTTGCCTTTGCACATCCCCGTTTCTCACCTTTTGCTTGACATCTGGAATTTACACTTATCATGTCTGAAGGACTTTTGTGTTAAATTCAAATGCACACAAGTTACAGACCCCAAGTGGATGTCTTCCCAGTGACTTCAGGGAGAGCCAGACAGGAACTCAGAACTACAGGAAATTTTCAAGCTAAGAGAAGAAAATTACTTCAATTTAAAAGCTAGCATGAGACTTCCAATAAAATACACATAAAAAGTAATGTTAAAAATACAGTATAAGCCAGGTAAGTGGAGATGGTTAAGCAGCAAAGTAAATGATACTGTTTTCATAAAACTGGGAAGGTTCTTGGTTATTTTACTCACCAAAATGAAATTATTGTTCACATTCTACAATAAGGAAAGACCTAATCACTGCTATGAGGAAAATAAAATGTACTTACATGTCAGTACTGCCTCTGTCCACTGACATGGAGATTTCCTCTAAGGAACAGATCCTGCACCTGGACTCTGGCAGCAGTGTTAAGGGAAGCCCATACATACACCAAACCCGCTCCTCTGTGTTTCTGGATTTGAAGTTATGATTAGCTTTGTTACTGCCTCTTTTCAGACAAGCATTGTCCAAAACTTACTCCCCTCAGTTTTCAAACTCCTTTTTTGGTATGATTTTACTTGAGAGTAATAACAGCTAACCAAATACATCTTATTCCAACTGATGCAACTATGAAACATTTTTTCTTGTAATAAGGAGATGAGAAACCAGTACCTGTAGACTCTTCCACAGATAGACAGGCGTGTTCTCCCTTCAATTCCTGTGAGGTGAGCACTGAGGATTGTCAGAAGGACAAAGAGCAGAGCTTTAAACTAGCACTGAAAGAGGAAAGGGGCAAAACCAGGCTCATCAGTGATGAGTGATGAGATGATGTGCCAGAACTTGAGGAAAGGAGCACTAATGGGATTTCTCAATGTTTCACCAGGCATTGGCTAAACTGCCCTACAGCTGAAATGTTTCTACACTAATGCACATATCATGAGGAGCAAAGGAGGAGCTGAAGGCTTTGGCTTAGTCCCAGAGATTTGACGTCATTGGCATAAGTGGAAACTGGTGGGATGAGTCCTGTGCCTGGAATGGCCTGTTGGAGGGTTCCAGGCTCTTCAGGATGGACAGGCAGGGCAGAAGAGGCAGACAGTGGTATTGTAGGTAATAGAAGGGATAGTAGAATGTATGGAGATCACAGCTGGCAATGGCACAGTTGAGAGCCTCTGGGTAAGAATCAAGAAGCAAACAAATAATGTGGATGTCATTGTGGGAGTCTCTAAAGGACCTCCCAGCCAGGATGAGGGCAATGACAAATTATTCTCTGAGCAACAAAGTGTCATTTTCAAGCCAACTTCCCTTGTCCTTATGGGAACTTCGACTTGCCAGGAATCAATTGGGAGCATCGCACAGCTGGTACAACCCAGGCCAGAAGATTCCTAAAAAACCTGGATGACTTTGTGAAACAGGTCCTAAGTGAGCCAACTCAGAAAGACGCCCTCCTTGATTTGCTGCTTGTCAGCAGAGAGGATCTCATAAGCCAAGTGGAGATTGGTGACCACAAAGCGATCAAGTTTGAAATCTCTGGTGACATGAGGAAAAGTGCCAGCAAAACCTCAACTCTGTATTTCAGGATGCTCACGTTACTAGTGAGTAAAATCTCCTGGGATGGGGCAATGTCTTTGCAGGTGCTGGGGTCTATCAGTGCTGGTCATTTTTGAAACATCACGGCACAAGAACACGCAATTCCCAAATGTTGGAAGTCAAGCAGGGGAGGCAGAAGGCCAGCTTGCCTAAACAGTAATCTCTTGGAAATAAGGCAAAAAAAATGAAGGTGCATACCCAGTGGAAGCAAGATCAGGTGACACAGAGGAACACAGAGATGCTGCTCACCACTGGAGGGAGAGAATCCATGTGGCCAAAGCTCAACTGGAGTTGAAGCTGCCAGAAATATGGGAGACATTAAAAGTTTTTTCAAATATATTAATGGCAATAGGCAGTGTAGAAACATCAGCCCATTCCAGGATGAGGATGGTCACCTCACAAACAGGGACAGAAATGAGGCAGAGGTGTTTAGTGCATTCTTTACCTCTGTCTTCAGCATTAGCGATGGACTAAGGGGGTCTCAGGTACCCTGAGCTGGAGGACAATGACTGTGAGAATGATCAAACCCCAGTCAACCCTGAATTTGTGTGGGATCTGCTGCTCCAGCTGGATCCCTATAAATCTATGGGGCCTGAAGGCCTAAGAGTCCTCAAAGAGCTGGCTAATATCATTGCAAAACTTCTCTTTGATAATTTTTGAGCAGTCTTAGGAACCCCGAGAGGTCCCAGCTGACTGGAAGCTGGTGCACGTTGTCCTTGTTTTCAAGGGCAAGGAGGACCCTGAAAACTACAGGCCTGTCAGTCTCACTCCAGTGCCTGGTAAAGTTACGGAGATTATTCAGGGAGGTATTGAAAAACTCCTGAAAGGCAACACTCACTCGCTGTTCTTGCTGTGGAGCCAGCACAGCTCCATGAAGGGAAAGTCCTGCTTATCAAACCTGATTTCCTTTTCTGACAATGTAACCCACAGGAAAGCCAGTAGATGTAATCTTTTTGGGTTTCAGTAAAGCTTTTGATACAGTCTCTTGAAAGAGTTCTTCTGGACAAAATGTCCAGCACACAGGTGGATAAACACATCATGGGATGGGTGAGCAACTGGCCCATGTCAGGGTTGACATCAGACTGGGGAACCTGTCACTAGTCAGGTTCCACAGGGCTCATCCTTGGCCCTGTGCTCTTCAACTTCATAAATGTCTTGGATGCAGGACTGGAAAGGATACTAGTTTGTCTGCAAACTCCCAAGTTTGCAGACAAGAGACACCTTTGAAGCAGAACCTCTACTGATCTTACACCTTGAATTTCTGGAAATCTCCATCTACTTCACAATGCTACTCAGCAAGGGATGGACCACTTTCTTGCAGACTCCAGCTGAGAAGGCCATCCCTCACATCATTTTGCCACAATTAACGGGATATAATGGCATCCTCAACCAATTTTTAATATTATTTTCAGACCAATTTTCCTGCAGAAAAGTTGGGGTAAGTTTTCTGATTTGACTCACTTGCTAGAATGGGGAGGTGGAGGTTGTGTTGTCATCTGTACTAGCCTACACACTGGTACCTGAAGGGCTTTATCTTTAAAGGCATCTTTTCCAAATCCCAGAAAAAGCTACCACCATGCCTACCAGCAGCCTCGCAGGATTTTCTCTATAACTTAAGACAAAATGCCATAAATCAAAGACAAAACATGCTCACTGTAGATGCCAAACCAGTGACTGCTACATTGTGAAGTTTTCAGAAAGGAAGACTCCTGATCTTTGTCTGGCAGGTCTGACTTGTCTCCATGAAAGATACATGACACTACTGTGCCAGCCAGAACATTCTACAAACACACTGCCAATATTCAGGATAAGCAAAATACTAACAGAAAGCCAATAGAAAAATAATGAAATTGACATTATTAATGCTGAGACTATTAGCTCATCTTAACATATTATTCTTAAAACATGTGCCAGTCATGCAAACCTGCGTTCCAGAACCCTTGTGCTCTGGGGCCTCTCAGCTCCAACAGACATTTTGCAGGTATAATGGTCAACACAGAGATCAAATCATACCACATACACCATCATTTTTAACCTGAGTGTCCCTTAAGAGTCTTCACATAGCTCTGAAGACAGTTCATTCATCAGAGGAAGGAGACAAGCAGACTTGTCTTTAAACAAGGTGAAGAAATATTGTTTTCACAAATGTTTTCACATTTTTTTTTAGATTTAGACTGAAAAGCAATTTTTTGTAAACTCTAGAAGATTTATGGAGATATTAACAGAAATTTAAAAAAAGCAAAACGACAATACAAGGTGAACAGACCATAACTTTATTGGAGATATACTCAGCTACAATTATTACAAAAAACTATTAAAGGTAATTGTGATCCATAAGGTGCAGATTGCAAACTTCTGCAGCATGATTACAGTATGAATGAATTACATTTTATGTCCCTTAAAGACAGCTGCAGCATGTGATGGTAAATATTTTATTGTCCATCAAATTATATTTGTTATTCTTTCTACTTGATTTTAACCATCTTTTCAGTCACACTATTTACAATAAAAATGCCTGCAATTTCCAATTATTGTTCACAAACATTTTTCTCCCCAACTTGCTGCTGCAGTAAATTCTGAGTGCATCTACAAAGCAATTAAAGTAGTCTGTGGTTGCCATTCAAATAAAAGAGGGAAAACCCCAAGGATTTCATTGGATGAAATTTATTTTTAAGAATTGTAGTTAGCTTTGATAGAAGTTAATTTTAACTGCTAGTGGAGTATACTACAATGACCTCTAGATATTTGCTAACATAATTCATATTGAGTTACAGCTGATATTTAGATTACATTTGATGGTCATGAACTGTAGTGTTTAAAGTTTAAAATCTAATATGAAAGTGATTAACTTCTTGAATATTAGAGCAATTGAAAAAGGATCAATGTCAGTAATTAAGTACCAAAAATCAAAATGCTTCTTGCTTCATTCATATAAAAAATACAGAGATTTCCATGAGAATGTGTTCATGGGGAGCCCCATCCAAAACAAACCCAGAATACTGTCAGAGTCAAGTGCAGTATCACAGCAGACCACAATGCTATTTGTCATTTTGGACTGCATGTGCTGCTGTGACTGGGATACAAAGAGTTAATTTTCTGTACAGATAAATGCATAGAATATGTAGCATATGCAGTATGCCATATGCAGTAACATAAACCCCCCCACATTTTCCAGTTGATGGTTCTGTATCTGCTCACAAGGAGGAAAAATGAAACTCTGAAACATACATACAAGCACTAGATCTTCAGATATGTAAATGAATGCAGTTCAATTGACTAAAATGATACAACATCAATTTGCACCAGCTGAGGATCCAGCACCCCATTCCTGGGCCACCACTGTACTCCTCTCCAGCACTGAAACTGGTTCTTGTTCAAGTTCCGTACTCGGCAGTTGCAACACACTACTGTGTAATGAGACTTAAAAATAGTAGGCTGGCTTTTTTGTATGGACTTTAGCAGCATCAAGCTGAACAAACACTTCAGAAGTCACTACTGAGCACTCAATATTCAGACTGGACAGATTTAGTTGAGGTTGACCAAATTACTAGGGGTTGTCTTCTCCCAAAAATTACATTATATGTGTAAAATGTTGGTTTGTTCAGAGATAATTACTGGAGTGTCAGTCAGAGGTCATTCTAATTTTAATTACTTCACATAACAGTAAAATGATGTAGTAGAAAAATAATAGCTTTAAAATACAATCAAGAGTTGTTGCACATCTTTGTTGTATTTTTTCCATGTACAGTAAAAATGCCACAGACATTACAAATGACCTATTTAAGTTGTGCAAGTAAATGACACATTGCAGGCATTAAAAACTATCTTTTTCAAATTCATTAAATCAGAACAGCAGCAAGGCCAAACCACATTTTTCCTCTCTGTTAAGCATTTTTTCCTTGAAATGAGGTAAAGCATGGTACCAAGTGCAATGCTTATTTGTGCTACATGAACAGAACAGCGCAAAAAAAAGCCATAAAAATAAAAACGCAGCATAGTTAGGAGGACTGTTTAAAGTACAGTATAACAGGACTTAGATAAAAAACCTCAAGGTTCATGCCAATTAACCCCCACACCATTTATGATGAGCCTGTGTGGTTGCTTTTGAAGATGGGCTGCAACAGTCCGCTTACACTTGTGCTTATAGCATGTCAAGTGATTTCTATCCCAACCTTCAAATGATCAGATTTAGGTCTTTAATAGCGTACACTGTCCAGTATCAAAATCATATCAGCTGTAGGGTAAAACACACAGATGTGTAACATGGAAACTAATATGGATTTTCTGCCTCAAAGGATAAAAAGTATTTCAATGAGGTCACACTGGAAAAAAATCACGGCATTTAAAACACATTTAAAAATGCATCAGCAGCAGAAACTACTTTATAGTCAGCCACTACACATTTCAGATGTCCAATTCATACGCTTTATCTAGTAACAAAGTGATCATTAAACTGTTCTGAAACACAGAGTAGGTTCAGCTGATTTTGTCTACACCCAAACACTCCATAACCACTTCACTGCTAACAATTACCTGAAACCCCTGAGAATCTATAACCTTGTAACAATCAGTAAGAATTTTAGGCATTCAAAGAATAACTGAAATTTTAGCTTTTCATAATGCAACTAAAACTACTTAAGACTTTCTAGATGGTCTGATTTAATCTGCTGATTGATGTCTGGCCAGAAACACAGAATTGTTGACATGAGTAATCATGTATTTTCACTAAGAAAATTCAGTCCTACTATAAAGAGCAAGCTATAGCTTAAATCAGTGACCTTTTTGAAACAGCTAACGCAAAGCAATTTACATTTGAGAATTTAGACTGCATGTTTTTATTGTTCCATACCACTATATAATCTACTTGCTGTTCTTATACCTCCTTTCATGACTGAAGTACCAAACAAATACTAGACTTCTTTATAAGCTAGTATTTTAATTCTTGGTTTGACTCCTATAACAAGCAGCTTTCAAATACAAGAACAGTCCTTTTTCACAGACTGAAAAGTGACTGAGATAGCAAATATACGAACTTTTGAAAACTGTATTTCAGAAAAGCTTAATGTCTGCCCCTTGTCACTAAGGCATTTACTTTATTTTTTTTGTTAAGAAAGCAAGAGCTGACAGTTTTTGTTTTGTTTTAGTGTGCATTTGTGAGGAAAGGAATAGGGTTTAAAAGCAGGAAATACAGTATTTGTTTGTAATTTAGTTCATAAGACACAGCATCAAGTTCAAACTATTGTGCTGGAAAACGTTAAAACACCTTGCTCTGCTTTCTCAAACTTCAAGCATAATTAACAGGGCAAAATTGCAGCAAACCTCTACTGATACTGGTGGGAATACAAGACCCACAGCTTTTTTTAAAAGGTAAATTAAGAGGTATTATAGTTACAGTGCAAAAAATTAAAATTTCAAGCATAATATATAAACATAGCACCAAAACAGAAAAAACCCAATGCATGCAAAAATAAAAAGGAAAAGAAGAGAAAAAAAAGAACTGAGGTATTTAAGTGAAGAGTGCCTACAAAAATCTAATTAAAGAAGTATAGGCAAAGCCTAAAAAATACAAGTATGATTTCCCCCCCACGCTCCCAGTAGACCAAAACATCAATGAGCTAGTTTCTCTAAATTAAGGACCTAAATCACAGATGTATCAAAAGTACGGCAGTTATATCTCAAACATCAACTTTCATGTTATTTAACAGCACAGCTTTGGTAGATGAAATATGCATGCAATTCTGAAAAGTACAGTAAGAAATTTACGTGGAAATATCTCTAAGTGTAAAGGTGCTCTGTTTGTTAAATACGTAACCAATTGACTATAAAATCTGCAGCATATCTTAGGTGTGATATGTCTAAGGTTGTTTTGTTAGTGACAGTTTGCACTGTGCAATTATTTGTTGCTGTTTCCAGTATTGGAACTATCTAGCTTGCAGGTTTGTGTAAAATTGGAATTTTAGCCAAAGACCATATTTCGTTTATGGTATAAAAAAAACTGTAGACTAACCACCTCCTCAGAATTGTTAAAAATAACCTAATTACATATATATGAATATAATTTCTATTATAATCCTGTAATAAGTCACAGCTATAGTAATGAGTTGTACTGTAAATATAGAGCTGTATCATTGTAAAATGCATAAGAAAATGAAGGGAATGTAAAACAGTTTGTTCCAAAAAAGATCAGAAATTAAAGATTATTAATGAGGGTTTATTTATTTTTAAGGCAAGAACCTTTTTTTTATGCAAGACTGTGTGGCATAAGGAAACCGAAGTTTCACTCTACCAGTATGCCAGCCATTTCAATTAAAATCTGTCCCTAACAAATAAGTGCAATAATGATTGGGAATGCCATCTTAATGTAAAAAGATGACATGGAGAGAAAAAAAAAAAGGAAAATAAAAAGGAGAATACTGGCACACTTAATCTTTCTTATACCCAATCATCCAGTACAGTTTATCAACTGCTTTATGACTGGCACTAGTGCACAGATTGAAGAATTCCAAGATTACTATATATATAAATCTAGCAACTGCATTAGGCATAAGCTCCCTGGCCTTCTAATACTAAGCAAAGCTGTACTGACAAGAAAAGTAAACCAAAAAGACCTGACAACAATTATTCTGAACACTTGCTAAATGTCATCATTAAAGCACTCTCGTGATTAAACAAAGCAGAAGTGAGGAAAGAAGACAAGATTGTGTTTGCGCAAAAAACTATAACTACAATTAGTTCCAAAATTTTATACATGTTAAATGTTTTGTTATCTATTCTGTTATCAAACTTTAAATTCTGTCTTCCAATTTGTTCCTCTCAACATCAACTTTTAAAAATTTGCTTTATTTGTATGTTATTTTTTTCCCCATTTCATTTATTTTTATGAGGAGTCTCAGCTGTTTGGGACCTGAGGTTGATTTGCTTTGAGGCTTCGTAGTGCTCTTCTCGCAGCTGCAGATTTGGCAATCCTGTAGCTTCTGCCAACACCTTTAAACTTTCCCTTTCCTACAACTTCCACTGTAACTCTGACCTTTCCATCGTAAGTTCTTTCCGCAGGACTGCAAAAATATACACAAGAATTACTTACTGCCAAGGCAAGGTAATGTGAAATAAGAGACCAACATTCTTTTACAGAAGTTAAAGCAGTAAAATTAAACAGAAATCATTACATTTCTCAGAAAGCTATGCAAGAAAAAAAAAAAAAAAAAAAAGAACAGCTCACACAACGATGATTAGGTTAGCTACTTAGTGCAAAAGAAATTACAAGTACTTTGTGACATGTAAAAATTCTCTGTAGTTCATGAAGCACAGTTTAGAAACGCTTTCTGTCAGTGTGTGTGGAAGAAAGCATATTCTTACCTAAATTTGGCTGTCTCTGGCTCCATTTCCAGCAGCTCTCGCACTGGTGAACGGGGCACATTAGCAGAAAATTTTTCTATTTGATAAAAAAAGTGAAAACCAAAAATTAGCTTTGTTCTTTTCATAGCAGATGGCACTTTATTAGTAGTAATTTTCTGAAAGTTGGCAGTACCTATTAGTGGCCTCATCATTGGATAGTACACTTGCCAAACCATTTCCAAAGACATTCCACTATCCATATAAATGGCACCAGCGAGGGACTCAAATATATCCCCCATGGCCTTTGGTACTTCAATGTCTTCCTCTTTTTCTTCATCTTCTTCAGATCTTCTGAGCTGTTGGCAATTAAAAAAAAAGACAAGAAGACAAGGGTGGGAGAGAGAGAAAAGGGGAGGGGAAAAGAGAGAAACAACTGCTTTACTTACAGTAAAACAAAGATCTTTAGAAAGGTAAGCTCTCCTCCATGCTATATCCTGTGATACTTCCTTTAAGTTTCTAACTGACAAACTTCCACAGCAAAACTGTTGTTTTATTCCCCAGTGAAACCAAGCTGCTGGTTACATCATTTTTCAAATATGGAAAAAAAAAATCCCAAACACCATTGTGTACAGGATACTTTTATACTTTGTGAATTCCTTCTGTGATAATTCTGTAGGATTTCACCATGGGTCTGTTCTTCCCAATTAGAACCAGACTTCCATCTAGTTAATACTAGAAAACTACCTATAACAAAGGAAGAGTTCACACATCATCTCCCAAAAAGAGACTTTCAAAATCTCTTTAAGTCCAGTCTCTGGATGAAAGTTGCATGTAACTCTCCTTACCTTATTTACCCCTGAAGACATGCATGAAACAAGCACTAGTAAAATAAGACATTAATAACTGAAAAACACCACCACCAGACTGAGATAAAAGACACATTTAGGTGTTTAAAGCAGCAGGCAGTGTTTTCTTCTATGCTATCAATTTAAGACAATAAACTATGCTCATTATCAAAAATAAACTTTCAGTGTCTATCTTAAAGGTCTTGAGCTCATCTAATCCTTTACTAAAATACTTTAAACACATGTAATATAAATTTGCCTAACTCCAAAAAAAAAAACCAAAACTTGAAAACCAAGATTTTGACCATCATACTACTCTGCCTGAAGAGAAATAAGTTTCTGTCAGTATTCTCCCCCAGCAGCTACACTCTCACTCCGTTTGGGGCTTAAAATCCAATTCAGTTCTCTTAAGAGTGACCATAATACTTCATAAACATGTTCCACCCAATAATTCTACCTGAAATAAATCAAACAAGTAGTCAGACCTGACGCATACATCAATACAAATGGGAATTTCAACATTAAAAACCAAGTCCAACTGTTTTGAATAGGGCATTTCATACCAAGTGTTAACTGAAGCACTTTTGCATTATACTGAAGTAACAGAAGAAGAGAGAAACTAAGAGCTGTAAGGCAAGGGACAGATGTTTCATGAGTGAGATTTGAAAAAACAGAAAAGCAGATGACGTGGAGATACACATGGAAACCAGTCTAGCTGGCATGAACTGCAGAAACAAAGACTCTTACATTAAACGATGAAATAAGTTTCAGTAATTCAGTGCCAGACCAAGATAGGGAGCAGGCATAGGGAGAGTGAAACAAGGATTTTATTTGAAACAGCTATCAGACAATTTGGTTGCAACTTTGGTGAAAGTTTCTTTTTGCATACTTGCAAAAACTGAACAAAGCAAAAAACAACACAGTAAGCTCTGAAAATAACTTCCTAGCCTTTTCATTCATATTGTGGAGAAAGCAAGAGAGATAAGAGTTTAACCTTCTAATATAAAGTAATTTATACTATCAAAATTTCAGTGACATATTTATTATTCAATGTATAGTGCAGGAACATCTCCTCCAGTAGAAATCATAAGCAAAAAAAGCAGAAATCCCTTGTCAGTGTACTACATTTAATAATCCCAGCATTGTGCCAAGGTAACTTTGTTCATGGTGTTGTACAGATATCCTACCCTGAGTCAGCACTACATAATTTAGCAACTCTTCACCACAATTTCATGTTATAGTAATGCTTCCTATCAGTTGGTGAAAGCAGCAAGCTAAGTGTGTGCTCCATATTGTTCTAACAACACAAGAGCAAAACAACTAAAATCAAGTGGCAGAAAAACCTAGAGGCAAAAAGCTTTCAAATTAACTAATTTCTGTAAATTCTAATTGATTTTATACTTTCTGAAGGCTGTATTTTACTTTGCACATTGCATCCTTTTATTACTGGGAGCCTGCTTGTTTGGCTGCTGTGTGCACAAAGCATTACAAAAATGCTAAGAAATCCAGTGACATGCTTCAAATCAGATACTGAATATATTTCTTCTACTTCCACTAACCTCAGAATCCATTCCTTGCATTTCATTCTTTTCCATTTGAAACTGCACAAAGTCATCAATAACATGAAACAGTTCAGGAGAGACAGCTTTGAAGTACTTGTGGTAGTCATACTTTACAGCTAATGATGCAAAAATGGTATTATTGACTAGAGCAGATCGTAGGTCAGTAAGAACTCCTGGAGAGTGTTGCCGCGGGTCTTCATAAAGGTGCTTGGTTATGAGGTAGTCCAAAATTGCATCTCCCAGGAATTCTAAGCGCTGGTAACAATC
Organism: Vidua macroura; assembly: GCF_024509145.1. Classification (NCBI taxonomy): domain Eukaryota; kingdom Metazoa; phylum Chordata; class Aves; order Passeriformes; family Viduidae; genus Vidua; species Vidua macroura. Next base: position 14,784,769 of record NC_071576.1, on the reverse strand, counting down.
TTAAAGCATTGGAAATAAAAGAATGTACAACACCACAATTAAGTTTAACACACACATTTTTCCAGGTTTTCTGGATAAGAAGTTTGGTACAGTGCCATGTAAATTCTACAAACTAACCAATGGTCAGAGAAGACAATCTGTTTTTTAAAAGAAGTATCCTTATGTTTAGAGAGCTTGCTAATGAATACTAAAAAAAAAAAAAAAAAGAAATCAGTAAAAGCAGGAGCTATATCTAATAAAAAAAGCATTTTTTTAACAAAACATTAATTTGGTAGGCTAGAAAAACAGCTGTGTTTATAATCAATTAATGCTTTTACTCAAGATCTTCACACGCTGAGAAACATCAAAAAGTAAATTTAAGATATTCTGCCAGCAGGCTGATCTGAACACTGTAACAGTTAAAACTTAAAAAAATATTTAAAAAGCAAAACCAATTAATATAAAAATCAATGTATTAAGAGCAGGGGAACACAAAACCTGAGTTTTTTTGTCTGATTTGCCACACATTAGGACACCTTCAACAAAGATCCCTATTTAGAATATGTCTTTTAAACTGGAAATTAAAATTGTCAAGCCTTTGCTTTTTTGACAGTTGACAGGGGCCATGGGAACAGACAGCTAAGAACATCTATTTTTAGAACCCTCTTTTAGAACACAAAACCCTCTTGAATGCAAATACAGGTTGAGAAGGAAGAAGACAAACTACTGAAGAAGTTACCAGGAGAGTAAACTGACTAGCACTAAGCTGAACCTATGACACTGCCAGATCTCAACTTCTAGCTACACACTAAAGAGAAAAAGCTACAGGTAACAGCTATTTACAGTTGTCTCACTTCGTAAACAGAAATGAAATCACAAGTTTTCATACAGTTTCAACAATGTAATTTAAACTATTTTTAATGCTTCAAGGTTTCTGGTGGTGTGTATATATATTTATGTATGCTAAAAATAAAGAAATCATTTACTTTCAATATGCTTTGTGAAATATTTGTAAAAAGTAAAATACATATGTGGGTAATATCCCTTACAACGAAAAACCAAAGGAGCGCTTCTGTGTTTTGTCAGAACTGATTCTCAGTGTAGTAGCATTTAAAAATTACTTGTTTCTTTAATGAAAGCAGAGCTTTCTCATTCCTTGGAATAAGGGCCCAATTCACTGTGGGGAAAAATTCAGACTGCTGACTGCAAAGAAATTTGCCAATCACTACAAATAGGGTTGGAATTTTACCATGGTTTGCTTTTGATTGCATATTTTTGTAGGAAAATGCATGCAGGTTTTAGAATGAACAAATATTACATCAATTAGTATAAGCAAGAGCAATTAAAGATCACAGAAATACAAAATTCTACTGCTGTAAAATCTTTTATGAGATCATGTACAGAAACATTAAATGTTAATCTGAAACTAATATTTAGTCTGTTTTAGTCAATTACTTCAAACTTTGACTTTAAATATTTACTCAATAAAATGCCCAGACTTATATTAAGACTTTGAATTCACAGCTTCAAAGGGAAGTCTCCACATTCTGCACTCCTATAGATTATTCAGCTAATAAAAGCTGTAGTCTACAGTTCACCTTCAGAAGTACAAAGTATAACATTCTTGAGATTCAATTACAGAACAAATTTGCTAAATATATTTGGAAAATATGACTGCTATTTCCTGAAGTACATGGCAGTTTTCCAGAGTTCTACAAGAACTTATTTCCATTAAATGAGGATCTAATGTCATTGATACACAGCTAGTGATAGAGCATTTATCACTGATGCTGTTTCTTGAAACTTGGTTAGGCCTCAGTAAATATACTTTATCTGCATCAAGTCAAAATAGGAATAATCACTGAGATACAAATAGAACAAGTATCCCCCTCTAAACAGTAAGTAAAATACTATTTTTAAGATACTTTATTCCAAGACTATTGTAACATGTGATGTCTAAAAAAAGTCTATACATGGACATACACAAGATACTACTTCTCTTGCTTTTGCAATATGGAGAAAAAACTATAGAGCTTTTTGAAAACAACTTACCAGTAATGGTATTATAATGGTAAGAGGCATGAGTAAATGCCTGAAGAAGATAAGCCTTGTTCTTAAAACTGTAATTTATTTTCTTCTCAAAGTTTTCAAAACCAGAAATAAGGTGATTTAGGGTTTTTTCAGCATCTGGGTGATCAAACATACACCTTGGTGGAATCTTCAAACAGCCATACTCCAGGTCTTTACACAGAGAAGGCTCTGAATTAACTACAGAAGCAGCAACAGAATTTGGGGAAAGGTTTTTCTGCTCACTGTTACAGTTCTCTCTGGTAGCACACAGAGTGCCTTCCCAATCAGCCTTTTTAATTACAGGGAGCACCTTCAGCCCCAATGAACACAGGAAAAGCTGAGCAGCTCTTTCACCACAGCTGGTCAGATAGCAGCCCAACAGGGCTTCCACACAGTCTGCAATGCTCTTGTCAGCAATACACTGCTCTGTATGCAAGTCATAGGAGATCGACTGTTTTCCTGCATCAACACCACAGTTTTCTTCTGATGGATTCCAGAAGCCCACTACAAAATCATCCTCTTCAACAGCCTTGCTAGGATCCAGATAGCACATAGCATCCCAAGAGCTATAGTCAAAATCATCAAAATCTGATGAACACTGAACATTACCCATGGATGACTTTTTGGGTGCTTTCCATTCATAGTTTGAATCAGTGGTTGAAAAGTGTGAGAGTGAAATTTTCTTCACAAAAGCCCCTGATCCCATTAACATATTATCAATGAATTTGATATGCTCCTGATCATACTCCAGAAAATCATCTTCAAAGTCTGTTTCTTCCTTGGGCAACCTCCACATTAGGTCTTCATTCTCTTCATCATCATTATAATCATCAAGTTTACCATTAGCCAACATGTTTTCCTTTGTCTGTGAAAGAACACAAAAAAAGCAGTGCTGAAGAGGGAAACAAGACACTTTTACTGCAGAAAGATCAGAAAAGCAGGATTTGAGAAGTATCTTCTAATAACAATACTGATTTTTTTATGTTCCTAAGTACATTGTCTGATCAGATGCACAATACAACCTCAACTTCCACAAGGATTGGCATAACTGTCCTGGAATACAAACTCCTTATTACTAATTTTGTAGGAACCTGTGCTTGTACTTGAACGTGAGGCACACACACTGAACTTTATACTCGCTAAACATTATACACTTGTGCACCAAAGTAAACAACAGAAAATTCTAAATTAACAAATTTTAGGAAGCATAAGAAAGGTCCAGGTGCATCCTTCTCTCAAGCTACTAAGTAAGGCTAGTACAAATGTTGAATGAATGCAATTTTGAACATTTTTTCTACATCTTTCTACATGGAAAATGCATTTAGTAGGGTTTTTTCAGTTTGTCGTTGGTTTTTTTTTGTTTTTTTTTTTTACAGGCTATACTACTAGCCCTAACTAATAAAAGAGAAGGCAAAATTGTCATCAATTTTCTAATACTTACATATACACCCACAACAGCAAAATTAATGACATCTTATGTCTTTTCCCTCCTCATAATGAACAAATTGGTATGGATTGACATAAATTAAAAATTGAACACAAATATTCCCAAACTATATAAATCTTTGCAATTTGCCATGGCCCCTATCCAGGAAAGTACTTAAACATATTAGTTAAATGCACTGGTAGTCTTCCTAACATCAAAGGACTATTAACAAGCTCAACACTGATGTCAGCAGGAATTCTGCCCCTGAATTTGATAGGAGCAAGATCAGATTGAAAGCACTTTCCTGGACTGGGTCATGAAAGCCAACAACATTTTGAATCAAGTGAAACAACAACATTTTGAATCAAGTGAATTTATCTGCCCTGAACCTATGGATGTTGTATTGTAGGGCTCAGTCACTAATCCTGCGAATCTGTGAACCAGATGATACCATGGGGTGGGGGGGGATGCTTCCCTTTGGGCAAAATGCACACCCATCCAGAGGTGCGGATGGGTGGCAGCTGTAAGGGGCACTGCGCAGCTCTTAAAACTGCCTAAGGATCAAAGAGATCTCAGTGTTCCTCATCAGGATGGACCAGGCTTAGTCAAGTTTAGTAATCACAGGAGAGGAAAAAAAAAGAAGCTATAGAAGTTCTTAGTTTAGACATTCTGCAGAAAGAGTTCCTGCTGCTGTAATTCCCTATCTTACATACACACAGCAGGGACTTCTGTAACTTAAACTGATCAGAAAGAGATATCAAAACTGGATCTGAGATAGTTATTTTAGATACTTGTAGTAATATAAAACTTAAAATAAGATTAATTTAACCAGTCCCAACAAGGACAAGCACTGCTTTCTTCTTGTTACACACCACCCATCACATTTACTATTGAAATAAAAAAAGTCTCTGAATGAGACATGTCTATATGGATGCTCCAAAACAGATTTTCGCATCTGTTTTTACAAAGATGGAACAAATTATAAATTTTTACTGTGGTTTCATTCACAAGTTTCTTAGAATGAAATTTTAAGTAGCAGGACATGAACTATCCTAACATTGTCTGTACATTACTTCTTGTACATTAGAAAAAAAATCTAAGGGATAAGGATGAGCAGTGGCTAAAGGAAAAAGAAAGCAATTCTGATCCTTAATTATTTAGTCATTAACATTTAAAAAAAAAACAACAATGAACCCCAAAAGAATGATTTTTTTCTTCAATAATACCTGACTAACTTTCAGGAAGTTATTGCCAATTAAAAAGTGACTCAAAATACACGTTTAGTTCTTTTTTAATGCTCTTTTGGAAATCAGCCATCTGATAAAATGAATGAATAAAGATTCTTCCTCTTAATAAAACTCGATAAATACTAACATTTGACTACTATATTTTAGTAATAATTTGTCATAATGAGATCTCTATTTTCAGTAATAGATCATCAGCCCATGGATGGAGAATTAAATTTACATCCAGGAAAGCAAAATATCTACTTGGCACAACCCTCCCCACCCCCACTATTTAGTTGCATCATTCTCTGCATTTTTGTCTGAAACCCTACGTTTTATTTACAAATAAACAGCAACTATCACAGAGGAAGCAAACACTGAAATGTTGTCGAAAACTGAAACCTTTTAAAAAGCAACAATTAGCTCCAGTCCTAAACGTACTATCTCATTTGCCAGAAAGGTACAGCAGGAAGTCTCTCTGAAATGAAATCTTGGCACAGTACAGAACCACAATAATCAGGTTGTTTTATTCTGCAATAAACATTTATTTGCACAGTACATCCACCTAACAGTACTCTCATGTGCCCCCTGGTGGTTCTACAATCTGAGTGTGGTCTTCAGAATGGGGAAAAAAGAAAGATGTCCTTCCACTTCCTTCCCCTGAACTCCAAACCAGTCTGAAACACTTCAAGGTCATGTTACTGACTGCTGTGATTGCTGGTATTTCTGAATATGTCCTTCTACTCCTAGAATGTCAGAAAATAGTATGAACCTTTCCTCATTAAGATTTGTCATTGTGAAGTGTTTGATAAGACAGTGAGGATGTCAGTGAGAGAGCTTAAGCCAGCACTGTATTTGACATGAGAAGCAGCTCTCAGTCATACCCATGGTGTAGCCACCAGCCATCAATATTGAACATTATCTCAAGACAGTTCTACTCTTCAATCTGCCTCAGCACTATGAAAAATAGCAACTCTTTTTCATGTATTCTATAAAGGTGGACTCATTATTAAAAAGCAGACAGTATTCTTCCTGAACATATTACAGCTAAAGTAGTGATGATAATACCATTTAAAATTTTCAACAGAAACTTCTGAAAAACTCCTGGGAGCAGGCTAAATATCAGCAGAAAAGCTTTTCTTCTCTGCTTCTCCATTAATATCTACGCTCAATACTGGATGATGTGCAATGAATTTCCTTATTTCGGGTTCTGGTTAGAATCAGTTTTCCTCTCATTTTCTTACTGAGAAGTTTTAGAAAGAAAAGAAATATACAGACTTATCTTTTCTTTGCTGAAAACGGCAAAATAACTGGGAGTGGTGGGATGAGGTAGGGGTGAAAGAATATAGATACACAAATAATTACTCATCAACATAGTTAAATAAATTCATACCATTTCATCTTTCTCCCACTTCTCAGTGTTGCTCTTGTCCTGATTTACTATGTAACCAGGAGGAAGCCAATTGACTGGGGGATCAAAAATCGACACCACCATGCGACTTGGCAGTCCCTTCTTTTTTCCAAGACGATACAAGTTACAGTTGCTGACCTTTAAAAAGAACATTCTGATAAACCTTTGGACATATATTTACATAAATAGGCTAAAAGGCAAAAGGAGCAAAAAAATGTTACGTGTCAAGCTGAATCTCATATTATTATGCATTTTCTCCCACTCTCAAAAGGAAGTTCAGCTTTCATAATACAGTAGAACCAACTGAAAGCAAGATACACATCTTTTTTTTTTTTTTTTGAGGCCAAGCATATTAGGCGTGACTGTTTCAATTAAAGAAATGTAATATATTACATTCTCCTCACAAAACAAACTAATTGCTACTTTTAAAATAATAGTAAATAATAATAGTAAATAGAACCTGTACATGTGCCATTTATTATAAGTATAAATAATCATCATTCAGACCACATTTGGAATGAAAAATTCTTATTTATATACCTATTGACCTAAACCTCGGCAGCAGAAAGTGCTAAAACAGTTCCATATAACACTTATTACGTCATAATCCAGATGCTATTTTGATAGCCTCTAAAATGATTATAAGTATTTTAAAGGGAAGGGAAAAAAAGCATTCTCAGATACAAATATATTTCCTTTTCCTTTTTAACTATCAACCACTGATCTTTTTTTCTCTTTTTAAATGCACTTTGCATATTTTAAAGTCTTGAAATTTGAACTTTAATATTCAATCACTTCTTTAATTTGAACTATGCAATTTATTTTCCAAAGTTAAACTACACAATTTTTCCCTCCTTATTTTCCAAGATTAAACTATACAATCATTTCATTTTCAGAATGATTCATTTTATTAGAGGTCAACAGTCAATGCCTTGGCATTTAATTGAAATTATCACATTCATTTGGAAGTAAAAACAAAACAAACAAAAGTTTTCACGGTTGATTTTTCTAGCAGCAGCAGAACTAACAACTCTGCTCCTTACTGTTTACATTTACTCTAAAATACTTTCACAAGTTTTGTTGCAAAAAAATTCTATAAGATTTCTTTGTTTCATTTTTAAGTAAGACGCTAAAAATTTCAAAGGGAATCTCTTCTTGAGGAAACAAAGGAAAGGTCAAGTAAAGATGCAAACTAAGGCTCTGTGCTGCTAATTCAATCCTTCATTCAAGCAGTGCTGTTAAAGAGCTTCTACTCAATACAGCTCTAGAAGTTCAGTGCACCAAATGTTCTCACAGACCAGAACTTTTAGTTTCATTCAATCCGTCATCAGCCGGTTTAGATTTCAAATTGAACTGCAGAAAACAGTTTCAATCAATCACAGTTATGGCAACATTAAGCCAACAGACCTGCATTTTTATTCCTAATATGCATGATACTCAATGTATAATGAACAAAGCTGTGGAATTAAATCAACTTGTTCACATTCAACCTTCTGGCAAAAATTTCATTTATATGGCTTGTTACAGCATGCCTTTCACACAGTATGACTGGATTGTTTCTACTCACTTTTTTGCTTCTCATGTACGACAGCCGTCCCTCATGAGCATCAGGGTAAGTGCAAAACAAGTACGTAGTGATGGCATGCTTTAAAAATGAATCACCAAGCATCTCTAGCCGCTCCAGGTTAAATCCATCACTAGCATTTGAAAGAGTCAAAGCTTGAAGAATGAGACCAGGATTAGGACCGAGAGTTTTTGAGGAGTACCCACTGCAAGGGCTCTTTTCAGAATCTGCTCTGTCTTTTGAAAGATTAATAGCTTTTGAAGTACTGGTGGTCACTGCCATTATGGGGCATCCATCTGAGGTAGATCTGTTAGCATTTCCATCAAGGTATTTATTACTCGGTAGAGTACATTCATTGCTGGGCTTGGGCTGGTTCTCACTGTTGTATAAATTCTGAATGGGATATGAGGTAGTTGGTTGTACAGGTATGTCCTGCCTGCAGTAATTCAGCTGATTTCCTTGGCAAAAGTCTCTGTTAACTAAATCACAATTGCCATTGGCAAGATTTTTATTATAAGAAACACCATTAATTGCTGCAAGTTCTACCGAGACATCAATTTGGAGTTTACTGGGTGACTCATTGAGCAATGTTCTGTAACTCACAGACATTTGGTCATGGTTTTCTGCAGAAGAGGTTCTATTAGCACCTTGATGTGCAGCATTTTCAGGGACTACAATTGTGCTGTGCTTACAGTAATTTTCATTCTCTACTACAGAGGAGTTAGGAAGAGAGATGAAGGACTTGCTGTCAATAGACTTTTTCCATCCAAAGTCCAAGTTAGGATATCTGTAAAGATAAACAGGAGGTTTGTTAACAAAAAAAATTAGCGGAAGACAATGCACATACATGTTTAAAAAGAGCCACAGCCTATTGAAAAGAACAGCGACTGCAACATGTAACTTCACTTCTCACAGTCAAATATTTTTAAACCATGTTTCACTGAGAAGTGCCACGAGTTAAACAAGAGTTACCACATTCATAATTCATGCAGTAATAATTGTTTCCAGCTTGTAAATTAGACATCATATTGAAAAATACCTATTGAAAAAATACATGCCTGAAATCTGCAGGAAGTGATTTAACCCCTACACCAGCATCAGTGGCTGTTTGAGCTCTTAGTTCCTCTGCTGTCAAAAGGCAGTGCAGGCGGTAAAGGATGCTGGGGAGGCAAACTGCTTTCCTCCACAATGATGCTGGAATAGGATGTATAGCACAGAGCTCAGGAACCAGTATCTGGGAGAGAAGGGGGAAGAAAAGAATATTCCTTGTAAAGGTAGCCATCAGATCACTATTAAGAGAATCCACTTGAATTAGATGCTTCTATTTTACCTGTTTATTCTGCAAACTTTCCCACTTTGCTTTCCTCTTCTCAGCACTGCTTAGTGGAAGTGCTTTTCCCTTCTGATTCAAATGGCGAGGAGTCAAAAGATTAAGTCTAAAAACCATGTGAAAATACTGTGGTGTAAGTACATAATTAGTGATTAAAACTTACTAGCCTAAACTTTCTTAAGTTTCTTAATAGTCAACTTCAAAGCACTGTGAAGTGACAGCACCATTACCCCTGGGAAAAAACAGATTCAATTCATGGTTCTTGTTACACAAGCTAAGTATCTCTCAAGAAAAAAAAAAAAATCAGTAATTATGTTGGAAGACAGACACCCTCAGCTTTATATCATATTTTAAATAAAAAAAAAAGGCACTTTACTGTCAAACTACAAACATCAGACACAAAATATCACTGTTGTTACCTTGAAGATGTGTGGTCCACATCCAGCAGTGGCTGGTTAAGATTGGTAAGGTCAAGATTATACTTCGTTTTATAATATTCAGCAAAAGTTTCATATTCAGGGGAAGGGAATTTACTGAGTGGAGTAAGATCAGTGTATACATCAGCTACGTAGAATCGATGAGGCTGATCAAAATTTCGGTATCTAAAAAAAATAATATTTTGGCATTACAGTAAAGTTTTTGTTAAGTTCATGTTCCAACATGGTCAGGAGATTAACATTTAAAGAATGCACTTGAGATTTTTAGTTAATGAGGGTTCTTTTTGTTGTAGAAATCATTTATCTAGCTAACACAAATGCTAAATGAGAAATGTGCTTTAAGACAAAGATGAATAAAGTTAACCTATGATCTGTGAAATTCCCTCTACAAAATAAACATTCAAATTAAATGGAGGATTTAGGTCTTCAATATATAATACAAAATCAAGCTCTGGACAACAGAGCTGCTAAAAATGATGATTTCTTAATTCAAAACACCTAACAATTAAGTTTGATAATTTGGCTTTTTAGCATCTGGTCTCCAATGTGGTATTCTACATCAGTAGAAACTGAGTTCCTCTGCATACAAAGATTGTACTACCTCATGTCTAAACTGGCATTTTAACCAAGTCATCCTCTAAATAAAGTTAAAATACAAAACCTCAAACACATAGCAAGGTAAATTCACAAGCCTTTCAAGGACATTCTTGAATTACAGGCAGAATATTAAAATTAAAGCCAGACTGTGGCAACATCTTTTTTGTGGCTACAAAGGCTCATTGGAAACTATGGTGATAAACATGCCTGGAAAATAATAATAATAATAATTTAAAAAATAATGAAAACAATATTGAACAATTAGATTTGCATATTAAGTTATTTCACACTTTGACCTGCTGCATCTATCATTCAATTTTCTACTGAAATATCTAAATAGAAACTCTAAACAAATAGTATCCCTAAAAAATTTTACACACTAAATTTTTTTTCAAAAAAAAAAGTCTGAGACAGATGAGGCCAAAAAACAAAGTTTAAACTTAAATTTATCCTCTCTATATATTCAGCAAGTACCATTGTTTATATTACACTAGGTATAGCACAAACCAGTTGGTCCACAGGGAATAATTAAGCTGCCACAAAGCCTACCAATTCTTGAGAAACTTTGCATATCCAGTCCATAAAATGACTATCACTCAATATAAAGATTCTATTCAATGGTCTTCATCACTTGTAATTCTCCCATCTACCAACCTACCCATGATACCTTCCTTTAGCAGGCCTTTGGTGTGCATAAGCAGTAACCAGAGAACAGGACTCCCATGCAATCTTCCAAACTAAGAATAGTTTCAGTAAACCACTTCTTGATGAAGTTGTGGTGTTTTATCAGATACTTTTTAAGTTTTGTAGTGAGCTCTGCTATTCCTTATAAAAACATAATGAATCTTGAGATACCTAAACACTTAAATCCTACTAATATAAGATTAACTACTGATTTAAAAAATCTTTAACTTATTTGAAATGCTATCACATACCTTCAGACTAACAGGATACAGTTCTTAAAAAGCAATTCTGCTGCAGCTTTAACATGCCCTTATTACAAGTGTTTGTATAAATACAACAGGTACACACCTACACTATGTAGACTACTCACCGTGGAATGATAACTGCATCCTGGTAATCTTCTAACTTGAAAATAAAAGGCATTTCTTTTGTATATTGTGTACTGGGAATGCCTGTACGTGCCTCAGATTTCTCAATGTCTTCCATAAACTTAAAGTCAATGTCCAAAGTGCTGGAGTCATCAACTTAAAAAGGAAAATGCATAACTCAGTTTTCTAGGCTGAACTTTTCTGACAAGCTGTGAATTACAAAATTTTTGTTCTTACCAACATTTAGAGGTAGAACACAATAGGCTGAATCAGCTTCTGTAGGTTTGAACTCTAGTGCAGGTTTCTCAAGACGAAGAATATGTGAAAAAATGTACTGGTGGAGTCGTGTTATCAGCTCAAGCATTTGCAGAGACAGAGTAAAACCAGATTTCTTAAGCTCAATGGATATTGTAACCTCTCCAGAGCGAGTATACACAGGAAAGTGAGGAATCTAAACAAGAACAAAATCAAAAGAAATCACAAAAGAAAATCCAATGTGGGATTCCTTTACAGAGTACTATCTGTTTAGTGCAGATTCTGAGGTAATGCTTGACTGACCCCTACAGCAAATCGGAACAAATAGGATCAGAATTTTGAACTGTGATGACCCTTCAATTACAGATGAGACTCTGAATGTTAAAGAGTGACGGATTTGGTTTTTTTAATAGTTCTCCTTGTGTTTTACAGCTCTTCTCTTTATAAAAGCCAAGTAGAAAAGGAATATTTTCTATTATGAAGTAAGAAATGTGAAAATCAGCAATATTCCTGTAACATCTTCTTATGTGGACAGCAGAAAATACAATTTGAAAAAATCCTTCTCAGCTGAGTCTCACCAACAGAAAATGCCTATTAAAATTTTTCCGAAGAAAGAGGTGCCGATTTCAATTAAAACAGCCCACTTTTTCTGCTGCTGCTGCAGACTAGGAATGCTAAGAGAATTCGTTACATTAGCTTTTGTATAGATAAGGTAATGCAGTGCAGGCCACCTCCATAGCTGTATCTACTCCTATCATACCTCACACAAAAAAGGAGGGAGATGTTGAATTTGCCAATGCAAAACACTAAATTTCTAAACCGAAAGTTCAGCAAAAATAGATGGTCCCATCCCTAAAGACAGAAAAAGAAGTGGTGACTTGACTGGATGGATTGTGTTGCTTATTTTCTGGAGGTTACTTAATACAAGCATAATTTATGGTCATTTCCAACTCTTCACTCTGTTGGGTAGGGAGTAAGTGGAAAATAACAGGTTGCAAGGCATGCAGAATAAGGAGAGGAAATAGGTTTCTTACTTGAGGTATAGGTTTGGCTGTCAATATGCCAAAACATCTTGTTGTATCCTCAGGAGGATATAGCTTTCGTCTCCTGAAGTTGAGCTCATCAGGTAGAGGAGTCGTTAACACCATTCCTATTACATACAAGTAACAGGGCTGATCAGGTTTGGGATAACTATCCCTCAAACACTCTGGAATCTGAAAAAAAATCAAAAAAAGAAAAAACATTAACATTATAAAAATCAGCAAAGTTCACCTAATTATTATTCTTTGAGTAAGTCCTCTTAGGTTTATTTGGAAACACATTGCTAAAAATAAGGAACAAAAAAATAATATTCTGAGCTCAAGCAGTGTTTTCTTTCTTAAACAAAAATGTTTGGCCAGCAGCCTGGCATGGCAGCCATGAGGTTTCCTTTGTCCTCAGTAGGTGAGCTGGGGGACAGAGGGTAGCTTTTCATAAGAAGACTTACTAACAACCTATTCTATTGGTCCCCATAAAGTTCCTGTAACTTTTCTAGTAGATACTGGAGCTCAAATGTCTGCCCTCAAAGTTGAAGATGCCTCTTCATGGAATCATCCCCTCAAATAAAGGTATATTGGTGGTGGGTGCTTTTGAATATGCCCAGCCTCAAAAGATTGCTAAGGTAATGTGCTGGTTGCTGGGGAAGGAGAAAGAGATTGAAACTCTAATACTTCAGGGACACTTCCCTACAAATTTATTATGACTGGACCACCTGAGAGACAGTCGTGGACTGATGAAGAAGGAAAAACCTGGGCGTTTGGGAAAGAAACTCACCATCCGTGCCTATTAGGTAGGCCAACTCTTCCTCCCTCCCTTGTAACCAACGTCAAGCCTTAGCCCTTACCCTTGGGAGCAAGTACGGATCACCCCAGTTACTGACTACTTGAAAAACAAAGGGGTATTGATTCCAGCATGTTCTCCCTTGTAACTGAGTGTCCTTGCATTACCATCCATAATGCCTCATCCTCCATTGAGGAGGCATGACCTAAGATGAAAGAAGTAAGTGATCAAGCTGGAGAAGTATTTCAGTCTATGCAAACACAAGACTGATTTGATGGATCAGAACCTAGATCATGGGTCACTACCCTCCTAAAGTCTTTAGAGCTTACAGGATGGGGAAAGTGGTTAGCACAAATCAGGAGTTGCAGCTACCACTGGATTTGTGTTTTTAATTGTTGGCACTAGCCTGGTTATATGCATGATAACATGTTTATGCATCTTGCTTTCCCCCTATGCTTGCTGTACTTGTTCCTCAAGGCAATGGAGAACCACAGGGTGGCATGTCGTGAAAAGTAAGGAATGTGTCTCCATTGCTTCTTTAAAGATTAAGGTTTGAAAAATCAAGTTTAAAATTGCCTCTAACAAAAGCCTGAGAAACTGCTTTGTTTTAGAAAATTAAGTGCCTTTTTAGAAAATTATTAAAAAGCTTGTAATTGATACATCAAGCAAGCAAGTAGCAGAGTTTTGATACATCAGGACAGCTAGCCAATGAAGTTTATGAGGTGGACATGTTGTTGCCAACTCTCAAAATCCTCTATAAGCAAGTGCCCAACCTGCCACAGGCGCTTCCAAATCTACATAGTGCTGGAATCTTTGCTGTCTGGGCTGTCCTACACTGCCCTGTGACTGCTTGTGGCCCCTACCACCCAGTGCTGGTCCTGCTGCCATGGCTCAGCTGCTTCACTGGAAAGACTGTGAGCTCTGGGAGGGACTTCACCAGAGAGAGACACATTGCACTCCGTAAGCCAGCATTGGACCCAAGGTAGTGGTAGCCGCTTTCCTGTGCTTCTCATAATTATTCTGGGCATTCTCCTACTTTTCTATTTTCTCTCTTTCCTTCCTCTTTTATAAAATATAAACTTGTATTATTGCTTTGGATCACACCATTTAACCTTGTTTGTACTTTAATCTTGCTTTCGGGTATGCTTAGAACGTTCCTTTCTGCTGTAGTGGATGGAGGCAAAACATGCCTGTCCTCACTTTAGACAGATTGAAATAAACCTTTTTTTTTTTAAATGCAAATGTCTACAATTAACCAGTTACAATAGAGCACATTTTATGTCCAAGACCTTTGGAACTTAACAGTAGAACAGGAAAAAAAAGGTAAAAGGGAAAGTGTGCATACTCAAAGAAAAAAAAAAAAAAACTTGACTGAACTTACAGCTTCATTAATACAGATTATTTTTCCAGTAGAATTATTTACAAGTATCAAAAATGTTTTGATACACTTGGGACAAACACATAAATACAATTCAATACACTGTCCCTTTGCCCAGGCACTACACTGTATGAATTTTGTCATTACAGCTCTAGCTGGCAGATGTGAATACTCCCAACAGCCACAAGCACTTTTAATTCTGCTGCTCGTATTTGTCATAGACATTAAGAAACCATGCTTTATGTTTGGTAGAAGTTCATTACTTTGCAGGTCTCAAAATGATCCTCCTGTTTATCTAAAACTAAATTGCAACACATGTAGTCCTGGATTTTAAAGTTACACTGCAGTAAAACTATGGTCTTGGCTTAATGGAAAATTACTCATAAATTTAATAACTACATTAAACCCAAGAGGATCTTGCAGACCTTAAACATTTGCCAAAGCTTCTTTTCCAGATGTGAGAAGCTGGGATAGAGGCAAGGGAAAGTATTCTTAGACTCCCTATTAAAAAAGAAATAACTGAGAAAGAATGATGCATCACTTGACAAATCAACTCCTCTGAATGAGATACCATAATCTCACATTTTATGAATCACCCCTATTCCAACAATCACTAGTGAGAGAAAAGGACAGAGAAAAGCCCTTGTAACAAGAAATACTGTGCAAAATTGCAAACTGTGCATCTTTGTAATATGTAAAGATTATCAGATTCTATACGAGTTACCTGTCCTATTCAAAGGACCTTAGACAGAACCTGTAATAACTGCAAAGGAAAAAGGAAGGTTCCAGAGTAGTTGCAATATACTCTTACAAAACTTCTTTTCTCCATTTTCTCTTGAAGTATTTCCAATTCCCCCACAAACACCATTTAAGAAGTTAAATTTTACAAGCTGGTGTGGTTGAAACCTGTTGAAACAGACTGTGACTACATTACTTAACATAGAGCTGTATTTTCTTGTGTGACCCTTTCAATAGATCAAGTATAATATTAAGTATAATATTTAGAAATTACAGGTACACTTATTTGATATTCTAAGATTTAAGCCAGGAATTATGAAATTTTGTGTTCAACCACTAAACTTGCCAAACTAAACCAGGCACCCAAAAAAAAAAACCTCCAAACATATTTCTGTATTTAGCCCAGGGCACATCTTCAGTGTTCAATTATTTATCCTGAAAGCCAGTAGTAAGGTAAAGATTTTACAGATTATTAATGCAAGACTATTTTCCTCACAGTTATTTTCATACTAGGTAAGTAAGTATTTGCCAACAAGCCCTACAGAAAGTGAATGTTCTCTGAGCTTACAGGCATGCTTCCAAAGCATGTGGTACCATAAACTCAGGTAGCACTGCAGGCTTCCACAGAATTAGAACACCAAAGTAAATACAGGACTTCTAAAAATTTCTCATCAGCTAAGATTAAGAGTTGGCAATTCTGCCTTATGAGTACATAAAGCATTAGATCAGAGATCTGGACAGCAGTAAGTGATACTAACGGCTTTAGGATAGCACTGTCTTCGTTTTGTAGAGCCTGGCCTTCCTGGAACACTGGTTTCTTCTTCATCATGTAAATCGAGTTCCTCCTCATATTTAACCGTTTCTTTACCAACTGGCATCAAATGATCATCCAGTTCACCTGAATATTACGGAAGAGTACAAAGAAATAGCATTATGAACAATCAGATCTTGGTTCCTTCAGATACTGCACAGCAGTGAGACTGTTTGTGAAAACACCCACATGTAAGGTTTTAAAATACATGGACCACTGCAAGGCTCCAAAAGTACAACTTTGGGGAAAGAGTGATAAAGACTGAATTTTGAGAAAAAAAAATGCTTATTTGTAGTAATAAAAAACCTCTTATATTTAATTAAAAAATTGAATTCTTTAACCAAAATATCCAAGAATTCTTTTTGCCCAAAAGTGATCTTCAACTGAATCACTCCTATGGAGATATACAAAGGAAGAAGGAAAATTTATATCTCTCTATCATTCTAAAAACTAAATTACTGCTGTTGAATGTACACTTCCAACACTAGATTGAGCCACCATCAGGGTGCCATTCTTGGGTATATTTGTTGGTATGAATTCAGTGTTCAAAAGGTTTAGCTCAGAAAAAAATAAAAACTCCAGACCTAAAATTCTTTTTTTCTTAAAAAATACTTAAATACTTCTGTACTTAATTAAAAAAAAATAGTAACACAGAATTATCTTTAAAATGTTCCACAATGAAGAACATGCTCCATCATCCTTACTAGAAAAAAGAACTGAAGTAGTCCTGCAATGCCCTATTTTTGGACCATGACTTAGAATACAGTGGAGAAGGCAATAAATTTAGGGTTGTGTATTTTATATTTTGTCACAATTCAGTTTAAAAACCATGTTCTTTTGGCTGTAGGATGCATTTCCTAACCTATAATCAGTACCTTCTAGAGAACAATACTCTTTCCCCTATTAAGTATATTCAATGCCAAAATCTTTGTCTCTTCTACTAAAGTTGCTTTTGCTGTTTAATACGAAATTTATTAAATCACCAGATTTCCCTGGGAAATTCAACTTCAGCTTACACGGTGCAAGCTAAATTAGTACGTACATGACCGCATCACAAAACAAGGCAAGCAAAAGAAAGCTGCAATAGATGGCTACAGGAGAAGGGCATGTACATATACAACATCTATAGCATATGCAATTTCTCAACTAGAAAATATACTTTAACAGAAAGGTTGTTTTCCAGTCCTTACCAATTTTGTGCAGTTTTTCACAGCAAATAAGAGCGACAACTCTCTCAGCCAGTCTTGCACAACTCATTGGAGGGCCCTATAAATATTTAAATACTTCATAAAAACTTTGGTTTACTAGCAAGTTACTTATATATGTTTAGTTTAACACAAACATTTGAGGAAAGCAAAATTTTTGTAAAAGACACACTGATGGCAGTTTTGTGAGGATATTTAGGCTTGTTTTTCCAGGGAAACTAAAACTACAAGAACTCAACTATACTATTGATCAAAACCAATAAAGGACAAGTGCATGAAACAACAATGTACAGAGGAGAATATCTAAATATTTTTTGCCTTTGGCATAAACAGTAACTGATGGAAAATGAATTATAACAAAAACAGACAGTGATCTAAAACCAGATAGAGAGCACAATACAGAAAAAACTAGTTTTCATTACCAACAGTGAAACTAAATCTAGAAATGGCACAGACCATTCTTAGCCCAACATATTTATGTATTTCCATGATTTTCCTTGCCCAAATACCTACAACAATTGAAGCTCGAAGAGGTGAGTTGATTGGCAGGTAGAGAGTAGAGTAAAACGTATGGTCAGGTAGTTCCCAGGTCTTACACTTGGGAGCCAGGTGTGTAAATGGATCACTTGGTAATCTAGCGCAGTACCTGAGTTGACAAAATATTTTACACATCATCAAAACCTGCAAATCGAAACCTAAACACGTTTCAGGGGAACCTTACCTTCCTGATATGAATTCAAGAGAAGATTATTTCAGGCACACTGAGAACTGTAAAGGTACACTACTGACTCATATTCAGCTAACTTCTGAGCAGACCTCCAAGTCCTTTATTATAAACCGTTCCCTGCCAGGTCCCAGGGTTCCATTATGTCTCTTGAGTTTACTCTTCTTATTCCTCCTGTTTATCATGGTTTCCCCCTCCCACCTTTCCTCCCTTGTACTGACTTCCTTCTCTCCCAACTTGGTATTAAATGCCAACATCCTGATGGTAAACTGTGCTGGACCTCTTAACAGTCCAGAAGTAATGCCACATATACCCAGCTGCCAGATGGCCTTTGAACCATTCATGCCATTCATGCTTCAAATCTGACTGCTTTGAGAGGCTTTATTTACCAGGCAGTCCATCAAAATGGTCTGCATCTCAAGAATTTACCTACTAATGTAGTACTTTGGCAATTGTATCACAAGCTTTACTTAAGTAAAACTTTTCATACAGTCAACCACTTTATGACGCCAGAGATAAAAAGCACTCAGTAAAACTTGGCTGGTTTCTGCCAACCCCCTTTTCTTTATGGGCCTAAAAACTGTTGCCATGAGGACTTGGTCCATAGCATTCCATATGACTATAGTTAAGTTGACTGGTCCACAACTCCCTGGATTTTCTTCCTTGCCTTTTCTGTCTTCCTGTCACTGAGAAACTCCTCTAACTACCATCCCCTTACAGAGTTGATATTTGAGTAGCTCCCATCCAGTCTGGTGGACTTTAGTTACTGTGGTTTTGTTTGTAAAGATGACAACAGACTGCTACCACAAATGTGAATATTAGAACTAGAAGATTTAACTACTGTTTTAACAGTTATTTATTTTTAAAACTAGCTTGACAAGAGCAAAAATGCAAATTTACTACACATTTTGAAGCTGAATATTTTCAGAGAAGCTTTTAATTAAACAGGAATCACCATCACTACATTTATTATCAGAGCTAGAACCTCTGGTAGGATAAAGAAAGCAAATAATCCCTTCAAACCTCTGTGACCACTTTCACAGGAGAGAAGATTGTCAAGATGCCTAAGAAGAAATGTGTATAATGTGTATAATACCCCATGCATCCATGCTGCAAGACAGAATAAGAAATCTTTTATTCAATGATATGAAGGAAGGAGTGAATATACCTCTTACCTATTTATGTGTCCAATAGCAGTGTTAATAGTAACCCTTGGACTGTTCTCATCTGGCCTCAAAACATAGGGTGGAAAGACATCATCATCATCAACAATGGGTTCAGTTTCAGTTTCATTGGCATCAACAGATTTTGAGCATTTGTTTCGGAGAATCTTAACATTTCAAGAACAGAACATGATGAGAGATTTTTCCCTGAAAAAGTACTAAGACACACTTAAAAAAGCCCAGGCCCATTCCTCTGACCTCATACCTTCTCAATTGCTTTGTATGTCTTAAGATCTTCTTCAAAACTTTTGATTTTGTCTGTATCTGCTAACATAATGTAATTGGAAATTGGTGCTCTAGCTCTTCCTTTTGACTGCACATAGGAACGGTACTCTGTGGGCAAATCAAAACGCACCACCAAGTTGCATTTTGGTATGTCAACACCCTCTTCTACAATACTAGTAGCAATAAGTAGGTTGGTCTCATGTGCTCGAAATTTTCTAAGAACCTGCAAAAGTAACGAAGACAAATTTTACAGATTAATTTTACAAGATCTGCTTCCATCATGAAATTCAACAAAAGGCAATAAAACCAAGATGAGAGTGACTCAAACACCCCCAAAACATGTCCAGACATGGAAATACAAAACTATTACAAAGAATCTTTTCAGAAACACAACAAGACTATTTTATCAGAACCAGCAGATTTCTAAGAATAAAATCAGGTATGTGGAATCACATGTGTCTAAGAAACTACTATAACCCGCAGCAATGGAGAGGATCCCCCCCTATTTACTTACAAGTTCTCAGTTGTTGTATTAAAGAAAAAACAAATAATGCTTTCAGGACACCATCTTTTCCCAAACATTCCTGAGGTTGAAGCATCCTCAGGGGGTAGAGCACATTCTAGAGCTGGCACTTTTGATATTTATACTATATATGAAACAATACTAAGGAAAAGTGTGGAGTCTGGAGCACAACCCAGCCAGGATGAGCTTTAAATGATGTAAAATCAGGGGTTTTTTTAAGCATTTTAACACTCAATAATTAAGCAAATTCACACTTAGAAATATTAAAACCAGCTTAACTACTGAAAATGTCAGTAAGCCTCACATTCTTAACATATTATTATATTACCACTAACACAATGCAGAAAAATTAGATAATGATCTGACTAGATATAAACATGATTTTACATGAAGTTTTAATTTCTGTTTGTGTAATGTGACATAGCAATGTCTCCAAACATACTTTTATTGTTTTACAAACAACATCTGTATCTCCAATAAGTAAGTATATTTGTTAAAACAAAGCTATAAACTTCCAGTGACTGTGCCCCAGATTCTGCCTGTTGATTTGTTTTGTTTTCAAAGGCACACACACACACACAAGAAGAGTACTGCCAGTTTAATTTTTTTTTTTCTTGAAGTTACCTCTTCCTGTTTTCTAAATTCTACTTCCATCTGCTTGTTACGAGGCTGGTTCTTGCCAATGCCATGTCCAGTTATAAAATTGCTACTGATGTAAGCGAGTTCTGGATCTTGCTTGCCAGCTTCTTTTATCAACCTAAAAATATTACACGTGTTTTTAGAAGTTACACAACCTACAAAATGGAGGAAAATCTATTATTTGTAAGACCTATATTAAAAGGAAAAGTGGAAGCATGACAATTAAGTCATGTTAACACATAAATTGACTGCAGCTTTCTTGAAAACCTCTGTAAGGTTACCACAAGACAGACTGCATACAGAAACACAAGGAGTGCTCATGCCTCATACACATTTCAGACCTATCACGGTAAAACTAGATATTTTTAAACGAATCTAAGGCTCTAAGGCTCTCTGTTGTTAAAGAACTCTACTCAAAATTACTTTGTTAATCTTTTTCTGTAGGCTCTAGCTGATTTTAGAAGAAAGAACTGTACCTGCTTCCTCAACAAATGTTTCTTCAGTATAAAATGTTAACTTCTAGGTTAAAATGTAAAATTGTAATTCTACTAAATATTAGAATTTACATTCTGTTCAAGTTCTACTGGTGACAAAAGGTTGGCCTGTTTTTCTCAAGAGTGATGCTCAGCCTACACGGTGTGATGTTCACTACTTGTGAACATCTAACCCAAACAGAGGATGTAATACAATTCTTTAAAAGGAATAATCAACAGGGATGTGAGGAACTTTTCATGCTCTCACTTTATTTCCACTCAGTTTATTCTGTATGTTACAGAAGTAGAAAAGGCTGGCTTCTGCAGTGTTCTGATTTCACAGATAAGGCAGAAGACTGCTCACCTAAATAATGCATGAAATCTAAAAATGAGGCATTTATGGATTTAAAACCACAATTACAGTGTGCAATCAAAGTAAGTATGCTGAAGCATCATTAGTTGATCAGTTTTCAGGATGAACAGAATTTGGAATTACTCAACTGCAATAGGCTTTTGAACAGGAGAGCAAATAAAAACCAAGGGATCACATACAACAAATAATCCCTTGCATGGGTCACTATAGCCATCCCACTACTACTCGGCTCAAAGCACATCCATCATGTCCATTACCAGGTGCTCCCCACAGCCAAAGAACAGCATGTCTCTCTATACCTCCAGCATAACTCAAACTTTTCCCCAAAAAATCTCTAGCACTTCTGCATCACAGAAGTAGATGGATGCCGTGCCAGTCCCCAGCTACACACCTACCATCTGCCCAGCAAGCTGCTGCCAAACCAGAGGGAAAACAGCAAAGTTCTCCCTACTCTTTCTACCCTTGGGAAACTACTGAAGTCTGGCCCCCTTTCCTAGTCCCCATTTTAAACAAAATTTATGGGAACATGAAACACCTTGAAGGCTTTCCTCCTCTGCAAAATCTGTTAAAACTAGAATGAATAGGGAGATAGGCAAGAGGACAGAAGACAGGCATACAGCTTGCCATCCTTAGGGAAACAAGACTAGAAGGATCCTCTTGTGCTGAAGTGCAAATGTTATTTGTTAGTTCAAGGCCAAATGGAGTTACATTTCTGTATGCAGTCTAGGTTCTTGAGACAGACAGTCTAAGAAAGTATGGGTTAATAACTGGACAGAAATATTTTTTTATTTCTTTTTCGATATGGCATTTCTATGAGGTCATACAAATTGAGTACCTACTAAACATCTCAAACATTCTTACTTTAGTTTACTTGCATAGAAATGGACAATTAAAAGCATCTGAATAAACACTTCATTGCAAATCTTTGCCAAGTTCCTGAGAAACATATAGGACTTCAAACCTGTGACTAAAAAAAACCTATTTGTGGTAGGTAACAGGTGGTGTTTTTCAAACAGATAACTTCTGCTTTTCAAACTTCTGCTTTCAAACCCTTCTCTTAAGGGAGCTAAGAGGCACTGAAATGCAAATGGAAGGGAACTGGGCTTTAGAAAATGTCTTCTATTCTGAAAAAGAGCTCATAGGCATCAGAACTGAATTGCATACACCAATGCAAACAGTGAGTGAGCCACTTCACCAACTGAGTGCAATAATAAAGACAGAAAGTACAACTCATGCCATGAATTTTGTCCTTCTTTAGTCATCCTAGAGTTCATAAAATGGTATTCTAAATACTACCATAATAATTGTGTTTTAAGAAAAGTTGTACTTCTGTTTTAACTCAGTTCCATTACTGGAAGCAGCTGTGATACACTAATTCGAAGACTCATGACTTGCTCATTCAATAGAGAGTCTTTCCCCTATATACAGCCTAGGTACAGCTATCATCAACAGAGGCCCTTGAATTAAACACACTCTGCTGAAGAGGGCCTACAGTGAGCTTCTTCACCAAAGGCTTCCAGTCTTAATTGCAACAGCTCCAGTCTGATGGTCAGTACAATATCAGGTGTTCTGAAATCAGGTGCTACATGAGGTAAAGGAGCATTTTGAGAGTCTGGCAGCAAGTTTCAGAAGGGGATAAAAAGTTACATATAGTTTTATATTTTGCCACCAATAATCTCTACTCAAGATGCCTAAAGCTCAAAGATGGCAGAATTTGATCACCTATTTAATCTAGAGTCTGTATTCTGTCAGGTTCAACAGCAGTTAGGATATTGTATCGTGTATAAATCACAGAATACAAGACTGAATGCACAGTGGAAAACCAGTATGATTTAAATAACATTCATAACTGAACAGAGAAGAAAAAAGTTTTCAGAATTCTATTCATTCCCTGTAGGGTAATGAAATACTCATTTCAGTTCAGCAAAAGACCGTTAATGTCATTTCTTCAGGACTTATTAACAGAATATGTTCATTTTGCTGAACAGCTTAGTTTGCCTCATGCTGCAGATTTATGTGAACATATTTAAAATGCAAAAAAGGAAAAGAGAAAAGATAAAAGCTGACGAAAGTTGACATAGACAAGTCTGCAGATCAAAGGATATATTATGCACTTATTAACTCTAGCAAAAATGTACCAACAGAGGGTCAGATTTAGAGGTATCCAGAATGCAATGAACACCTGGAACAGGACATTTGCTACACTATCAAAGAAACCTATCAAAAACCAAAACCAGCATAGGTGAATCAATCATGTCATTCACAGTTTGTGGTAAATGGCTTTTAACAATTAAGTGTTATATATAACTAACATATATCACATTCAAGAATAGGAACTGATAAGGAACTACAATACTGCCAGTTGGCAAATACTCCCACATTCATATTTTTCTTGGTGGAGCCTTTAAGAAAGCACTTAGTGTTTGACTAAATAGGTGCTTTATAAACATCATCTGTGAAAGTAGTACTGGTAAATTTTGAGAGGTAGTTGTGCAAGGGTAAATTTGATTTTCTCTAGACTTGGATCATATAATATTGTGATTTAGTAGGGTAATGGTGGGATTTCCAGAAGTATTGAACACAGTAGGCTAGAGAAGTTTCCAACATCCATTAAAAATATAAATCTAAAGACCAATTACAACAAATCAGTATATGCTTATTTTACAGGTTTAGTACATATTTCACATTTTTGCCTTCTAAAGGAATCAAATTAAAAACTCAGGTCTGAAACAAGTCCTTGAGTACAACTTTCAAAGACATATGCCCTTCTCATATGCTTTAGAAATATTCTGTATGATCTCCTAAATCAACTTTAGGAATAGAGTTCTGAAAATACAAGGCAATCCCCTACAAAATCATTATATTAACATCCTGGCAGCTAAGTCTGCCTTTTTCCTTCAGAATATTTTTTTTTAAGTAGAAAGCTTTACCTATTTAGAACAACTGCTGTGTATCTTCTTTCCACAAAAATAATTCCACATAAAATATTAGTAAAGGGAGATGGGAAATTAGTCTCTGGCTTCTCTTTCTCCTCAATTTCTTCATCCTCATCATCATCTTCAGAATCACTCCAAGACACGTAATTATCCTGATTCCTATTGTTATACCATTCAACACTTTCAAACTGCTGCCGTTCATATGGTTTGTATTTGCGCAAGATTTCAAGCAGCTTTATTACTTTTGGGGTCACAAATTTCAGGTCAAGTGAGGCAGGCGAGAAGTGCTCTTCACAGAGTGCATGTATTTTCCTTAGGAAAGTGTCTGTAAACAATAAAAATTTCCTGTGCAGCTCCTCTTGTTCATGTTTGATATACTTCTGTAGCTCTCTCACCATCATCCCAGCTACCTTATCTGCACACCACGGTCCCAGAACAACCAACACAGCTCGACAGTCTGACAATATCTACAACAAATGAATTCAAGTATCAGTTCAAAGAGTACATTCATGAACAATTCATTTAAGACTAGGGGCTTTTTTCTCTTACAGCACAGTCTTTGTCAGGATTATAGCAATTTTTCTACCTTAAAAAATACAGAAGTCTGCTTTTCTTATTTAGATGACCTTGAGAAATTTGGTTCTTCTAATGGAGCAAATTCCCATCTCCCCCTTAAATTACTACCAATCAACATCAAACTGTACATTTCTGAATCTCCAAAATACCCCAAATTTAATCAAAATTTTGCCATTTTGTAGAACTGCAATTGGAAATTTATACTAAAAAGAAGAATACTTTTTGAAGTAGCTAGATAAACAAAACAAAAATTCTTATATTTACTATATAAAACAGAACTACAGAATAAACATTTTACTGGGCATTTTTACTTTATTTACTCCTGACAGCTGGCAGGGTTTCAGAAGTATATAATCAGAGAGTTGCACAATGGCCTTAAGGTAGTCTTAGGAAGTCTATCCTAGGAAAAATACAACACAGTATGTGTGGGTGGAATAGTAAAAAGAGAAAACAATATCCTATTCATAGAAAACAGACATTAGAGTACCATCATAATCTTATCTTATGAGAAGTTGTTTCCTCTGGAAGAGTGAAGCTGTCAGACAAATTAGGAATTCAGAAATGGAGTACAGTGATAACACTATTAAAAGGATTTAACATTCGGATGTCCTATAATGTACCAGAAGAACTACAATGGTACTGTAACAGGACACTGGTTTTCAGCTGCTGCTTTAATTTCTCTTCCTTCTTCCCTTCTGTGAGGAAATAAAGAACAGGCTATCATCCTCTTGATGCTGTCCTATCCTCTGTGAAGTTTATTAGTTCTAAGACTTATGGGCAAAACTATCTGGACTAATTGTAACTGCAATACAGAGGCTTGGTACTCTACACTGCCAAGACATAAAGCACCTCAGTCTGAAACTCTTTTCTTAATATGGGTGTCTCCATCTTCTCAGAGAGCTACTGGTTTAGAACAAGCATAAAGGGTTACAAGCTTTAGATATACAGCAGTTAATCCATTCTTCTGGACTCTGCAAGTCATGAAGATTGCTTCCAGCCAGTGTTCCTTATGTATTTTAGCCTATTATGGTTGAAGTTTAGCACAAAAGTAACCAGGACTTCCAATTCCCATGCACCGTGATAGGTTGCTTTATGTACCATCTTTCCCTCTGGCACAAATAATATTTTGTAGACAGTGTCAGAGTCCTCAGTTTCTAAGAATGCTAAAGGAAACTGGAATATTTTCAGCTGAAGGAAGAAATACGTTCTTCAAATTTCTCATGGACTATTACAGGAATAGTCACACAAATGACTCACTACTGACTTCTTGTTCAAAGACTTGCATCCCTACACAGTTGCAGCTTAGGAGGCAATTCCAAACCAGGAAGGCCAAGCA
This sequence comes from Vidua macroura, assembly GCF_024509145.1. Lineage (NCBI taxonomy): Eukaryota > Metazoa > Chordata > Aves > Passeriformes > Viduidae > Vidua > Vidua macroura. The sequence continues at coordinate 14,758,444 of NC_071576.1, read as the reverse complement.
GGGTTAAAAAAGGTACCTGGACCCACTGTGTGAGGGGTCCTTGCTAAACACTCCACACCTTCTGGATCATCTTCTGCCAAAGGTCAGGACAACCACAGGGGTAAATACAAGCCTGAGATTCAAATTCTGTTCCAGCAAGGTGTGGCACTAGTCCAATATTGTTCTAAGATAAATTAGAGACACTGTACATCTCTCTGGCTGGAATTTTTGCCTAAATTCTTTCTTTACCAGCTTTTAATACAATAGGCAACAGTCCAAATTCTTCCTGAAGCATTATTTCCTCTTCTGTACTGGATTATTCAAAGGTCATAGAAGATTGTGAAAATGTCAGATTCTTAACTTCAGAGATAAGGGCCTACAACATCAGGGTGCAGAATTGTTTTAGTGCTTTAGGCAAACCTGAATCTCAAACTAAATGGAATTCTAATCAATGCCTGACATTGAAGCCCCACTTTTTTATGAAAACAACTGCATGTTAATGAACATAAAAATCAGAAGTCTTTTTGCTTCAGAGAATCAAGGATGGCTAGAAAGAGGTTTCAGTTATGTAACATATATGGCAAAGAAGAACAGTAGTAAGATTTCTATTCCCCAGGTTTCTCACATTTCTTGATAGACTTACCTGCTTAGAAATTAAGGTAGAATCTCTTTCTTTTGAATGTACAGATATGTTGCAGTCATTTAGAAAAGCAAGTGCTTCATCCAATTCCTTTAATAATCTTCCATACAACCCACTTTTGTCAGTATATGGTCCACAGTCTACAACAATCTCACACGGCTGAGAAGTATATCTTAATGAGGGCAAAGATCAAGTTAAACACAGCTTCTGAAAGCCAAAGCTATTTCAGCTCTTAAGTTTATACAGCAAACACAACAGGAACATGATGTGTACTCAAGAACACAGTTATTAAAAGTTACACAGTTAAACACTTCAGAAAAACCTCCACCACCCGAAATACTTAATTCTAGATACTGTTCTAATGCACTCCTAAAAAGAAGGCTAATATTGCTATCCTCATTTCAAATACCTGAAAAATTAAGCAAATTCTAATTACTTCACAACATCTTCACTTGTTTTTGATAGTGCACTCTCTTGCTATACAAAAGAAAACCAATCTACATAATGTAAATTTATGTCTCTATATGCGTTTACACAAGTATAATTATTATTCTTGAATGGCAAGAAATTCTTAAAAGGAAATGGTTTAGACAAGTTCAAAAAATGCATTTAAAACATTTACACATGGACAAAACAGCTGTTCTATAATATGAAAAAAACACCTTTACCTGAAACTCAACAATACAGGTGGTAGAGGAAAATATGCTACATAGCAATCATTTCACCCTAACTTCCCTTACAACTAGTCATCGCATTATCACCACCTTTAGTTTAAACAACATTCCCAGAACTCTAGATTCTGTAACTCACTTGCTCTGTTATTTAAGTATTTATTACCTCCTCTCATCTCCATCTATCTTTCATTAGCCTTTAAAACCCAGGCTATACATTTGGGGGAAAAAAAAAAAGGCAATTTCTCTTGCATTAAGAGCACACTGTACTGTGGATGTTGCCACATTTTCCTAAATAGTGACATTATGGCATAAACTGGACATGAAACAGTTACACTCCACACAAAAGAGAGCATTTTAAAAGTTCAGAAGTATTTCATGAAATGTCAGGTTTTTAGCTTGGTGGTGTGTTGACAGGTGTTTTTGGTTGTTTTGGGTTTTTATGTTAGAGGATCTGTTTTGTTCTATCTTTTGTTTTGTTTTTTAACTACAGAAAATCCCTCCTACCAAGGCCAATCAGCCTTTATACTCAAAAGCCTTTTAACACACCATCTCCACCCTAAATGGAATATCAGCATCATATACACACAAACTTTTCTAAAATTTAGAAGACTAAATATTGCTACTGGTTTATTCCTCTGTCCAAAATGAAAATGCAGGCATCAATTTACCAACAATCATTATAAAACACACCTGTCCAAGACCACCAAATCAGTTGCAGTTTCAGCATTGCTCTTCAAAATTTTCTCCAGTTTCTGGATCTTCTCCTCTAACTCAGCAGGATCACATTTCCCATTTAAAATGGAAGCTGTTAATCCCAAAATTCGAGGACATGATGGATAATCCTCACAGATCTGTGAAATAAAATAAAATTAAATTATTTATGAAAGGTATCCTGTTAATCTAGCTGCAAACTTATGATGCTTAGGCTGTAAACTTTTATTTCAATAGCAGGTGTTGCAAAAGGAACCAAACACTGAATTACTATTTTTCTATTCTACTGACTGAAGTTAAACAGCCAACACATTTAAAGGTAAATATGTACAACATGAAAAATGGAAACAGTTAGCATTAAACAGAATATTCTTGTAACAATTACATACCATAGTACTTCCACATCATATAAAAAGGCACATGCACTTGAAAAGAGATTTGGAAAGATATTTATTATGCAGGTATCTCTCACTTTTATACTTATTATGCAGGTATCTCTCACTTATAAGCCAAAAATGACATGGAGTTAATAATATTCTGGGAAGAGCCCCAGAAACATCTTTAGAGATCAGCATTTTTAAAAATAATAAAAACTGATCAGTATATCCCATTCCCTAACTCAAATATTTTATTGATGATTTTTAAAAGTCCCCTAATTCAATAAATATAGCTTCTCTGATAAAAACAGATTTGTCTTTAATCCCCACTGTAAAATACATTATTCTTCTACCACATTGTATCACTGAAGTCTTAACTCAATACAGTAATTCCACAGTCCCAGGAACATGCTAACATTGGTTCCACTAATATTTTTTTTGGTAGCAAAAGTTGCCTTAAATGGTTTCCAATTCTCCAGCTCTCCCTCTGACTTTTCTTCCTCAATCAAGTATATCAAGGATTCACACAATAAACATACCTTCATAATTTCACGGTATGGATGATCCTGGATTGCAAGATGGCACTCATCAAACACCAGAAGATTAATATTTGACAGGGATAAATACTCATTTCTCAAAACAGTCAAAGCAACATGACATGTCATAACCAGAACCTAGATTGAAAGGAAGAAAATGTCAATATAAGACAAGTACAAGCTATCAGAGGTCAAGGTGAAGGAGGAAAAGTTTTCTGCAGGTCTTGTGAGACAGCACTGGCAAATATTAATCCCTATTTCTACCTACACTCAGGTAAGGACAAAAGAGACCAAAACATTCTCTACTGGAGAAAGCCATCTCTCTGAATGGGGGGGTATTTATACACATGTCTGTATCTCTCCAGGCACATGCCTAGTTAAAAAATGAATACAGAAGACAATCTCAACAGCAACCAGACCACACAAGAACAAGTATGATTAAATAATCCTAATAAATTTAGTGTCCTTATATCATCATGTCTTTGTCAAGAATGTTAGTTTTTCATAAGCTCTTAACTATTTGCAGCTGTAACATAAGCAGGACATTATCAGAATTCTTTGTAGAGAAAAACTTATTTCTTGTAGAGTAACACAAAAATTGAGTTTGTTGATAAAATTATTACACTCACTTCGAACTTCACTAGTATAGTAACACTTTCTTCTGTCAGAGGTCCTCAGACATATTCCATAAAGCATTACTAATCACCAGAAAGTAAACCCCCAAACCCTAACATTTAATAAAATTTTAATAGCATTTAAAGTACAGTATGCGCACTCAAAATTTTTTTTGCAATCAACATAATGAACAAGTCAGGGAGATAGAAAACAAAGGTCTTAGAGGATGGCTTTTTAAAAACAACCTGAAAACACCTACATATATTTGCCTCAAAATTAACATAGAAATATAACCAATATGCTGGATTTCTTTTTTTAAAAAGACTCAACGTATAATTGGAAGGAATTACTTTTGATCCAACCTAACTTTCTGTATGCTTTGCTTATAGTTTTTACTTAATACATTACCTGATGCTTAGAGAATTCCTGACTCCATTTCTCTTTTGTCCATGATTCAGTTATCTCCAAACTTGAATACTCTCCCACTTTAAGGTCTGAATGTGTCCTGACAGCTGACACTTGTTGAGCAACTTGATTCGCTTAAAGAAAAAAAAATCTCATTTACATAAAGGTCTTCTCATACTTTAATTTGTAAGATGTGTGTCATATAACCTAGCACCACACTTCATAATGTGTTCTTTAGCTTAGACTAATGTTAAACCATGTGTACATGGCAACTGCCTCTATGCAGAACCACATTAAGGAAACAGATTGCTAACTAAATTGCACTTCAGATTCAATGTCTTAACTTTAAACTAGAAAACAGAACATGTTATATATATAAACAGATTACATTAAACAGACAATAAAACAAAATATGAAAGGCATCACATCCTTGCTGTTGCAGGCTTTATGCAAAAGTTTCTTCCAACTTTGATTTCACAGAACTTCTGTTACAGAATATTCCATGGAAGCATTAGCAGTGTGTTTAGCAACTTTTCCTCTTACCCGAGTTGACCAAGAACACAGTTCTCTTTCCATTTTTGTTGAAATCTCCCCTGATCTGATAGGACAGCTCTTTAGTGAGTAGTACTGCAATAAAAGTCTTCCCTGAGCCAGTGTTTAAGCAGACTATTGTATTATGATCCAAAGCTGCTTCAAGCAGTTCAACCTAGATTTAAAAAACAAGAATGTCCTTACTTGCAGCAATGCAGTGAAAAAGCTGACAAAAAATAACAAAAGTGATAAATAAACTATAGACAAGTACGAGTCAATAGTATCGCTTGAAATCTTTCAAATGCCATAGAATTAAGAAATCTTTTTCATAACAATGTATTTTCACAATACAATCCTTCAAAAATATTAACACACTATATATAGCCCAGCTTTTAAATCTAAAATCCTTCAGTACTACAATTTACTCTCAGGTAGCTTTCTGAATGGATCTTTTTAATAGATGATTCTATTGCTATATACATGGTATGAAGAAAGAAACTACAGCTTTTAAATCCAATTGCACGCATCAACTCAGCCCAATAAGCAAGTAGACTAGCTAAAGGTGATCAAAGTTTCTCAGTAATGCTAATAAAATGCTTCTGGGCAGCTCTGCAGTGCAAAAGGAACTGGTATTCTAGAACTCAGTTTTCCTTAAAGTGAAAAATCAGAGTACCCTGATGGGGTTTCTGACTTGAGAGGACTGCTTTGACCAGGATGCGAACCAAAAATCAAAATTAGTATACCATATGGAAGACAAAGCGAGAGGTTGAAGAAGACATGATGTATGCATAAAATTGAGAGGCACAGTTTATTTGTCTCTAGCAGCATTTTGCAGGGAGTGGCAGGAGCTTAAAAGCTGTTCTGCTCATTAGAGCAAACTTAAAGAGGGAAGTGGGATATAACAAACATCAAAGCCAAACTAAATAATTAGCTCCCAACAGGTGGAGCTGTGAGAGACATGTCCTGACAGTGTGCATCACTGTCACATTCTCCACCTGCTCTTGTTCTTTTTCCCTTAATTAATGGATTTAATTGTACTTTTTTGATGTTACTGTATTAGTACTTTCACTAGTACCTGATATTTTCTTGGCGTGTAAATGTTATCATGAATTGCTTCTTGTTGCCATGGTAGTCCAAAAAATGGACCCATTGGGGAGGAAGCAGGGGTCATGAGCTGCAGTCCCGCCATGCTGAGGGATTGCAAAGCAGGGCTTTTCATTCATTCATCCAGTGTTTCTTTCATTGCATTTTTGTTCCAGCACAGCCTACTATGAGAAGAAAATGAAATGGTATTAGATATACTTGCAATCTCAAGAAAGAAGAGAAAATTTTCATCAAGAGAAGGACATTACTTGATTTTACTTGCAGAAGTGTTTCTTCTCATACTATTTTCAGCAGAAAATGTTAATTTTGAATTTACAGGCACTTCTGTACTTGAAGATGTGTGCTTATCAAAGTACCCCAGAAATTCCAAAGGAGCTATACTTTACAGGACAATGCTCACTCCAAGCATTTGGATTTACACACATACATTTTAATATGAAGTTCCATTTATGGTCTGATAGAATTTCATTTTAAATTTAAGCTTTAAAAAGTAAAGCTGTCTTAGCTTTATTTCAGGAAAGAAAAACACTGCATTTTACAGCACAGGCACAAGTATCAGTTTTTCCATTTTTCTTTCCCACAAAAAAGGCCTTTAACAAATTAAAGCTTTAAATACACGCAAACTGGAATTTTATTCTAATTGCTAGGAAAAGAACAGAAACTACACAAGAGTGTCAGTATTTCCAGATCATCAGAAACTGGCAGAAGCATTATAGATAATTGCTGATGACTCTGGTAAGGACTAATAGAGAATGGAATCTTTACCAGGTTAACCACCAACTTCCATAAAGAAACTGTCATTCATAAACAAACAAAGCATTCAGAACTTCATGACAACTGAGCACTGCAGAACACTTTCCTACTGAAGCTATGAAGTCCTCATCATTGGGGTGTGTGTGTGTTAAAACATTTGCTATTTGTCAGGAATTATCAAGGTTACAACAAACAAAACTAAACAAAAAAAATACCAACTAAAACAAACAAACAAACCCCACAACATAAAAGCCTTTAGTCTGGGAAAGTGATTATGGCCTGATGATACAGAAAAATATTGCTGAAGTATACAGAAACATATAACATGAAATCTAAGAAATTTTGAGTACTCCCTCCTTAAACTGGCTACATACCCTATTAAAAACCACTATCTTCAAAAGTTAGTTTTCCTCAAAATTCCTACAAACTCTATATTAATTTTAGCATCAATATGGGTTGAGAAATGAATAAAATTGATGATGCATTCATATTTAATAATTCATTAAAAAGGCACGAGTAAAAGCTAATTATCATTTTATTGCATTGAAATGTTCTTGCTTTTCTATACAATAGGAAAGTTGTTAAAGTTTTGCAAATGTGCAGTAAAGAATAAAAATAAATAAGAGAAGCATAACACACAACCTAAGAGAGAACCAGTAAAGGTTATCAGAAATAACTGAAGAGAGAGAGTAAAAAAAGGAAGCAGTACATTTAAATCAAAAATTGGGCACTGACTAGATTTCCAGAGGTCCCTTCCAACCCTAGTAATTATGTAATTCTGTAATTAAGAGAAGTGATCATTTAGATTTGTTCCAACATTGTTTTTCTGTTATATGTTATTATTTTTAAATTAAACATTATAATCTGGACCATGTCTAGACACTGATATTAAACTAGTATTAAATAATTATAGGAAGCTCTGAAAAAAGAGATTAAACCAATTATCTCACTTTCCATTTCAGTTATATATTGTAAAATAAAGAGAAGGCAATACATTGAACTACATGATCACTCCTCCTGCAGAGTCAGAAGTAATTTCACTCTACAGTAAGTGCTCAGATAAAGCTTTGTCTCAATTCCTTTAACTGGTAGGGGAAGCCCTGAAGGACAGTGTGGTTAAGCTGCAATAACATTATACACACAGCTCCATTGTAAAAACGTATTTATCTTTTGTAGACAAACATTCAGTAATAAATGCTACTTAGTGAACAAGGATAAATGTAACTTCTTGAATTTAGGATCAGCAATAAACATACTTCCCACTCCATCAAAAATGTCCCTCTTTAATATATAAAGTGTGTTGACACCACTGGAATATTGTCTGATACTTTTATTTGGGTGTTACCAAAACTGTGATAGTGAGAGAAAGAAAACATGTCTTAAAATTCTAAAAAAACTCAAAATTAATGAATATGCATTTCCACAGAATGTAGTAAAGAACATGCCTGACATTTTATGTTTTTACAGTTGCTTTAGGATGATCTCCAAACTCACAGCAACCTTCTCATTTACTTTTCACTCCTGTAACATAAGTTACCATTTGAGCCCAAGTATTTCAGATTACCTAAACAGATAAAACGGACTAATACTCCTTTATTTAGCTGTAAATAAAGAACAACAGTCTACACAAATCACAAAATCAGTGTTATGTCATTATTAATTTCAGTTGCAATACAAAAAAAGACTCCTGTAGATTCTTAAATTGTTTCTACACAGTTCAAAGAATGCATGCAAGCACATTCAGGTTCTAACAATGCAACTATAGTAATAGTTTTATAGAGTGTTCTAATCTGACAAAACTAAAGATGTTTTGGTTCATTCCCTCCTTGGAACTAGTGGCTGTTCCTCCACTGGGACTCAAAAGCTTTGGGTCATAGGATACAGCTGGCAGGAAAGATACAGTCATCATAGAATGGTTCAGGTGTTATACAACTGCATGTAGCAATCTGATCATTCTTGACATTCTGATCTACTGAGCATTCACACATTAAATGTACTTGATGTTTATCAGTATGTGACAGATAGATAAAATCAGTCACATGGCAAGGACAGTAGCATAACACACAATCTTCCACAGACACCAGCAGAAAACATCAGAAAACTGGGCACTACTAACCTTAGTGAAGCTTTTGTATGAACTGACAGCTTAGGTGCAGGAGAACAAGGAAGAAGGGAGAAAAAGCAGGGAAAGGTGTCACCCCCAACACCCCCTCCTCCAAGCTTCTAGATGAAGCTCTCCTTTAATATACCTAGCTTCTCTTTTTGTATTCCAGTGAGTGGAAGCACGAGTTAGTAACACAAACAAAAAAATCCTTAGAATCACAGAATGATTTGGGTTGAAACGAACCTTAAAGATCGTACAGTTCAAATCCCCTGTAGTGTTTGAAGAACACAAAGGTCTTTTGCATGACTGTAGTATTTCACTGAAACAGTCTCAATCATGCTTCTCTACTTACAAAGAGCAACTAGTGAAAAACAACCATGTTTCCTTTGTTTAAAATGAGACCTCACTGTGATGATAATTGCTAGAACGGACTAGAGAAAAAAAATCCAAACATTTTCTATAGTAAAAGCTGAAGCTGATTCCTCAATCATTCTTGTACATAAGTCCAGCCACTTCAGTTATTTATAAATCACTTTTAGAAGAGCAGCTCCTCCTCTTTGTTTACTCTTCCATCTGTCATGTGTTTCTTTTTCAAATGATAAATACAACTTTGGGAACATATAAAACAGCTATATAACATCACCAGAAGGGAATTAAGGAGAGAAAACCAACCTTATTTTAAAAGACTGCTAATAAAAGACATGTACAGGATGCAATATTACAAATACTTCACTTCATTTGCTATGCACCTCGTAAGAGTGATACCGGTTTAGCTACCCTCCTGTAAGAAGCAAGAGGATTCATGCTTACATATGGCTCCAGCTTTATCTGAAAAGGCTGTGAAACAACATATACTCTAAACTACAGCTTTGGTTTCTGTGTACCAAAACATCATTGTGTGCCACTGCAATCACACTTGAGTTGAGCTTGCATGAGACAAAACATATCTGAAAGAACATATAGACCAAGGGAATTTAAGCTAAGTCAAGTAAAAAGAAAGTTATCTTCCCAATTCAATGTTTCTTTCTGCTATACTAAGGTTTCCTAGTCCTGGCCCTCATTTCTATGATTTGTACTGCAAGTATATAACATCTGACAAGACCAATGTCAACATTATTATGGGAGTAGGCCAGAATAATGCAGTAATTGTATCATTCTAGAGTCTCTATTTCAATAGCAAGGAAAAATATTAAGTTCTTCAATAAAAGAAAAGCAGAGCAGGATTATCTAGAAATAAAAAGAGAAAGAACACATCTACTTGAAGAACAGATTTTAAATTGAAAACATTTGAGATGTAAGCACATATGTTCAGAATCTGTGGACAGAAAACTGAACATGAGCTAACTGAAACTAGCTAACAGTGAAGTGTAACAAAAAGCCAAACTAGTCCTACTCAGCCAGTGTTGGGTAATAAAGATACTTGCTTAAGATGTCCCACCTTTGTCCACTGCATTATTTTGAAATCTGATAGAACAAGAAACTAAGAACTTGCTGAAGCTGAATCTGGAGTAAGAAACACCTGAAACAAATCATACTTCCTGTGACTCTAGACTAGTTATGGAAGTTGGATAAGGCTCAAGCTTATTTGTTCTACTTAAATAATAGTGAAAGTTCCAGTTTCATGGCCACCAATCTTGAGAGTTTTAAGAGCAGAATTCACAACCTAGAGTCCTTATTTTAATGCACATTTATATGAACAGATAGTGAACTGTAGGGCTAAAATTAACCCCTTATTCCATCATTTGAAGAACTGCTTGTCAGAAAAATATACAATGCTGGAAATGAAGTCAGCAACATGCAATAGCAATTTTTTCCAGTCTTCAATAAATCTGGGACTGTGGTGTAGGTTTCTCAGTCACATGACTATATCCAATTTGAAGCCATCCTCTGGCACACAAAAAATTCAAGCTTTACTACACTAAGGAATACAACCAAACCAACCAGAGGCTTCACCTGGAATGAGACATCCGGGATCCACTCGTGCTTGGAGGACAGTTTAGAACATTTATGGCACACAGAGAAGAGAGTAGTATCCTGGGGATGCAACTTTCAAGTTTTTACCACCATTTGTGAGCATAGTTTGTGCTGTATTCACAAGTTAATGCAGAACTATAATCATCTCCAATTAACAACAAAACTTTCTTACTGCAATTTGCAGTGTATTTAATTTGCTTTCTCTACTGATTTGTAAATTTGTACCTAATGTAATCCTTGTCGTATAAACATTATTTCTGATGCTTTAGGATTTCATCTTTGTCCTGGAATGTCTAATTTATCCTCTAAAAACACTCTCAGCACCAGTCAAAACAAGTTAGCCTCAAGAGGTAAAAATAATCCACTTACTCTAAAGGAAATAAACCACAATTTATAAAAAAATATGAATAGAACCTTGCTGCTTGAATATTCTCTTCCATGAACACTTGAAGAGTCGGAATGCAGTTTCTTTATAGCACTTTCTATGTTCAAGTGCTACATGAAATATTAACTTGCTGAATGATCTAACACACAGAATTCTTACATGGGTAAACAAGGACCAAATAAAAAGAAAAATGTAAAATATTACAAACATGAAATACAGAGTAGAAAATTAATGTAAATGTTAATATACAAAATGTAAAATGTCACTAAGCATGTTCCATACCAGCTTACACTGTAAGCATTCAGAGGCAAGAATTGGTTTTGCATCAATTTAGGTGAACTCGCAATATTTCTATGTTGTCCGGTTTCTAAGCTTTCTTTTAAAAGAAGTGTACTTTTTAAAAGGATTTGACTTTTTCAGTAACAGCCAAGATGAGCACACTACTTCTTCCAGAAAAAGAAGTAATATTACTCCTGCAACTTTAATTCTCTTAAGAGAACTTAAAAATCCCAAACCAAACACCCTCAGTTTTATATGCCAAAAACAGAAGTCCAAAACTTGATCAAACAACTGTCAATATTACTGAGTAAGATGAATCAGAAATCTCTTTTATATTGTGCTCTCTTTAACACAGAACATATCTTATGAGACATTCTTTCTCTCTCATCCTTCAAAGATCTTTATCCCAGGCATTACCTAACAGCAATTTTTACATTTGGTTTTACAATATTCTAAAATAAAAAAAAAAAAAAAAAAAAGTATTTCAGATGTGCTCCTTTCCAAGAAGGGAATGAGTAGACACTTACAAAGCTCAAATGTAAGTATTCCTTTAAGGACCATCTTCCCCGGTTTCCCTAGCACAATCAGAAATATACTTTGTGAATATTCATTTTGACTACAAGAATTCTATTTTTTCTATTCTTCTGATACATAACCAGTCAAACACTGGTCTTCTTTAATAGCCTACCAAGGCATACCAGCACAATGATAGCTCCTTTCTGTTGTCCAGGAAAAGTTTCATTATAGAGCTTATTAAAACGAAAGTTAAATTGAGGGTCTGCATTTGGATGAGCTGATTCTGAAGCACTTCTACAAGCAGTACAACAGTTAACAGGTGAAATCCCTGGCAGACACCTCCTAAATGTCTGCTTGTAGGAGAGAAATGGAGTACAACATGACACTTAGCAGACTCAGAAAACCACTTAAGTCCTTCATGAAGTGTTCAGTATGACCAAACCCGGACTTAGGGCAAAAGCCTAATAAACACTTTGTGTTGCAATCAGTCCACCTCAACCAACACAGCCAGCAAGTCATCGTTCATGTAGCAGTTGAGCTGCTGCACACTGAACAGTCAAATGCTAAAGGACTATGCCAATATTTATCAGCATAACACACACAGGCTGCAGGGCATTTACAAGTAAAGCAATACAAGGTAAAAACAAAAATCAGTTTTGTAGCACATTTCTAGTGACACCAGTGCATGAGGCATTCAGAATAAACATTCAATAAAGGGATGTTTCTCTTTTAGAATACAGACATGCAGTCAGATTCTGCAACAACCTTTCATTTTTTAAAATTATGTGTACAAGGCCAGTGCAACAATCCTAACTATGCAGCTGCTTGATAAGCAGTGTAGAACTGGTGCTATGCAGACTCTTTTCACCTCCCTAACACGATGACAAAAGATAAAGCATGAAGTATATGAATCTCAGATGTAAGGCAAGGTGAGCACAGTGGAACTAAATACATTTCTGTCTTCCCTATGTTATCAAAGCACATTTTTCTGCTATGTAGTTTTAATCAGATAGCCTCTTTCCCTATTTTTGCTGACCTTATATTTCAAACTGAAGCGTACCATTGAAACTAAGACCTTAATTTACCTGTCATTTCTTTTCCTTACCATTTACTTTGTATCTCCTATCTGGAACAACATATGAATTCAATTCTAATTCTAACCCCTTGTACCAACCCCCCCTTTTTTTTTTTAAGCTGATCATATTTCACCAACACAACCACATTTGAATATAAGATCCACAAAAAAAGCACACACAGATCCTTATAAAAAACTGAATAAATTTCTAATCATATTCAGCTTCATAAGAAGTATCAGGGCAAGAGTTTCATGATAAACATCTAAACTTCTATGAATAAAATGAAGTAGCTACTTTCATTTTTCTTTCCAAAGAAATTCAGTCAACTTCTATAAACTCACATATGGAAGTTACTTTACTCTATGGCTCTAAAGCATCTTTAAATATAAAAGAGGAGAACACAGTGCAGTGATACATCAAAACCCGCTTCTCCCATACTATAAAGCGCAGTCTTACCGTTTTAATTTCCGCAGTCTCTGTGTTTATGCTTCCTGAACTGCATTTTGACATCATGATATCAGCTTGTAGATTAATCACATAATTTGTAAGCCTTGACTCTTAGAAAGAACAAGAACAAAAACTTATGAACTATAAAAATTATTTGAAAAGGGAACTACAATAGCAAGATTGTGGTTATTCAGTTGCTTAAAAACATTTATATGTGTTGAGCCTACAACAAAACTCGCTGACAGAAACAAACTATTTAGGTTCACTCTGAACATGAATTATTTTAGTTTACTATCAGAGCCTAAAATTTAAAAGATAATTTAGTTTAAATGTGCACGTACATCCCCAGTCCTATTTCCAGGTTACTTTCATTAATTACTGGCTCATGTGGGAAATACATGAGTAGAATGCTTGATATAATTTTGCTATGGTTTGTATAATTGTACTGCTTTTTCCATTCACATGTATTTTCACTTTGAGTTAAGGCATTGAAAAAAATCAGAGTTCAAGCTTCTTTAAACTATTTCAATTTAAAACTGCAAGAAATACAGTCAACTCATGAAAAAGCAACACCCATTTCTCTCGATGTACACCAGTCTTTTTAGTGGTGATTTAACATAAATAGTAAAATAGTAATAGTAAATAAAATAGTAAATAGTAATAGTAAAATAAAATAGTAAATAGTAAAATAAAAGTAAAATTCAGAAAGATACAAATTCATGACAGTGAATTTCTAGATATATTAGCCAAATACAGATATTATATATCTATACTGAACATATATATACACACGTAAAACTACAACTTAAAGCAAAAATACCATATTTCAGCAGATCTAGAGTGTTCTTAAAGCTATAAAATAAAAAATTTGCACAATACATACACCTAAAAGTGTGAGTTTTGCCAGACCTAAAAAGAGATTGTGAAGTCCAATTTTTTAAAATCAATACTGAAAACTTAAACACAAAATGGATCTTGATGAAAATTTCTCCTCCAATCAATTCCATAAAGTTAACAAAGAGGACACTCCCAAGATTAGTTCAGTATGTTCATTTTTACCTCAAACGCTGATGCTGAGCTTTTCCAGAGTCTCCAATCCTGTAATTTTGTTTCACCCTAGGTAACCTAAAAGGCAACATAAAGAGAGAGCATTTTACCATGAACTGCCATTAAAATCAACTGCGCCATGTGGTAGTCTGCTTTCTTGCATTTTAATATTTAGCTCTGTAGCAAGAGCACATGGTCCTTCAAAAATCTAACTATCATATGCCCCTTTTTGGCTAGGGATACAGTCAGTGTCTGAAAGATCAGCCTGAAGTGCTCAGGAGATGTTTGCATGTTTTGTTTTATCTGCTAAAATAATTGCTAGCTAAGGCCAACTAGATTCACAGCTTTTCTCCCCTGTGCCCCATGCATGTTTCACCTAACACAGTAGGGAAATCCAGAAGAAAATTATTATTCAACGCATTTAAGAGAGAGATCTGAAAGAATGTATGTTTTTCCAGAAAACAAAGTAAACAGTTCTTATTTTATTTTACAAGAATACAAAAGGAATGCAGCACAGAAAATCTGATGGATACTGCATTTATGTACAAAATAGACTGACAAAAAATTAATTCCCTGGGCTACATTTAAAATTTGTGTTTGCAGCATACATAAATACATCCTTTATTTTCAGCACAAAATACAGCAAATTGCTTCTAAGATGTAGTAAGTAGAACTTAGATTTATTATAGCATGTTCCTGTTATGTCTAGGTTATTCATTTATTCACTGCCTCTAAACATGAACCAGAATATATATTCCATTGAACCAGAAAATAACCTAATAAAAGAAAACGGCCACATTCACGGTAAAAATATAGAAATACGCTCCACTCTCTATATATTTGCAAGAAAAGCTGAAGGGAAAAATGCAGCATTTGGATACCCCAGCAAAAAGCAAACACAAACAGAAAGAAAGGTTCAACCCTCGTCAGAAAAGCTACTGACGCATGTGTGGCTTAACAGAGCAAATGTACTTTACTGCCAAATCGCAGATGGCAGTAAACACAAAGCACAGAGACCAGCAGGTAAGATCTGAGAACCAAAAAAGTATACAAATCTAATTCTCCACCAGCACAACCGCTTCCTTCGGCACACGGAAGCCAGAAGACCTCGGCTTGAAGCACTCGATCGGCGGGCAGGATTTACAGTAGGCCGCTTGAACGCCAACCTAAAACCAGACAGGCCACATTCCTGAGATGCAGTCAAGGTCTAGCACAAAACAGCAGCGTCTATCACATTAGCATCTAAATGGCGCTGGTGCTCCCACCCAGACAAAGCCTGGGGCGATCCCTCCCACGGGCCACGGGCACCTGCCACAGGCGACAGCCCTCGGGCAGCGGCACCGCCGGGACTGCCCGGCGCTGAACATCCCCCGTGCTGCAGCCATAGCCGGCAAGATACTTTATACCACATTAAAAAAAAAAAAAAAAAAAAAAAACCACTTTTATTTTGCTCTATAGTTTCTGAGGATCTTGTTAAAAACAAGAAAAAAAAAACCAAAAAAAACCAAAAAAAAACCAAAAAAACAAAAACAAAAAAAAAAAAAAAAAAAAAAAAAAAAAAGGAAGAATTAGCGACATTTTTAGAAATCTAATTTTTAGGAATGTCAATGTCTTCTATGAAACAGCAAGGCTTCCCTCTTTTTTTAAATGACACCTTTTCTTTTAAGAGCTCAATATTCATGTATTTTATCAATAGGTAGAAGGAAAGAGTTCTAAGATAAGCAGACACTCTGAGTGTCTAACTGCAAAACACACCACAAACACAATGAATACTCAAAGCACTAACATAATAAAAATCAGTTCCTATAAAGACATCAAGAGAAGCATCCAAGAAGTGACACAGCAGGCACTTCTGCAAATCTCCAGGGCTCTAGAAATCTGCAAGCAACCACAAGCTACTTCTGCAAATCTCAGCCAAGATCTTCAAGTATCTTGGCTATTTGCTACTGAAACATTACCAATGCAAAAACCAAGTATCCAAATATATCAGAGAACACAGAATATATCAACAGGTTTTATTTTTATTTTGTGGGTTTGTAATTCAGTCCTTGAAAATAATCACATTCATATGATACCTAACTTACTATTAAAAAAGGATGATCAGAAAAAGGAGAACTGAAATTTACCGTAGAACACTTTTGTCACACTATAAGCAACAGGCTGAATCCGAAAGACTACGAAGGTTCTTGCTCTTCAACATCTTTGACAATTTGAAATTAAACAACTAGTCCCTAGAGCAATCAAATCATTATTCAAACTGTTAACAACTTCAAAACGAAGTTATTACATAGTAAGTTCTATGCAACTGGACTCTAATTAATCACATTGTTTATTTAGTGAATAATCTTTAGGCAAATACAACTGAATTCCAGCATGAACAAAGTCCTGCATGATCCTTAGGGGGTAAGGTAAAAAACTGCATTTATGATTGGGAAGAAAAAGTACATCTGGCCTAGCATCCTGCCTCGATAATCACAGCTCGTCATAGATGCTGAGGACAGGGGGAAGAGGTGACTACAGAACAGGACTTATCCTCTTCTTCTTTTCGTTATTCCAGCAACTTAGCATTTCAACTATTTTTCTTTGGTTTATTATGGTACAAACAATAAAGTTACATCAGAACCATAGTACAAACTCCCTACTGCCTCATATTAATTTGAAGGCAAAATACTCTTTGACATCCAAGGACCTAAGCCTTCATGGAAGTCATGAAAAAAAAATTACACTCAAGACACACCTCTCTAAATATAAAAATATCTGAACTATACAAACAGTCTGAAACACATTTATTAGTTTTAACAGCAATTAGAATTAAATTATGCTACATATTTGAGGGTTTTTTACTGCATAGGAAAATTGTAGCTCGATGTGTAATTTATGGGTAACTATAATATCAGTATCACAAGTAGGGATAACTGACCATATCTGTGAATTATTTATCATTTGGTCATTTACTTGGGTACCAAATTATTTACTTGTGATGGTTTAGTTAATTTAAAGGTTATGTCCAAGCTTTTCAGGCACTTATGGCTTTCTACAGGAAGGCAATTAAGCAAACATTAGAGCAAGGATTTCTCTCTTCCCCAATTTGGGGGCAAGCTGTGAGGCAAGTACAGTTCCAAAGCATTAATTATTCTTGCTTTGGATAAGTAAAAGCAGCAGCTGCCCCCTGAATATAACCCCATGTGGAGACTTCAATCTCATTATTTGCATAAACATAAACCCTTTCTCTGCATGGGGCTGAAAGTCAAGCTCCTCAAAACATGGGTATTCAACAGTTCACTGTTACCACTGTGCCACAACATCCAAAATTACTAAGTTCCCTGCTTTACAAAAGGCTTTCTCTGAAGTCAGTAATTGTATGATGCAAGGCCAGCAGACATTTGGATTGTAAATCAAGCTCTAAAACTTCTACCAATTCTAAAATGAGAGTTCACATCTACTGCAGTCAGCCATATCGATTTATGTACGACCCAAGAACCAGTGTTCAAATTTTAGCCCTAGTTTCAAAAAAAAAACCACCAACAAAACAAACAAACAAAAAAAGTATTTATTATCAATGGTGAATCAAACCAACTCTTCCTAGTGCAACCTTAAAATGTGTACTATATGTTGGGTAGCACATTATTTACTCCACATTTTATGCTTTGTTGTTTTTAATTTCATCCTAAAAAAGAAGAACTTCTCACCAGTTACACTACTTGGCTTCACATGGTCTTTCCCTGAAGCAAATAGGCACACTACTGAAATTTTCTTTAATGTGGAGTTGGGATGAAGTTAGTATTAAATTAATAAAAATATGTAGTATAAAGAAACTTTTTTCCTCCCAAATTTAGAAGACATTCAAAGCTCCTTGACTGTCACAGATTTCACCAAAGGAGAGAAAAAGAAACCCGCAACAACCAAAAAAACATACTTGATTATTTTATTGAAGGAAAATATGTAAATAACTTCCAAGACATTTCCACAGGCCCACTAGGTTGTTCTTTTTTGTTTTGTTTTTTGTTTGCTTGTTGTTGGGTTTGTCTTTGTTTTTCTTTTGGAATATGTAACAATACGTAAAAGTGAAGATGCTACCCAGGTTGAGTCAACACCCCTGGAGGTGTTCAACAAAATGTGTAATGTGGCACTTATGGACATGGTCTTGTGTGGACTGGGCAGTCTTACATTGATAGCTGGATTTTAGGGATCTTTTCCCTAAATTATACGGAATTCTACAGTCCTATGAAAATGCTCTGTGGTAAACCAAGAGTGTTGCAAGGGCTCTCATAAAAGATATGAGCAGAAAAAATGTGGATCATGTAAAATGATCTGACTTAATTCCAAAATGGAGAAGATAGTTATTTCCCTCTGTATAAATATATGTTCTTGGACTAGAACATGAGCATTCCTTCTCATTCTTTACAGTTAAACTAGTATAAGACTTCAGCAGCTTTTATCAATTAACAACTTTTATCTTTTAATGCAATCTTTATTTTTCAATATTGTCCAATAAAGCAAACATTTGCCTACTGTTTGGGGTTCAAAAGTGGTGAGAAGCCATAAATATTACATTTTACCAGTATAATGCTTCAAGCCTCATGTAGCAATTTCGTATCACATGTTATTGTAGCACTGCTGACCTTCCAGAACAACTGACAAAATACTGAAACCGAATCAAAAATATTCAACAATTTATTTGGTAAAAAGGTAGTGACAGAAGAGCTGAAGTCCTTATTTAAGGTAAAGTGGTAAAAAATACCTACGAGATATGTTTGTTCTGTGTACTGTCAGTCCTGAGCTATCGGTAGAAAAAACTGGAACAATTTGCACAGACTTGAGGACTTCCTCTTGTGCTAAGTAACTCTAAAGGTTTTTATCTTCAATTAAAGCTTCTTTTTTAATAGATGTCTTAAATCAAATTCTTAGGTTTAGGAGTAAATATGGAATCCCAACTGAATTTGAAAAATAAAAATATTTAAGATCCGCAAAATGCAATGCAGACAGTTTCTTTTCCCCAATATGTGGGGTCATAGACATCTAAATATTGACTGAGAAGCTTTGTATTTTCTTTCCTTCTCTGAAAGCTTTTCATATTATGATCAAGCATGAAAGCTGGAACAAGGTCAAACATACTTCACTGCTAGCAGAGGAGGTGGCTTAACCAGTTCATGAAGGTCCCTTAGCTCCAGTCCTGTTGCAACAAAGCACCACTAAACTTTGCAGTACAGAGATCCAAATCAGACCCATTCCTGATTCATCCATCAGTCTTCCACAGTAGCAGAACAAATTCAAGATGAAAAAGAATAAATTGAAATAAAATAGGCATCCTTGAGAGAGTTCTCTAAATGTATATTCTTCATAGGTATCTTTCCCTAATGCCAAATGTAGATTACAGATCACTGCAGCATTAGTCCAATTTTCCAAATTATCCATAACATATAGTGATGGATATTCTTGACTATGTGGGTTAAAAAAAAAAAAAAAAAATCTAAGTTGTTCCTCCTCGCTGAATGGTAACAAAAGCTTCAAAACTTGAAATAAGCTGTTTTGCTACAAAATCATAAAGGTAGAGAGGCATGAAGGTGGAGGTAACTTTTACCCTTTCATTTTCCAGAATGGAGTGAGAGCTATTCCTGCATATATACAAAAGCATTCCCAGATATGCAAATAACAGGATTGCTCCAGACATTAAAGAAGTTGTGGTTTACTGGATACAGTATTGACTGAATACTCATTTAATGATTATAGAGGCAATTTAGAAGGAAAGAGAAATTAAATTATTGTTAATTCCATTTTTATATTATTATCTAAAATTACTCAGGCCTGAGAAATAATGTTTTAAAGGCATTAAAACCTCGTAAATTGTGCAGTTGAGGGTTTCTGACACTATGTTGGGTTCTGGAAGCAATATAACTAAGTTAATATAATACTAAACCTGTCAATTAACTCTCTGCTAAGCACAACTCAGAATTAGTATATTCCTATATTTGTTTCAATTCCAGTCCCTGTTTGTATTATTGACACAATGTTACATTAAAGAAGACACACGCAAATGTACATGACCCGAGTCCACAGCCATCAGTTGAAGATAGTTCCTTTCTTCTGTAATACTAAAATAGACAGTCCCTTAATTCAGTCAGTTGTGAACTGCATTTTCAGAGCAGAACACAAACATACAAGTTTGAGTAGAGACTCTTGTCTAAAAACAACACAGCAGATTTTGCTTTATTCAGTATTACCAGCTCCACAAATCCTGGTTATCAAAAAAATAGAAAATACAAAGCAAAAGAAAGAATTCCTTCCTGTTCTTACCACATTACTTGTAGTTTGCATCGATGTTGCCAAACCACCAATTATTATGCCTGGTATCATCTAATTACCAGAAATACAGTAGCTTGATTGCAGCAACATTAAGTAGCCAACATCAAGCAACTATGAGCAAAAACTCTGAGATGTTTTCTTAATTCAATAGTTCTCAATTTTCAGAAAAAAATGCAGCCAAATTCTCTGAGGCTGACTGGCAGCTGCACTGGCAGAGCCTGGACTACCTCCCCTTTCTGCTGCTGCTGTGCTCAGCTTCTACTCTGGATATATTTAAAGACCTATCAGAAGAAAACAGTAACAGCCTGGCAGGTACATTCCTGGTGACTGACGAGGAACGACCTGGAAAGGACAGAAGAATGAGATGAGCAGTAGAACACATCTCCACCATTCTGAATGGGGGAAACAAAACTCAGATTCCCATACAATCTCTTGCAGTTATCACTGTGTCACTCCTCCAGTCTGGGCAGCTCTGCACACGCATCAATTCTTTCACTTAATGATGAGTACTTTCTTACTCTCATTTATTCTTACAGTACCCTGCAGATGACCAATTCCAGCCGGTCAAACTATGTTTCTCCAGAGGTCAATCAAACCCAGACTCTCCGAAAACATCCATAAAGCAGCACAGAAGTAAAGGGCAGCTGTAATAAACACACAGTCAGACTGGCTGGATCAAAAGAAGCACTGGGAGCATGCAAGTGACAAAGAACTCGACCCAGCTATGAGGGAATTAAAGGAAAGGTGCAAGTTCCTAGAAGCAAACCAAAAGTGACATGAATGCAATCAAAGATTTGGAAAAGCAGAGATATTTCAGATTTTAAAAAAAAGAAAAAAACAAACTGAAAATCCCCAAACCTTACTAAAAGTCTTTATATACCAAATAATTTCTTTAACAAGGAATAATCAAGCATTTTAAAGTTAATTACTCCACCATTAACATGCCAATACAGCAAGTCCAATTAAATCAGAGGCATTAACATCCCCAATTTTGATGTATACTGGTAAACATCCCAGATTTATAGTAGGAAAGCTTACATCTAGGGTTATTACAAAACTACCCTATTACTTGGGAACTTATATTGTTTTTATAGTTTTCCTTAGAAACAACTGCATCCATATTGGTATCATTTAGGCTGATTCACAACACAGGCATCTGACTAATCAGAAGAATAGCATCACAGCCATCAACATTGCAGTAATCACACCATCATCCTTATTAATTGTTTTACTGAATTATGTAGAACAATTTTCCCCCTGCATACTATCGTGTATTTGGAAAGTATTTATAACTCAATTAATGCAAACATACATTACATTTAAAAGAATAAAAGTTGAAATTATTCAGAATATTTAAATACAAGTGACTTTCAATTTCATTGACTAATCATTTGCTTTCATCAGTTAATGAGCAGCTTATTTGAGTAGGCATACATAGATGCATTAAGATGCCTAAAGAGGCAGATAATTGATGACTTCCAGAATGACTTAAGCAGATTACATGCCTAACTTTCAATGGAGATTTCCCTCTTCTTCCTCAGCACTGCTTTCTCAACCCTGAACAGGAAGAATCTCACTTCTCTTTAAGTAATGAATTTAAGAAATTACCTTTTTCATAATTTCCTAATTTGCAATTCAAGCTACTTCAAATACATACTAAGACTGGTGAAAAAAAACACCAAACCACTAAAGCAAATAAAAAAAAACCAAAACAACCAAAAAAACCAACATCTAGGCCTTTAAGACTCGTAATAGGAAAGTAGCTTTGAAATAAAATTTTCAAGGTATGTGATTTTTAAGTCTGACCTTATTGCATAGACAAGACGTTAGAGAAACTAAGACTAATCAACTAAAGCAATGAAGTACATTGAAAAGGAAAAGTGCCTTAAATCCTTATGAGCAAGCTGTCACTGAGAAGAGTGACCTTATTACTCCTCTTAGTAGGATTAAGCATGTGGCATGTGCAGAGGTTTTAGATCCTATCATTTCACCAGATCAGTATTTCACTTAAGCTTTCTCAAATATGCTTATAAAAATCTGTAGCTGGTTGTACAGTCAAATTTTTCTAAAACAATCAGACAAGAAATAAATATCTGATGCAAACAAAGCACAGGAAAGATTATTTTCATTTTATCACTTTTTTTTTCATTTTCACTCAGCAGCAAGACAAAACATTGTATAATAAAGGCTTCCTGGTCACAGTTTACCATGCATTTAGTACAGCACAGTTAGACATCCAAAGCATCACTCTTTCCCTCACTCCCATTTACCTGCTGCCTTCACAACTGTTTCCAACTCATCTGTGACCACAGCCGAGTCAGACCATAACAGAATGAAAGAAATCACAGAGAATAAATTGTTTCTTAGATGAATTAGTCTTGTTAATTCACTTTACCGTAAAACTTCAGAAATGCTTCCTCCAATGAAGTTTAACAACAAACACCAGGACCTGGGGGGAAAAAGTGGGGTTTTCTAGGCAGAAATGCCATCTAAAATGCATGTCAAACTAGAGCCCAAGATACAGCCTATGCTCCTCTGGTGCCTAACAGGAAAAAAAATGTTGCTGTTCTGAGTAGCACCTCTGTGATCATGTACCCCCTAATTAGAATGCAATTTTTTTTTTTTAATCATCTGAAGTTTTCTTTTTAATTAACTTTTTAATTAACTCTCTTGACAGTATCATAATATTAATTGAAAATACACCTGGCCTTAAGCATTGGCTACTACTTCATATGAAAATTACACATACACTCAAACAATATTCCTGAAGTATGCCACTAAACTAAAATTTGTAAACATTGTTTACCTTTTAAATCCAACAGGATACAAGAGTTTAGCCCACACTTAACTGGTCAACTCATAACACTGAAAAACACATTGTTTACATTTTGGACACTCTTACTTAAATATCTAATATATCCATTTATGATATCCAATGACCACAGGTGCATGGTATCACCATTCAATTACATGTTTTAACAAAAACTGCAGTCAATTTTTAACATAAAATTGAATTTAGCCTATGGAGAAAAAGAAAAAAACACCAAAACCACGGTTTGGAAAATCTGTATAGCCTAAGCCCACCCCTAGTTCTACTCTGAAAGCAAATTTATGGGGTGGGGAGAAACATCTTACTCTAGCTGGGGAAACAAAAAAAAAGAAAACCAACAAAGTTTTCCTCATTTGCAAAGGTAACCCACCTCTCTCAACTACTCTTAACTTGTTACTTTTGAACTTCCCACATAATTACATAGCAAATTCTGCTCTGTATAGTGTGGAGTCCTAAAGCTCTGATTTCAAGTGAGTGATTACAAATCTCTACAAGGTTCCTGGTAAACAAACTAGAATTGTTTGGCTTTGTTTGTGGACAATGATGGTTGGCTTCACGGGCTTTGTTTCTTTTTAAATTAGGACAATGATTTCCCCTTCCTTCACTAAAATGGAAACACTGAGTTTTGAAGAGTGTTTAAAGCTTATAAATTATACCAGAGATATTGAACGTATAATTTTAAAAAAAAATCTCACCCCACCACTTTCAAAAGGATGGAAAATTGGATTGAGGAAAATATTCATTTTTAATAACATTTAATAACTTTAAGTTATTAAGTCATTGATTTGTATCTAATTGTATTAGTGTCTCGGAACACATACTCACTACATTTGAGGCAAAAAATGTAAGTCCTAGAATTTTAAGTAGTTTCTTATACAGAATCCTAACTACAGCTTCACAACTACATGGTTTTGTAAAAATTAGAGGTTTTAAACTAGGCATAACTTCAGATGTGAATTTTCCAAGTCAGTAACTAGTCTAAGTGCTCCATCTTGATTACTGAACTGATTATAGTTACTTTTATTAAAAAGTTGTTCATATCTCAGAATAGTACTTGCTAAAGAAGTGTTGTTAAATCCAATTGGTTTTTTATTTAATTTTCATAGCATAATTTTCCCCTCACTTTGTTTCTTATCCTGGATTTACCACAGCTGATTTTTATACACAAACCCACAAAACTACTGTCATAACACACTTGTTTATAACAGCAGCTCTTAACAGTAAGTGAGAAAATACAAAGTCGAGAAAAACATGGTACATTTATTTCAATTAATTGGTGAGAAGTAGTAGTTTCAGATTAGTTTTCATGAGACTGTAGATCCAATCTGATGACAACCTAATGCTCAGTGAAGGAACCCCACTGCAACTGCTCCTTCCCTTCTCTAACAGCTATGACACTTGTCTGACTTTCTGGGAGAAAAATAGCTCATAACAATATAACCAAGTATATAACTTGCCTTGACCTAGGCAAGTTTTCTACTGGCTCAGCAAGCTGAATTAAGTAGTTGATATGGATCAGAGAAGTAGTAGAGCTGCCATGAGGAGGAAGTTGTCATCCACTTTGACAGCCACTTGAACGCCTTCATTACAGAAAACAAGGAAATTCGATTCAACAGGTTTTTGAGTGTGTAATTTAAAATCAGACACCAGCTTCTCTTCTCTCTTGCCAACTGCTGCTGAACTGTGTTACACTAAGATCAATGAAAATTCCAAACCCAAAACTTCTTCCTGTGTAGTCCAAAATTATTTAAATGGTGACAGAGGAAACACCTGCAGGCAGCAGACTGCAGTAAGGTTAACCGATAAAAAGTTTTAACAACTCCTAGTAGCTGGCAATGTATATGTCAGTAGCATTACTGGCACACTACTCCAAATGCCTGCCAGAAATCAGCACCTGCTTCATCATTATGCCAGTCACTACACGCCCTAAAATCATCCAATAATTCCTTGCAGACCCTCATCAGCTGAGATAACAACTGGTCAGTAGACAGTTTCAACGAATCATGAATTGTGTCACTAAAAACTTATCCTGTATTCAGTTTAGGCAACACACAGTCATTAGAAGACCATTTTCCAGACAACTTACTATTAATCAAGGCAGGTTTAACTTCTTAACTTCAACACAGAAAAGCATTAAGTATGCAAGGATTACAACAGGGAAAATTGCTCATCTCCTGGAAGTTGATCATACCTCTTTCAAAGACCCAGGGAGCTCATAAATGTCTTTGGCATTCTTTCAATTATTTTTTCAATTAAATACTTGAAGATAAAAATGCATTACTTTCCTAAAACCTACACACTTTCTCCTCCAGAGCTTCATCACCTGTCATGCCTCAAACCTGTTGCTTTCAAATTGCTCAGTAGGTGGTACAGCCACACTTCTGTAGTGGAAGATTTAATTAACTCAGAGCCTTTGTGACTGATTGCACAGGAAACGAATCAACTTATCTATTCACTATATAAACCTATAGATATACTGGGTATACATTTCTGGAAATACCTGGATGTATTTTTGATTGATAATCTTTGAAAGTATACAGACAGTTTCTTGTT
Organism: Vidua macroura; assembly: GCF_024509145.1. Taxonomy (NCBI): domain Eukaryota; kingdom Metazoa; phylum Chordata; class Aves; order Passeriformes; family Viduidae; genus Vidua; species Vidua macroura. The sequence continues at coordinate 14,732,605 of NC_071576.1, read as the reverse complement.
GCCCTATCACTTACAGTTTGCTATCTTTCTTTAGTGTCAGTGAAATCCTGAGGCTAATGCTGATAAGAGTTCAATATTCTTTAGAAACAATGAAGAAAGGAAAAACTTTCCTCACACACTTTTTTTACGAGTTGTAAAAAATTGTGAGGCAGTCCATGAGACCTTGCTGGCAGTAACTGTAGAAATAATGAAAAAGATACAAAGATAATCCCATGGCTCTCAGTAACAAGCTTCTGTCACTTCCCCCTTAGTCTCTGCCATTCATGCTGACTCTGTTCATTAAACTGGCAGAAAACATTCATATTCCAATTTTCCTCTTACTTTGTTTCACACAAACAGGAAAGTATAAGCAGCAAGAACAAATGACAAAAACACACACATCACCTTGGGGACTCAAAAAACATGCAGTAGAAACAGAGGTTTGAATGTGTGCTTGTTTGGGGTATTTTTGTTTTAAGAAGCAGTATGCTTTTTAATGCTCATTAACTATCTCCAACAGTAATTTCGTTTCTACAGTCTTGGAGATCATTGAGATAGCACTATGTTGGACAGTTAGAACCATGAAAACTTATCTTCAGTAGCTGGAGGGGAAGGGAGAAGGATAGATTTTTTTTTTCCCCAAAACAAATTTCAACAGAGGTCATATCCCTTCTTAACAACTTTATGTAGCAAGTTGACAATATAGGCATTTAATTTTACTTGAAAGATGGCAAAGTTTGTGGATCAGTAAAAAAAATTGACCTGACTTTTGCTTGTATTCTAAACACTTTCATTTTATGTCTTCTTCCAAAAACAAAAGTCTAGCAGCCACTGACCATAAAGATATAGCAAAGCACAAGTTTGCCTACTCAGAAATTCACAGCTTCAGCGAGGAATTAAATGCCTTAACATTGATCCCAGACACTAATATCCGGAATAAAGAAGATGTACTATCAATTAATATTATTAATTCATAAAACCCCAGTTAATAAGTCAGATTAAATACATTTAAATGTTTTAAGGTATGTAGAATATAAATACCTGAAAAATGTCTTTTATTTATGCACTTGAAAATTAAACTCAAAAGAGGAGGTGAAAACAAAAATACCTAAATTAACTTGCCAAAATGTAGTAAGAGAAGTTAGGCATTCTACGGTTTGAGTGCTGTCTAGAATTCAGATCACCTCTAAAAGTATTTACTACAAGCTACATGGCAACTTCACCTTAGCTATCTAAGCCTTTTTTATTCATTTCTGCTTGACCAAAAAAAAAAAAAAAAAAAAAAAAAAAAGACCAGAAATATCATAAAAGGCCAGTAACAGTTCACAGAAAGCTGTAAGAAACTTGGTCCAGATCAGAAACAAAGCAGACTTTGGAAACAAAAGAGAAACATGAATTGCAAAGGTAGCCAGCCCAGACATGCTTGCATAGCCAAGTCACCTCAATGAAACCAAACAAATTAACCTTAAAAAGCAAAATGTATTTACCTCACTTCCTAAGGAAAGGAGATTTATGCAATCAGTAAATGGGCAGGTCTAAAACTCCGGTTTCCAAAAATAAAATTCCTAAATTATTATATTTAAGACAAATTTCTTTACTGCTACCCAGCTACTTACTACCATTTCAGCTGAGGAAAAGACTGCTACATGGCTTGACAAATTATCAAGAATCAGAATCCAAAAGAGGAGACAGGGACCAGAAATAAGGTTTTAATAACTAACAATAAGGGGTTGGTTCAAACGTACATTTGGGGTTGGGGTTTTTTTATGTTTGTGTATGCATTTGCACAAATGAAAAAACACAAGGATACTGATATTTAAAACAAACAAAAAAATCCCAAGGCCACCTAAAACAGTCCCAAACTGACCACCTCTGTTTCCAGCAACCAATCCTTCAAGTCAGTAGCTACCCTGCTGCTTCTCAGATCTCTCACGTTCATTCAATGAACCCAAAGGAATTAATCCTTTATGAAGAATAACAGAATATTTAAAACATGGCCAGAAACTGATCCTGCCAGCTTACATCACAGAAGTACTGAGTCACTGACATAAAGAAAAGAAAGCACAGCAAAGCAAGATTTTCTACTACCATTTGCAAAGATCAAGAGAGCACTCTTTTAATTTTTTTTTGTCTTGGTAAGAAGGAACTCACTAGTAACACCCAAGCCAACCAAAACACAGATCACAGACTGATAAGTGTACTGTACTTCTAGGAAGGGCCACAACAAGCAGTACTGAAGTCTCTTGGATTCAGGAGTATTTACAACAGGAGAAAGTAGAAAATATTATTCTTTCTTCTCTTTTCCATCAGAGAACAGCCTTTCAACACCTCCAGCTGTGCAACAATGCAAGTAAATTCCTCGACACGTGTTTCAGTCCTCTGTTTCTTGATGGTATGATTTTGAAGGTAATAAAGATAATGGAAAACTGATTTAACTAATGCAGTCTGCAATATACAGCAGAAATAACAAGGGAATTCCAAATACACTGCTCAGCACACAAACCTGAAAAATTATGCTACTAGATAAGCATGCAAGAACTATCAAAACCAAGAATTTACCTAATATAATAATATGGCACACATTAAAGTGGGCACTAATTTGTTCTCTAGATTAAGTCTTCTAGAATGTTTATTTTAGTAACAGTCCTAAAGCTACTATACCCCCAGTCAATACACCAAAACTTGAAATGTCAACAAAGACTGCAGCTTCAGCTAAAAAAAATTAACTTCTAGTTTTTACTATATATCAAGTTTCTTCTCTTCTGGCTTATCACAATACATATGGTACTCACAAAAGGCTAAAGGCTGAAAAAAACAGATGTCAGAAAGGTGTAAAGCAAAATCATGCTTTCTGATCTACTCCCACCTATTCTTAGCCTTCAGGACATAGCATTCTAAAAGCACATTCCAAATATTTTATAGAAACTCCTGTTCCACACAACGCTATAATGATACTTTCTTTAAAAGTAGCACTTCCTAAAAATATCTATATAAATAAAACCAAACTTCTGCCATCAGTCTGAAGAAAGTATCTGAACACATGAAGGTGATGGGATATAGACGGCCAGTGGTTGATTACAGTCAGGCACCAGGACATAGGAGCCACCTTGCTGTTCTGCCAACAACTCATCACATTCAGTATACTCCCCAGTTTGTGTTACCTACATGAGAGGGAAAAAGGTCAGAGAGAATTATGGAACAACAGAACAACACATCTCAATGTTCTGAAGTTCTTCCTGCTGCCTGATAGTGATGCCTTTTCACTGGCCCTACAATCATGAGCCAGACATAGTTAGGTGATAAAAAGGCGTTACCTTTAAAAGGATCCTTATGGTGCACAATATGCTGGATGCAAAGTGCTGAAGATGCATACGTAAGACAAAGCAGATACAATTTTTGTATGTTTAGAAATTAGCATAACCTACAAGAATCCCCAATTAGAGACATAGGTGATGAGGCAATTCCCCCCTGGTTCTACCCTTTTCTGAAAGTCCCCCTAGGATAATAGCTAAACTTTGTTCTTGAAAATGTGTCTCAAGAAGTCATTTTGACCACAGCTCCCTGAGGACCTAAGCTTGGACCCCCAGGGCTTGGAGCTGCTGGGGAATTTCTTTTGTCTTTCTGTCCAATGGAGTAGCTACAAATACAACAATAGGCTACAGAGCTACAAATATATATGTAAAGACTATAGAGAATATATAAAAGCAAAAAAGGCAAAAACCAATTTGGTATCAATCGATTAACCTATGCCCCAAAATAAAAAACCTGTCTGTAATCTTAGCACTTGCTGTAACGCTCATTGTCCCTAAAGCCCTAGAATCCTTTTCAAAATATTCCTGAATTTTTGCTCTCACTTATATTCTAGAGCTTATCTAAAAAGAAATCAAATTACTTCAGCTCTTTTATCCATTTTGCTAAATAACTCCTCGCTCTTTTAAGAATGGATGTGTCTTCATTTGGTTTTGCCAGTAATTTGCATTCAATACAGATCAATGCACATCTAGTCAGTTCATACTGAAAGTCAGCATGGGTCAGGCAGAGATACTCAGCCTCTGAGCACCTGCGCTGAAGCAAATCCATACACTTTGCTGAAAAAGTGGCAAAGTACTTTGCACATTTTTGAGGTGGGAAAGGACAAACATCTATGGACAACATAAAAAAAATCCATGAAAATGCATCTGTTTTTAAACTGCAGGTTTTAGGTTTTTTCCATTTGTATGCTACAGATGAACAAGGTATTTTAAAAAAGAAAGAAAAAAAAGTATAACTTCTAGAAAAACATTAGTGTAATATAACAGACAAAATAGCTTGGTTGGCTTCCCCCTACCAGTAACCAGTGGAGGACATGTATGGAGCTGTATAATTGCAGGGCAGGCAGAGGTACCTTCCACAGACCAGCCACCTTGGTGTTTGCCAAGACTGAAAAGATACTTTTGGTCTTAGACCCTTGGATGAATTTCACTACAAATTAATTGTTTCAACTGTCTGATAAACTTCTGGCATTCCCAATAGACTGATGCACCATGTCTTTTCAGTTATACACAGTGTGAAGGAGTATCACATTTGTGTTCAGTCTGTAGGATACAGAAATCCTCCAAAAACAGGAGAAACAATCAAAAAATCAACACTTCCCTCTTCTATTTTCTTCATTACTCTCTTTGTGATATTTGTTATCCCTTCACTGATATGTCCTTCCTCATGTGAAAAGCCCTTGTCAATATTCCATTTACACTTCTCTTAGCCTAATACAACCTTTCTAAAGTAGAAGAAAGATAAACAGAAAATACCCAAACTGCATTTAATATTAAACATATGGACTGAGAACAGGTTTATACAATGACATATTGATGTCATTGCCTTCTCAATTAATTGTTAATTCTTGCATTAATCGCTTTGTGGCTGCCAAGTACTGACCTGCCACTTTCACGGAACTGTATTATCAGGATGCTTTGTAGAACAGCAGTAGCTAATTCAGGGTCAACACTTCGGAATAAATATATACATATTTTTAACCCTACCAATTAATAAAGTAACAATCCAGTTATTAAAGATGTAAAAAAAGCACCTTCCAACTGAAAACTGCTAGTGGCATCTTCAAAGCTCAAGGACACAGTGTGGAAATAGACAATAAGAAAGACTCTTTTAAGAGAGGAACTCAGGAAAATAGTTATTAAATGAATTTCAGTTAGTGTCTGTATGAACTTGCTAAAACAAGCACCACCCCCACCTACAGAATATGCACGTGCAGTCAGCATTTCAATAGAACATCCAGAGTGGCTTAAAGAAAACGCATAAAACACAGTACAACAGGGCAAACTGACTGTCTGCAAAGTTAACTGTTTTCATTACCACGTTAAGGGAAAGAAAACGGAAGACAATCTTCCGACCTACATACTTTCACCACTTGAGCCAACCACCTAACTTGAAGACCAAAATCTCAACATCCAAAATACTCAAAGCTGATCTGAAGTGCCAAACATCCTCCAGACTGTTAACAGTTAACCGAGGTTCACTATTCACTTTGAGAGTCACTTTTATTGAACACTAATTTCTGATTAAGCATAAAGCACACAAAAAGTACCTTTTTATTTTTTGGTCAGGTATCAGAATCGTATCATCCCCCATTTGCTGCTCATGCGGCCTACATCTATATTACCTAACACAGCAACGAAGTCCTGTGCAAAAATATATGTCTTTTAACCTTTCACTTTTCAACGTACATTCACACAGCAGAAGGTCTGCCTTTAATCACGCTGCCTTAATTTGCCCTGGAAAAGGATGGAAAGGAAGCAAAGAAGAACCAAGACATTCTTATCTGGCCTTCAACATCAGCACTGCTGAGTTTAAACTCCTTTACTGTTTTCCCTGACACGGCCGGCGGCCCCGAGCCCCCGGCGCGGCTGCCCGGGGGGCGCCGCTCACAGACAAAGCCGAGCGGGGCCGCAGCGCGGCCCAGCCGTGCGGGCCCCGCCGGCGCCGGGGGAGCTCCCAGGCCGATCCCGGGGCCCGGGCGCCGGCGGCCGCTGGGGCGGAGGCGGGGCAGCACTGCCGGGGCCCCGGGAGGCAGGGCCGGGCTGCCGCCATCCCTCCCCGCTGGCCGAGGTGCCGGGGCCACGGGAGCTGCGGCCAGCGGGCGCGACACACCCGCGTTCGGCCGCCATGCAGCTCCCGGCGCGCCATCTCCTACCTGCTCGGCCCGGACCCAGCCCGGCGCTTCCCCCTACTACAGGCCGCGTCTCATTGTGCTCCCGCCGCCGCCATTTCCCCGCCGCCGCCGCCTCAGTCCCCGCAGCTGTCAGGTCCCTCCATTCACCTGGGCCCAGGACGGCCTCCCCCTCCCTCCCTTGCCCCTGCGCTACGGCCGGCGCTACGCAAACGGAGCGCCGCCCCCGCCCCTCCCGCCCGTACCAACGGGGGCCGCCCAGCGCCCGCGGCGCAACCCCGCTCCGAGAATTCCGCCCTGCGCAGTCCGCACGCTCTGCATCCCCCCACGCTTTGAGAGGAAGCAGGCGATTGGTGGCCGCAGCCGGGTAAAAGGTGAAAGGTTCGCGAAGCGGCCAATGGCACGGCGGGATACAGCGACCGCCGGAGAGCCCCCGGGCGCTCACGTGCGTGCGCGCTCCCTCCCCTCCCCCGCCGGAGCAGCGCGAGCGCCCGGCCGTGCCCGCGGCGGGCGGGTCTCGCGCGCCGGGCGGGGGGCGGCGGCGCGCGGAGGCGCTGAGGCGAGGGCGGCGCCCGCCATCTTGGGAGGGGGACGAGGCCCCGGCCTCGCTCCTTGTGCCGCTGCGGGTCATGGGGAGACGGATCTGAGGGAATGGGGTTGTTCTATCGCACGGCAAGCCCTAGGGGAAAAAGGTGATTCCTTTTGGCAATGCGGATAGAGAGCAGCCCTGAGCTGCTCTCTATCAAAAGTCCCACCTTTCCGCACACAGGTGACCGTTTCCATAAGAAGTCACTTTCCTGCCAAAGGCAAGGTTCTACTTTTCCATTGAGGAGCCTTTAGTCTTTGCTGGTGCAGGGCCCAGAAGGTGGAAGAAGAAGGGACAGCTGAAGGTAGATGAGTTTTGTGGACTCCCAAGGCAGCATCTCCTTCTGTCACTGCATGAGGCAGATTGTTGCCTGGCTGGAGCACTGGTCTCACTCCAGTACTTTGGCAACACTCCATTGATCTAGTAGATGTTACTGCTAAATATTTTTAGAAGTGCCCTGAAATGTCTGGAATTAAACAGCTGGTGTAGGGTAAGGGTTTGCCACCACCAAAACCCTTCAGCCAGAGGTGAATGAGTTACATTTGTGCTAAGCCAGAGGACCAAGTGAGAGTCTCCTGTGATCTCATGTGCTTGCACAAGGACTGGATGGTGATCAGCCTTGGTGCCTGATAAAGAAGGTGACCATAAATGCGATGCCACTTCTGGCCAGCCACTGCCCTTGTAAGCTGTGTGGGAGGCAGTGTGTTTTCAGTGGAAGATCTGTTGCTGGACATCCGGCTTCCTCCTTCCATCTGCTCTCTACCAGGGACTTGCCATTGTAACAACTGCGCCTGCAAAATCAGTATGAAAAAGATAAAGCTGACTGGAGCACTTCTAAGATTCATTTAAATCAACCCGAATAAAATTACTGCAGATTCAAAGTGATCTAGAGGCCTGGGGTATTATCAAATAAAGTATTTTCTTGGCACAAACCTCTGCTGCCGTTTAGAGCAGAACTTCTTTAATGCCTGCCATTATGTTGCTAAATGTTACAGTACTGGGAATTTTTATAGGATTGAAAGGGCATCCTTCTGATTTTTTATGGATAGAAGAATAATTATATCCCATGACAAAAGCTGAGGAAGAAGAGCAGCTGTTCAGTCTTATCCAGTGGGAACTGTCAGAGCATATGGGTCTATTTTTCCAATTTTAGCTGAAGTACTGAAGGAAATTGGCATTCTTGATTCCTTCTAACATGAAATAGAGCAGAAAGAAACCCTCCTTAGTGCAGGCCATGGTTAAAGAATGAATTTTATCCATTTCAAGTAGGTTCAAAGAGAAAGCAAGCAGAATACTTAGAAAACAAAATAGACAAATACCAGGAGAATTCTGGAAGTTATTTTCTTATCAAATCGGGTGTCTTTCTCCACAGCTCCTTCCTCCTTGAGCCTGCCTGCTGACAGGAGTTTTTGATTTAAAAGCACAGGATACAATCTGTGCTGTTCCTTACAATCTTGTCCCCACTACCCTCTCTCTATTCTAAGAAAAAGATATTTGATGTCATATATTTGTGTAATTAGACCTAATCTTCAGAGTTTAACCCCAAATTAAAAATTTACTTTTATGTTGATTTCACAAATTCCTTGCAACGATTTTAAAAGTGAGATGAACTCGTCAATGTGAGATGCAACTGAAAATTCCACATATTTCAAACTGGTTGGCATTCAGAATTTGGTAAAAAAACCACACAACCAACCATAAAAACAAAGCAAACAGGTTGTGAGATGAAAAGGACACACTACCCAACTATTAAAATCTGGAAAAGAATAAGTAAAAATGTACCAAGTAACAGCATTCCCCATATCTTTAGTACTATAAATACTGATATTTACTCTATGGGGTAACTGCCGTTACACAACAAGAAAATACAGACATTTATCTCCCTTTTTAAAAAAAATTAGTAAGGGATGACAAGTGGAGGCTTTTCTGTTTTTTTCTGTTGACTAAGATTAAAGAAAGATTCTGTTTGGGTTAGAAAAGAGGAAAACTGACATTAAAAATCACTTTGTCACGATGAATTGTCGTTGATCATGCTATAGAACTGTCCAATCACACTGGTAGAAACGAGGCATTTCGGCTCCAGGGTCTAAAATGGGCTCTGAAGAGATTCCATCCTGCGAGACAACGGTGACCTCTGTTGTTCCCTGCTGTTGGTACCAGCCACGATGTCTTCTGGCCTTGTGTCGCACTGCTTCAGTAACTGTTACTGGTTCAGTAACGCACTTTGGAACAAGCTGGCAGTTTCCCAGGAAATATGTGCCCAAGTGTTGCATTCTAGTTTCTAGCCAGGAAAGGATGTGTCTATTCTGCGCTCCACTTGGGAAATTTTTCCTTGAGGCTTTCCTCTCAAGAAGCCCCCAGTCTGGCTACCAGGTTTTCCAGCTCACAGCTGTGAATCACTGCTGGAAAGAGCAGTTGCAAACAATTTAAACTACGTTGCTAATAATAACACCTGTAGGGTATTATGAGAAAAAGCTGCAGGTATGATTATAGAGAAGGAAGTTGGAAGAAAGAAAGAAGATTCCATTTCTAAAACTGAAGCTTAAATTTTAACAAGGTGTTAGGTTGCATGAATCTTTGTCTCACCCTAAAATACATTAAAAAAGAAAAAAATTGGCATGCTTTCCCAGTTCGGTGACCCAGACTTCATAATTCCAAGGATATTTTATTTAGAGCAAGAGAAACTTCAGTAATATATATATTTTTTTATATCTTTAAATTACTGACATGAGGATATGAGCTGATGTAGTTTGGAAACTGACCCCTCTCTCTCCTGGCAACATTTCCCAGGCAAAGTTCCCTGCTTTTTCCTTGGATTTCTCCAGACTGATAATCTCTTCATCATCTTCTACTTACAGTCTCTAGAGTGTCTCTATCACAGTGACATATCACTAAAGAAACTAAACAAATTTAAATCACTGGTAAGGAAGAAGGATGAAGAAAAATAAATGTTCTGTTAGGAAAGAAATCCATTTTTGACCACATATAGCTACCAGTTGCTGAAAAAAAAAAAATGGGGAACAAAATTTATGTCAACCACAAGATTTGTATTGAACTCCAAGCTTGTAATTCTGTTGGCTGTTCTGGAATGCCTCACAGAGAGAGAATATTTTTAAACCAAAATTGGCTTTCAACTCCTCTAGAAATAATTTTTGACTTTTTTTGATGCCATCAAAGCTACAATGGGTTTGGATACTGTGATTAATTTTCGTATAAATTTAGAAATACATCAAAAGTAGAAAAAGGAGGTAGTCACAAAAGAATTTGGTGTGACTAAAAATATCTCCTGAACATGGGCAGCAAGAAGGAAAAGTTTTGCTCAGGTTTACTGATGATGTTAGCCCTTGAAGAACTGAGCACTGCACTGTTTCCTTTCAGGTTTGTGCCAGTAGGAAACCAGAGGAGCAAGGGGGAAAGGCTCTTCCTTTCTGCCTTTTCTAAAGATGGGTGCAGGGTTTCCTTTTTCCAGTCACCTGGGACTTCACCTGATGGGGTTTTTTTACTGAAAAAGGGGAGCAATTTCACAAGTAGCTGCAATGGCACAATGCACAAGATAACAGAAGTTCCTAATGTCCTTGAGATATACCCTTGGTAATGCTCATTTATGCCTGAGAACCAAGAAATACCACTTTACCATGTATAAATCTATATGTATGTCAATTCTTGATAACATGCAGAAAATACCTATCAGCAGAGTGATAAATCTGTTCCCCAGGGTACAGAGCTACCATAAAAAAGAAATGAAAAATAATAATTTCAAAGTATTTACAGCAGATGGAGGTATAAATTTTGCTTTGATCATATATTATATGACATTCCAAGATAAAGTGTAGTTTGCCAAGGACTGTGGTAAGCCAGTGGTACTGTCTCACCAAGGAATGGAGTTAGTCACAGAAGGCATCTCATAAATTGCTGCAATTAGCTCTCCTGGAAATAATCCTTGTAACACCAGTAGAAATAGCAACTCAAGGAAAGATTACCACCGGATATTGGTGTTGTAGGAGAGAGCACAGCTGAAGTCAAAGGCTTTGCTATATCCACTCACCAGTTTGAAGGTTCTCCTGCTCCTGCTGGCTTTTGTTTACCAACCAGGTAAAATGAGGCCTGAAGAGAGGATGAAGGTTTCAGTTTACACTACCAACAAGAATATGTGTGATGGCCACAGGTTATCTTTAGGAGGTCTGGGTCCTGCACAACCCAAGTGCATACTCAGGGTGTACACATGTGCAGGGCTTCTTATCTGAAATGAACCCTGTCCTTGTCTTTGTTGCTGCTAAGGTCCAGATGGATCCAGTGTGTTTCCAATACTGCATATTCATCATCTTCAAGCTACAATAACTGTGATTACACAAGTATAAGGGAGATTATTTTTGAGTTTCTCTCGGAATTACTTTTATCCCAGAGTAGTTAAAAGAAAACCAGTCCAACAGTTCCTGTCTTACTATGTTTCAATTTGATCTAAAGTTTGGATCTCATACCATTGTAAAAGTTTACTCTGCTTCCACACACTGAGATGACCCATCTTACCTATTTGAATTTTGCATCTTCCCCTCCCCAGTGCACTTGCAAATTTCTAAGCACAATGTCAGTAGCAAAAAGTGCAAAGTGTATTTAGAGATTTTAAAGTTTTGGTAATGAAAAAACATTTGGCCAGACTGGACAGGTCTCCGAGCAACCTAATTTGATGAAAGTGCCCATGGCAGAGCAGGTAGACTGGATAACATTTAGAGGTCTCTTCCAGCCCAAACCATTCTATGATTCTGGAAATCTACATTGCTAACAGGACTGGGCCCAAATATCCCAAATTCTCAACAGAATCATGAATATTCTCTTGCTATGTACACTTAGGTGTGGGGGAGGGTGGTCCAATAGGCAGGTACAACTACTGCAGGAGTGGTTAGAAGCACTTTGAAAACATGTGAGATGATTTGATTTTGTAGAAGGATTAGAGGAATATTTACAAGTCCTAAAGTGTGATACCCATGAAACTTTTAGAGAGGAAGCAGTCCTATACCTTTCCCATATGCCGTTTCCTTTCAGTGTGTTTATCCAATTTAGATATATTTTTCAGGACACACATCATGGGGCTAATTCTGAACTGTATTGCAACTCTATTGTACTATATTTTCTTTTTCTCATATACTGCAAAGGGAATTAAGGTGTAGGGGGAAGTACATAGTAAATACGAAATGGTACTGCAGCTAGTAATTTACTAATCCCCAAGTCTAAACATGTATATAGAAACAGCCCAGATAAACAAATTGTAGGAACATAAATAATTAAGCACAGCTGTTTTTGTAAGCTTTCCCATGGCTTCCCTTTATAATGCCAGTTTCTATGCATTAATAAATTAGTAATTCTTACCCTTTATAAAATTTTTGAATCCATTTGTTTGTTGACCAGAAAAAAAGGCCGGATTCTTCCTCCAAAATGAAAAGTCACTTTTTGGGTAAGTGGGAAACAATGCACTTTATGAATTTGCAGTCTTTACTGAGGTCTTCCCTCCTAGAACATGCATTTAGTTTCTGGACATGAAAATGTGTAGATAAATAAAAAAATAATATATATAAAAGATACTATATATAATAAAAACAATAAATTCAACAATTAGAATCCACAAGGACAAACCCACAGGTAACAGATTAGATACAGGAAGCTTGTCCATTTATTTCAAAATTGGAGATTCTGTAAAATAAATTGGAGCTATTCACTAGTAAATACTATTCTTATTACAGCATAACAGTTTCTAAAAACATTTTGTTTACCAGCTATACAGAAGAATTTAGTTCTTTCTCACAAAAATTAGCTTTGATCAACTAGTGCAAACACCCAATACAAGCCTCTGACTGAAAGTATTCAAAAGAAATGTATTTGAAAGTACATGAAAATGCATTTCCTTCAGTATATCTGGACACCACTCAAATCCTCCCAGCATTTGTTCTCATTTAAAAAAAAATCATCATTCCTTACCACTTGCCAAAGGAAACATGTATTTTAAATATTAGATTCTTTACTTACAAATTATTTATTTAGGATGAAGTCCCTCATTAACTCTTTAGCCATCTAGCACTTTACAGTTTAAACTAGAGAACTTTAACAAGAAAGGTAAAACCATTTATTCAGCTTTTTACACAGCGGTATACAATAGCACAAGGTGGTATGCCTACTAAAATGTTTTGTTCCAAGACAAAAGTACAAGTTGAATTTTTCATTACAGTAAAAATACCTATTTGACTTGTGTAACTTATTTGGCATTAAAATGTGACTGCATTGTTTCTCTCAAGAACTCAGCAGCATATACGTTGAAAGTTAATTGATTCACATCAGACCAGTCATTTTGAAATAAACAAGAGTGATTTTCTGTTACAGTCTTAATAATGGCCATGGACCAAGGACCCCCCTGTACAAACTAGTCCCTGGACACAGCATATCTATTCTGTGAATCAAAGAGATTCCAGGAAGGCCCAGTGAAGGTAATGAAACTATGTGGGGAATAAGATATTACCTGGCCTTAACACAGCAGTCATGACCAGGAACTAGCCTTTCTTGGAATGGTAGGTTATAGTATTTCTTACTAGGGTAAAATAATTTTTATTGGTCCTTCTAACCTTTTCATGAAGAAAAAATATATTAATCACTCAGGGGCCAATTTTATGTTTGTTCCAGAGACATAGACTTAAGATATTTCCCCCCACTATGGGGAGAAATAACATGGGCCTCATTTTCCAATATCAACAGTAGCAGCTGCTTGGAAAGGAATTGTCAAAAGTGCCACTGGAAGGAGGTTTTCTATGTCTTACATTTAGTGGAGGAAAGAAATACTTCAATGTTCCAGAATTTCAGTTAAGATAACCCTGAAATGACTATGGCACTTGAAAAAATAAGGATTAATTTTTCACCCTTTGTGAGCTCTGGAGTTGTGTGAAGCTATGGACAGAGGAAGTGAGTTACTCCACAGAGAACATGATTTTTCCATCTCATTTAATGTGCATGTATCCCATTCTCCTGCATGAACGGCTTCATGATCTCAGGCTGGTATGGGTGAGGACAAGCCACACTGTGTGTCCTGTTTATATACAAACCTGGAACATGAACAATGGTAAGTTGGGTAGCTGTAAATTAGTGTTATCAGTAGTGTGCCAGGGGAAGTTATTTACCTGACAAAAACCTGCACAATGCAGAAATACAAAGGATTTAGTGGTTTTTACCTCCATTCAGATCTGCTACCTATAATCTCAATGGAAACAGCAGGCAACCTATTGTCATGGTATGAGTTTTTATATAGCTGTAGCAGTTTGGGAATTTCCATGGCCATACCCCAGCCTGAAACCTCACCCTTGTTTTCCAGTTATTTGTTCCCTGCTGCTGTTCTCTTAGTTGAAGATGGAAGTAGATGTTAACTTCCTCTCTTTGGAGGGTTGATTCTGCAGAATTTAGGCAAACAAATGCTCTGTGTAAAATGGAGGTAACTGAAGTGAGTGGTGTATTGTTGGTGTACATTGGATTTGCATGGGCATTGCATAGGCTTCAGTGACTTCCTGGCCTATGTGGTTGATGCTGATTTAAGTGCCCTCAGGGCCAGATCTTGTAGTGTGTGCTTAGCACACAGATGTGTTGCACTGACTTCCACAGAAGTAGAGGAACTGAACACATCACTGGATGCATTCACGTTTGTGCTTGGCAAGAAGGGACTCCCAAGTATTTAAAGCTAGCATAAGTGATAATGCACAGTTATAATTATTATTGTGTTAGATGACTGTATGTGATACCACATACACTGGCCAAATGAATCTCCTAATGCTCGGATTCTTTGAGGATTAGTGCAGAGAACCCTAAAAACCCCCACTGGGTATGGCATGGTACCCTTGTAAACTCAGTGGAGCACTACTTGAATAAAGAAGTTACAGTCATACCGAACAGGAGTAAACTGAGAGTGTCCAGAAAGTGTGATTTAGTGTGTTTAGACGCCAGCTATCAACATGTAGAATCTTCAGCCTCAGGAAGTTTTAACGGAAGAAAGTAGCTCAATCACTCAGTATATTTTGCAACTTTAGCTGAAAGTTTAACATCACAAAATGACATATTGCTATGCAGCTTTAAGAATCACACAAATGTATTCAATCATTTCCCCTGCTTTTCAGATCTGCTGTTCATTAAAAGCTCTTCTCCTGTTTGCAGTTTCCGGTTTTCAAATGGATGACACAACCAATGCATAGCTTAATGTTCATTCTCATGAGTCATAATTAATAAATAATCATATCACATACATAGAATTTTACAGGTACTCTTAAAATGGTTTTATAATTCTATTAAATATAAAGATAAAATAATCACTGCTATATAAAAAAATCATTTTAAAACAGCTGAACTCTCAAGCTTTGCATAAAATTCTGTAGACACATTCATTACAAACTAGAAACTCAATAAAAATACATTTTCGAGCTCAATCTTTCAAAAATATTCATGGCGTTGAAAATTGATTGTCGTTTTTTACTGTAGTCTGTGTTTGCCCTGCCTTTGCACTGATAATTTTCTGCAATTTGGCAAAAGCTATATTCTGGTCAATTTGTAGATTATGTGACTGTTTTACTCACTTCTTCAACTCTAAGTCATCTGCCCCATAAATGTTTAGTGGGGTTCTGTCTTTAATGGTGTATCTTTCCTTGCACTTTCTATAAAGTCACGATGAAACACTTTGTGGTTAAGTTACATGACTACAATGACATTGAACCATCCTACATCCAACAGTTGCCACTTTTTAATGCTGCTTCTGTGAACACCAAACATCCTTTATCCAGTGATCCTCAAGGCACTTCCTGACACTTACACTTCACAATGCTCTGCTACCCACATTTGCTCAAAATCAGTAGGTTTTAGAAAGAGTCTTAACAGATCAGTACCCCTAGGTACCTGAATGCAGCTGCCATATCAATATACCATATGTGGTCAGTTCAAGCTTAGCATTTTTCAACCCAGACAAAAGTTCAGCAAAACCTCTGTATTCAGACAGTGCACATACCTATTGGAAAATGGGTAGACAATGGATTGCCCACCAGAGTTTAAACCCTCCACTATCGCCAGCCAGTCCTCTGGGCAGCAACTTAAAATAGGCTTTGCCATAATAAATGTTTTATAATCAGGCTTTTAGGCAGTAGCTCAGAAAAGGCCACAAACCCCAAAACCAAGCAGTGTTTTCAGAACAGGGCACTTGCATTAAGGAATTGGATCTTGCACTGTAGAAGAAGAGGTGCAGGCTCACGAGTCAGTTTAAGTGGGGGAAGCTGCTGCTTATGCAGATGTCAGTCCTTACAGTTCAAGGTAAAGGCAAAAGTCTTGAAGAGTTCAGTTTTTGTAAGCACAATTGACAACACATTGGTATAATCACTCAGCGCTTCACCCTGGATCTTCTCACCCGTGGAATGACTGGGTAAGGTACACTGCTTCTGTTATAGCACACCCACAACAAAACAAACCTAAAAATTGAAAGCAATGTAATACCAAGTATCATGGAATGGCTTAGTATTTTTTTCCATCTATTTTGGATGGAAGAAGCAGTCTCTGACTCTCAATGGGACAGGCTTGAAAGCGTACCTCAGTTAAAACACTGGTGGAGATGACCAGTACAGTGGGGATGTGGGATGCTGTTTGACATTTAAACTGCTCACTTCAGTGTATCAGTCACTGTTCATCAGTGGCAGGTAGCAAAGAAAATCTTGGGTTTTCTCCTTCTTGGAGAAAAATACTGTGTAATGATATTTCTGGCATCAGCGCGTTCCCATTCACCTTTCCATTCTTCATGGAAGTTATTTAGCTAAGACATCCAAAGAGCTCCTCAT
The DNA here is from genome assembly GCF_024509145.1 of Vidua macroura. NCBI lineage: Eukaryota > Metazoa > Chordata > Aves > Passeriformes > Viduidae > Vidua > Vidua macroura. The sequence continues at coordinate 14,716,041 of NC_071576.1, read as the reverse complement.
CCTGATTCATTTTCTTAGGAGGAAGGAAAGAAGAAGGGTGCATACTTCACTGAACTTTGATAGCTGTAAAGCCCTATAAAGAGACTGTAAACCAACTCCAAATAGCCTTTGCTGAAGTGAACATGGAAGAACCAGAGTAAAGATACAAAGGGTCAGAAAAAGTTATCATAAACCAAAGAAGCCTATGAAGAGTGGAACATAATGAAAAGCTGTCAACATTTTGCTCCAAACTAGTGCAGTACACTACTGCTTGCAGCTATTAAATAGATGCCATATCCCAGCCTGGTATTCCCTGGTTTTCAGGATAAGCATAAAATGTTTCTTGTACTAAATTTTATTCTTTCAGAGTAGAAAGCACTAACCCTTCATATTTCTATTTAGTCTACTTCCAGAAAGCACCTTCAAAAATTCTCATATAGGTTTTCTTTTGGAAGAAAGTATCACTGTCTTCCACAACAAGCACAAACAGGTTCATGGATCACAAAATCAGCTGACTCAGAATCTTGAATGCTTTCATGAACAGGATGAAAGAAATTTAAGCTGATTTAAACCAAATTAAGTTGGGACATTTGGATCTCTTCCTCATCAAGAACAATGGATCTTATTTCTAGGTTCATGGGGTGAATCCAGCTGTAGTCAACAGTGGCAGGGCAGAATACAAAAGATTTCAGCTTTGTTGAAAGGGCTTCAGAATTTTATCTTCAATGTTTAAGATCTCCTGTCATTCCTTACTTCTATTGAATTCTAACTACAGCTCAGAAGAAAAATCCTAGGGGAACAAAAAGCTTATGAAGAAGAATGAAGTGTGATGGATGGTTAGGATTGCCCCAGCAGATAACATGACTACAGACAGGTTTTAAATACCTGTAAATAAATTGCTGTATATTTTGATGTATCTTGATCCCACGTGCTATTAGTTCATCTGAAAACTTAGCCAGGGTAGGGATACATCTTATGCTACAACACATTATGTAAAACTTATAGCCATGTCATTTAATTTTCACTCAATGTAAAATTATAAAACCCTTCATTTTAGGAAGCACATTGCATTCTACCTTCTGAATTTTCAGACGGAAGCAGCAATGTCTCATAGTCTCATAAAGCATACCATGAAACTAAAAATGTGCCAATTAGAAGTAGTGACTTCACTAAAAGTCACATGGGGAGAAGTTTCTGCTATGAAATTGAAGACTTCTCTTTTGTCCTACAAAATGGATTACACCTTCTCTGGCTAAAATCCTATATGAAATATCTTAAATTGATCATTGATGTGGACAAAAACTACAAGTGGCAGAAGTAGCTCAACTGTGCCCATGGATAAGCCTCAGGAATCTCTTCAGTCGCACTAGGAAGTCAATACTCGTTGTCAGCATTTTTCTGTATTTAGTTTTACATCTGTCATTTCTTTCTCAATTGATCTGGACACTTAAAAGATCTTTCTAGTTCTTTTACCATGCCCTAGTGCCTTAACAGTAGCCTTAGCAAAACTGGTTACCTGTTATTTTTTGTATCTGCAAAAGAGAGAAATCTTTATGTGATTTGTTAATAAAAGCAGCAAAGAAATTGTAGCAAAAGCAGACTCAGAAGCATTGAGGTACTTTTAAAAAACTTTAGTTTCTGGCCTGAGATTTCCCATATAAGAAGCAGCTAGCATGTAGGTTCTTCACACTTCTTCGTACCCAATTTATTCCTAAAAATCAAACATACCAAAAGGTACAGGATAAACATTACTCTAAATCCTAAAAAAATCAAACTTCCCTACCCCAATAAACCCTCAACCTGATTTTGTTGCTCCACTGGATTTGCTGCTGGAACTGTAATCAGTTCCCAATGTGTGTTTCACTACCTGTAGCTCTGCTCTGCCTCCAACTCTTTCAAAAGGAAAATGTAAAGAAGCATTTCTAGCCTTGCCCTTGCAGGTAGTCAGATCCAGAGGTAAGTCAACACCATCCCTCTTCCATAGCTATCAGGCCCTACATAGCAAAGTGAAGCCAGAAGAATAATTTTTGAAGACTAGAGCTCTGAATTGTTCATACTTCTACTGATAATTATCTGGTTTTATTGAGCATCTTATAAAGCAAGGCACAAATGTACAAAATCGCATCTACTAAATCAGATAATTTTTATATATATTTACACAATTACCATAATATAAAACGTGCTTTGACACTGTCATAGCACAACAGTAGTGGAATTGAGGACAACCTGATAATAAACACAAATACCAGGTCCCGGATTTCTGTTTGTGCTTCACCTGAAGGAACATATTCATATCCAGATACACAAAGCAATCCAGCCACCATCCCTTTATTTTCCACACCTCACACAGATCAAACTTTGTTGCTAAGAAGCTGTGGAAGGAGTAAAAGGCAGTAGACCAGCACCCAAAAGAAAATAACAAAGTAGAATAGCTCTGGCTGCTCAAAAATTGTTATCTCACGAGTTGGTGCTGGAGTCTCGCTTGCTTCCAAGTCCTTTTTCTTCCTGAAAACAGGAGAGAATTCAGTAAGAGGCAAGGAAAAGAAGAAGAAACCTTCAGTGTTAATAATTACTGTGAAGATCAGAGGGTGGTCTAAAAGACAGCAGTTTAATGAACCTTTTCAGTCTAGTCAGTTGGAGGGCCTCAGCTGACTAGGAGGGACATATTCGGCTTTAGCAGTGTGTTCCTTCCAGAGTCAACATATGTAAGAATCAATCTTCTGAAAACTCAGACAAATTCTCAGGTAGTTTAAGTAAGTGCCATTACAGCACAGCCCTCTGATATAAGGAGACTTCCACCTGTCAAAAAGATGCCCTTTTATTTTCAGAACAGTAAACATAGCACTGGGCAACACATCTCACACTTACACAGTTTTGCTTATACACTGGATCTGACTTGATATACTTTCCCCAAATCATCTACTTTCAGAGTCCCTCATGCTAGGCACTAGAATATTAAACAGAAAAAGCCCAAGACTTCCAACCAAGAAACCAACTAGAAGTTGGGGGTTTGCAGGACAACTCCAAAATTTCAACTTCACAACTTTCACAAATTTCCACGTGGTTCATAAGGACAAAGCCTGATGGATTCTGCCAGCACCACTGAGCTCTTACAGGAAAGACAAGGAAAAGGTCTTATTTAAAGGCACAAGATGGTACAGTCATTTTATAATTTTCTAGTAGTGTAAGAAAATCATTCCAGTAAACTGTTTTTAACCTACTTTTGGAGAAAAATGGTGTTTTTCTGCTTGGGGCCTCCTACTGGATATATACCTGAGTATTACATGAAATTCACTTAATATCATGTATCAAATTGTACAACTGATACAATTGCAACAACTATTTGTGTATTTTTTTTTAAACAGAGAGAGAGAGGCCAGTGGATCCTGATAATATTTTGTGTGTTTTCTGCATCTAAATATAACAATCATTTTACCTAGAAGTTCAAAGAGGTACTATTCAGTATCAGCAAGAGGCAAAACCTAAAGCGACCCTTGTTTCTTATAGATATTTAGACCCTAATACCAAAGGGATGCACACTCTGTGTTCATGACCAGTCACCCTAAGTCTAAACTAAACACACATACAAAACTCATACATGCTCCAACAGAGGCCAGTCCTCCACTGAAGTAATTGACTTTCCCTGACACTGATCTCACTAAATATTGTTTTGACAGTCTTCCAAACCTGGAAAGAGCCGTTGCTGCCAGAGGGCTTAACATTTGAAGTTGTCTCACTCTTCTCTCAGCCTGAGATATTCACCACATGGGGAAAATGCTCAAAATCTTGCTTAGACAGCTGAATCTTTCAGGTCAAGAAAAAGCATTTTAGTCAAGAGACAGACTGAGCAATAAGGAAATTTTGTATCTTACACCTATGGGAAACGTGGACTCTGAGCCATTACAGAAGACAGTTGCTACCATTATAATTAATTTCCAGCTCCCTTTGTATCACTTCTAGTAGTGCCTAGGAGTTATGGCTTCCTTGCAAAAGTCAGTCTGAATAAGAAACACTCACCCGATGATTAATGGATTTTCACCCATATCTGTCATCTTCGGCTCATTTACACCATAGGTTTCCTTAAACAAACCAGGAATAGATTAGATAACAAAAATAAAATTCAGCATCTCACAAAGGTGGTAATTGTGTATTTTATGCAAATCGTACCTAATGTTTGCTTAAATAAAATGAAAGCATGCTTATAAACATATTTTCCGTCAGCACATTATAATATAATACAACTGCTACTGTGAGGAAAAGGGACGAAGCCCAGTTTTTCAGAAACAGTGCTCTTCAGGAGACACCCAGCATTTTTGCAGGGTTGAGACCAGGGCATCAACATTATACAGAGAATGAAAAAACTAAAAGAAACTGGAGCAGCAAACAAAAGCAGCTTCAAACAAGCAAAATGTTGCAGCTATACAGGTATGATGAAGTAAGATTTAAAGTTACAACAGATTTAACTGTAGTATTAGGTACTGCTTTGTGAATTTGCTTAACGTTCAGTTTACTGTTTTTAGGAGGATGTTTGCAACTATGCCTGGTTTTAGCACTAAAATTATTAGAAGTCACCAGACTTTCATACTGTTAGAGGCCTTTTTACAATGTGTGAACTTCTGGAGTTTGAGGGAACCAGAGAAACAGCAATAAATAAATGTCCACACTTACCTCCTCAGAAGCATTACGAGAAAACCTTTTTCGGAGATGAATGTTGGCATCACTGTCACTGCTTCTGTGTGTAAAAGCAAAGTTTTTAGATTCATAAAGTTTAGTTTAAAAGAGACACTGCAAATGGATGTGACAGGCTTAAGCTACACAAAACCACAAATATGCATTGCTGCATGTATTAGAATATGGACTGGAATTTATCAGTAACATGATAAAAATGGATTTGGGAAAATCAGACCCACAATAAAAAAATCATATTCTCAAAAAGGAATCTTTTCTGAAAAAATGTATCTGAGATATCACTGACATTTAACTGAGAGTATACCCAAGTTTTATGGCCATTGATATAAAAAAATTGGACTGACAAGGAACAGCAAGCTTGAAGGGGACAATGGGTTTTTCTAAGCAAAATCTCAAATGCATTAGAGTGCTCCAGTGATAAGCATCAACAAATTACAATTCATGTCCCACTCAGATTACCTAAGAATAAATTAGAACATAAGAAAAACCAGGAGTAAATGAAGCAAAATTAGCTGAGTGTCTCTGTACTGGGCCTGGCTGGGCTGCAGTTAAATTTCCCGAGAGCAGTGGGCTGGGGCTGGGCAAGAGGCTTGGAGGGGACACAGCTGGGAGAGCTGACCCAAATTGACTAAAGGGCAGTGACACCCACACGCACACTTGTTCTTATATCTGTCTTCTGAAGCAACCACTACACCCTGCTTCCCAGGAAGTGGTTGGACACTGCTGTGCTGATGGGAAGTAGACAATAAATACATTTTTTTTGGTCTTCTAATTTGCTTCCACGCATGGCATTTGTCTTTTCATTAAAATGCCTTTACCTTGACCCATGAGTTCTTCATCTTATTTTCTCTCCAACACCTCATTTACTTGTTCATAACCAGAAAAAACATCCAAAAAGTATCTACTGAAATCAATCTGTGTCATGCTTCCACATAATGTCACAATGTACATTGACTTTTTAATCTACATTACAAAATAATCTCTCTGTTAGAAAAGCAATTATAACACTTCCATGTTCAAAATGCACTGGGCTTCCACTTGGGTTTTGTGTGGAAAAGTTTGTAGCACAATCAAATCAAGTCCCACTGAATCACTTGACATATTTAAGACAAACACAGGAAGAAGCCAATGAATCCCAGTACTTCTTCCTAAAACAAGACTACAATAAACATGCAATGGACAGGACAATTTCAAAAGACCAGTTAAGTGTATTTAAGACAAAGTTAATGTGAAATACCTGGTAAATTCCTGGAATTCAGCGTTTTCTTCCAGGTCATCTTGTGATAGGGTAGTAGTGGCAACTTCTGAGATCTGCAAATCTTCTTCAATCATATTTTTCTCTTCCTCTTCTGTATTACTATTTTCGTCTGGTGTCTTTATGGCTATTGGTAAATCTTCTAGATGTTCTACTATGGCCTGTTGAAATTAGGAAATGTTCTGCTTTAGACAACATGACTGATTCCCCACCCTTCTAAATATCTTAGTGGTACAACATACTTAGACACTCAATTGCAGAGAGTATGAGACTGAAAGTCTCACTGAAGAGAATAAAAAAGCAATTAATTTCTTGAAAATCTTTGCAATACACTGAATCATCAATTCAGCATACATACATACATACATACATACATACATACATACATAAATACAGTTGGAAAGTCAGTTCTTTATATTAAGAAGTCATGACATGACATAGCTCTTTGAAGCAATCCACTAGACTTTTTTAAATCTACCCCCAATTAGTCCTTAAAGTTAACAGCAAACTGACTTCATTACTGTAGTTAGAGTCAGGACCAAAACATGTTCAAGCAAAATGTTTAAGCAACATGTAGAGCAGCATTAAATAGACACTCATTCCTGAAAAATGCTGTCAAAAATTACTATGCTGGAAAACATGTAAGGTACTTCAAAAACTGGTGCCTGCAAGAAGAGATGCAGGAGCAAACTGCCGAAACCAAATACCCCCAAAGTACCCACTTCTTTCTCCTCCTCCAGTGCAGAGAAGCCTTCATTTCACCTATGTAACGTATCCTACTCAAATTGTTTTTGTAAGTTTTTGTAGGCAAACTTACTTGGATTGAGACAAAGTTATCATTGCCTGTATCCTTTCTTTAGAAGCAATACTAATTTCTGTTAATCTCATTACAGATTATTAGAAATACCCTCACTGGTAATCTATTATGTCTAAGGATTATACAGAAACCTCTATTTTAAAACATAATAAAAAGCCACATTTTTGCTGTACTTCTAGGTAATCTTTTATGCTTAGGGATTACAGAAGCCTCAAATTATTTTAAAACATAATATAAATTCACATTTTTGCAGTGCTATTAGTATTAGGACTTATTTTCTCTTTTAATGTCTGACCTTCTCAGGGATCTGCAATTCCATTCTTTCCAGTAGGGGGCTGTGGCAAACAGTGTAATGGAACAGGAAACCAAGTACATTTTAAGTATTACTCCCAAACAATGCAAAATGAAAGCAAATGAAAACTGCTGGGATCTGATGCTAAGTCCACATATATACAAAAAGAAATGCTGATAATAAAATAAAATACCTCAGGATGTTGTGGAATAGTGGAATCTTCATGGTTGGTGGCCTTATTGCCATCTTCTATTTCTAACTCTTCTACTAGTAATGGCACTTCTTTTTCATCGGAAGAATTCACGTGACTGCTTGTTTTTGTAGTTTCCTCCTCACTGTTCTCAGTATCTGTTTCTGACGGAGGGGTACCTAGCTTATTCTCCAATTCTGACTCTGGAGCATCTTCCTTGTGGTCCTGTTCTGGTAAGCTCTTGTCATGTAAAACATCTGTTACTGTTTCAGAAGAAGCTTTTTCATTTCCTGTATCATAACCTTCGATACAAGGCTCGAGGTAAGCGTTCAGAACTGCTGATATGGGAACATTATAATGTGGATAATAAAAGAGATCATGGGGTATCACAGATACTTTTGAAGAACTGGGTAGCACTTCAGCTGCAGATTCAACTTCATCACAGCTGTCCAGGTCCTCTGGAGTTTTAGGTACATCTGAGAGAGAGTCATCAGATATTTCATGCTGTGTAGACAGTTCTTCGCTTTTGAGATTAGAACCATTCAGTGAACAAGGGGTTGTTTCTATTGTCTCAAGGACAGGTGATTCTTTTGTATGTTCATCTTGTGGAAGTATTTCCTCATTTAGAAGGTGGAGAACGTATTTCTGTGTATCTTCTTGTTTTGATGTATCTTCTGGTAAAAGAATTGAAGACTGAGGTTTACTCTCTTCGACTTTATTAATAGAATCATCTGTAAGTATGCCTGAAGTCCAGGATAATGGACTCAAAGAAGAAGTATTGGCTGAAAGGCTCTTGGTTTCATTGTCATATTCAGTAGGGGTCTCCTTAGTTAATTCTTCAGAGTATTCTTCAAAAGAGTCGACAGAATTTTTCTGATGTGTCAAAACAGCTGGAGAAAGGTCATCATTTTGTTTCAGTGGATCATCAGAGATGCTTTCTTCACCTGACATGAATTTATCATTTAGAACCTCCCAAGAGGAATTGGATTCAAAACTGACAGGTTCTGTAATTTTCAGTGAGGTAGGCCTTTGAGGCTCCTCTTCAGATGTTCCCTGTAAATCACCTAACCCTTGACTCAGTTTCCCATTACAATTTTCAGAAGTAGTTTCTGATGGGATCCTCTCAGGGATATCATGAATATGGACCTTTGGAGGAGCCGGATGACTCCTCTCATGATTAACAGTATACATGTTTTCTTCATTTTCACTTAAAATCAAGATTTTGCCTTCCTTTTCTGACGGTGTGTCTTTGATGTGGACATATGTGGACTCAATTGGAAGCTCCTTGTCAGGATCTGAAAAGTCTTCCTGTAAGTGATGATACACCATTAGAAGACAAATCCTAGCTCAGATACCATTTGACATTTCCCAAACACAAAGAATAAATACCTAGTATTTCAGTCCATTACCTTATGAATGGCCAACTAATGACTCACATATTTTGAAAGTAGGAAAACTAATTTGGCAAGTCAAGTACCTTGAACAAAGCTCAGTGTCAGGAAGGCAGTTGTACAAGATCAGAATGCAGACAAGCCTACTCCTCAATTGTTAATGTATTTATCTCTCCCTGCTGCATCTGTGGAGACAACTGACTTGGCTTTTTGACACAATCCTAAACCCTGGGAATAACATAAATCTAACAACTCCAATAAATCCACTGTGAAATATATTGATATACCAGATTATTTCCTTCCAACAGACTCTATTAAAATAAAGGTAGTTTTTAACGTTGTTCATAAAAATGTCAACAAGTCTTAATGTCAACCAATCTTATTGCTCATCTAATCTAATAATAATTATTAGATTGCTATAATAATTTTAATTCCAATTACTTTAGTAATGCCCACCAATTTTATCAACTACAAAATATATCCCAACTGTAACCTTCAGCCAAGAAATGAGAGAAAATGCCTGTTTCTCCACAAGGCCTTTGCCAATTCTTGACACTGTCAACCCTTGCTTAATCTTCAATTCTTTATTTTTGCATCAAAGTCCTGGTCATTTAAACTGCAGTTTATTTCATGCTTATAATGAGTGCTTTTTACTGTTGTATTGACAGGATTCAGCTTTTGGTTTCTTGTGTCTCATACCTGCTAAATTCATACTAATCATGGCCCTCAAGCTTGAGAAGATAGAAGTAAAAATTAAATTCTAAGTCCAATGAATCATATAGATAAAGGAATAAATTTCAGCCTTATTTAAAACCAATATAGCAAAGTAGTAGATCCCTATGAAATCAATTCTAACCTCTGAGAGTTACAATTGGCTGTAAATGTATAAAAGCACAATTCAACCTAAAACATTTTAGTAATCACCAATGAAAGCCTATTTCACTGGATTTAACAAAAATTTGAAAAAAATAAATCCAGGTTTGTTGTTTATTTTAAATAGCTAAGAAAGAAACCGAGAAAATAAATGTGACTTTATTACGTACACCAAGGCAAATTAAAGAAATTACATGACATAGCAGTAAACACATACCCCTTCCAGCTCTGGGAAGTGCTCCAGAAATTGTGCCACATATGTCACAATTGACTGTTCATCGGGGGACTCCACCATGATATCTGTGGAGACAGACGTGAGGGGCTTGAACACACACAGCTTTGAAATGCTCTTGCAGAGGAACAGATTGTCAGACATTTATCCTGCCATTATGGGCACAGAAATAATAGCTACAAACACTTTTTTTTTTTTTTTTTCTGACAGATAAGAGAGATGCTCTTCACTGTTGATGGCACTTGACAGAGTTCTCAACATCCTATTCACATTCATTTTTTCCTATTTTCAAACATATACTGAACCCCGATCGGGGTTCCCCTTTCATTCACTTTTATACTGCCATTTATGCTGTTGTCACTGGACAGTTGGCTGTTGTTGAGCGACGATACAGAGGTTTATTTTTAGCAGAATGGCCCAGTCTTCTAACTATCCAGGTGATGAAAGTGCAGTTGTGCTTTCAATCATGACACCAAGGCCTATCACCAGTCTAGTAGAGTTCAGTAAAAAGAATGACAAGAAATCAATTTATACATATTTTATATACACATACATACTTAGGTTTACATGTATAAATACTTGTGTGCATTTTGCACTGTAAAGGGAAAACTGGGAGATGCAGATGCATTTGAATGGGTATCTCTCCATTTGCCTGGTATGGCAGCCTTGTAACAGTTCATCCTGGAGTGACATTTAGTTTCTGCAGTCTAAGTGTTACAGAACAGTGCTAATGCACTGACACCCCCCTCAGCACAACAATTAATGCCCTCTAAGAATGCAGACGTCACAGAGCATCTAAGCATGAACCAGGACCAGTGTACGTAGCTGAAACCACAGTAAGCTCTTAGACCTCAAGGAGCTTACAAATATGACTGGAAGCATACAATTACTAGCCACTGACTGTTTTTATTTTTCTTATCAAAAAGCTCAGCACACTGATCCCATCAGCAGCCCAATCACTGTGAGGGTTTTGGTATGTATCACAATGCAATATTCATGAATTCATTCTACTCTGAGTGTTACCCAACAAATTTGATGTGTTTACCTTCTGGTTCAAGGAGCCGAGGGACACCCAGTTTATTCTGTGCTATGCTGAAAGCATCCTCCAGGTTTTCTCGTGCTGATTTCTCCAGTGCATGCTTCATGTCTACCAAAGTACAATCTATGGCTTTTATGACGGCTAAGAAAGCAAGGCCACTCCTCCAACTACTTGTGAAGTCCTGGACTGCAACGCCATACCTAAACAGAATTACATACATTTTACATGGGTGGTTTCTTACAAAATCCAAAGTAAAGGCATCATCATTTTCAGACTCCTGAAAGTTAAAACGTAAGGTTGCTGAGTAGCACTTGTCATATTTGAGATATTTTTGGATTTCAACATCTAGAAATACATTCAGAAAACACACGGGCTCACAAACTGAATTGGTGTGGCTAACAGCTGACACCAACCTGCTTGTAGGAAGTAGTTTGTAAAAACAAAGCCCTTAAGAATTCAGAAACCACATTTAACATTCACAAAACCAAATGTCTCTGTGATTCCTGTTTCTGTTGCTCTCCAGCATTTTAATGCCATAGCTTGGGAAAACTTCCAAGATTTAAATATTTAAACACATAAGCATAAATGATTCACATTCCTGTGTACTTGGCCTTCTATAGCAGAAAATCTGCCAAATGCAAATGGTGTCAGCATATGCATAAACCACAAGAGTGATAGATGCCCAAAGTTTTGGAGGAAAAACAGCCATCAAACTTGCAATGGAATACAGCCCCAGAATAGAAAATTCTGCATAGATCATGAGATAACAGGATTACAATGATGTTATTATGTTTTAAATACTGCAGTTGCAAGAACAATTTTCTCTTATTAGATCTTTTCAATTTGCACTCTTTGACTGGGCTGAAAAGTCTGTGGCACTCATTTCTCAGGTCCTCACTTTCTTTGTATCACCTATTAATAATGACAACATTATTTTGGACTAAAACTGTACTTCCTCTATGGTTTGCACTGGCAGCAGTGAACTACAGATCTCAATGGGACAAGTTTATCTGCTCAACAAGCACCCTTAGCTTCACTGGAGATAACCAAGGGATGATGCGGACCAAGTACTTAAGATGTAAATTTTTGTCTTCAACACTAAACACAGAAAATTTGTGTTCAAAGGCACAAATCCAGAGACAAAAATGCCAAATATTCAGCTAACCAACCTGTATAAGTAACTTTGACACATGCCCTCTTTAAAACTCTCTGCCAGTCACTACTTCAAATAACAATATATGTAAAATACACTCCAAGCATTTGCACGTGCATGAGACATCTTACACTGCAGAAGCAGAGCAAATGTCTTCTGTCCAGCAGAAGCAAATACCACTTTGTTCAGAAATAAGCCCATGATCCAACCAGCCCCAATGTCCCTTCCCATGTGAAAGGCTTCTGACAGTAACTCTGACAGTAACTCTGCCAGGATAAAGCATTACTACACAAAATGCTTTGGTGAAAGAACCACTTTTTATTAAAGAGGAGAGAGATGTCTTGTGCAGTGGAAATCCACTCAAATGTTACAAGTTACAAGAGAAGTGACTTAAGTTTCACCCCCTCTTTAATACTGAGGAAGGAGGGAATGTGGTAGGGGCTCTGTCCTTCAAGGCACTCTGCAGTGCACAGAGATGCTTCCTCTGGGCTACTGCTTAATTTAAAAGGCTGCTGATAAAGTCTTTCAGTACATTTATTTTTTCAGTTCACCTCCTGGTTATACCTTATTTTTAATCAGCAAAGGATGTCAAATTGACTGCATGAAAGCTGGGATTTGGGGAGTAGAAAATGATCCTGTTTTAAACAGCACCAAGCAGGTTAGTGCAAGTTAACATTTAACACTCAAACGGTGGAGCCAGCAGCGCCCTTCAAGGTCAGATGGCTGCTGTAAACACATGGTCATAGTGAAACACCCCCCTGCAGAGACCCTGTGCTCCCAACTTAAAAAGCAGAGGAAGCCACAGCACATGGTAACACACCCATGGGGCAGAACAGAGAACAGAGACTCAGCTTCAAAGGGGCAGGTGGCAAGACACCGTTTTGTTCAAGGGTTTGTTAGCTTACTTTCTGGTTTTCCTCTGAACCCAGATTAGAAGGGCCCTGATGGCTTTCCGCTGATCCTTCACTGTAATGGACATGTTTCTCTCCACGCTGGGAGTGCTGGGGGATGTGTCTGATTCTGGACCACTGGGCCCAGAGGACAGGCTGGAGGAGGAGGAGTTCCTGTTGAGGTTGCCTGTAAGCTCCTTAATCTGTAATAAAAGGTGAAATACACAGTGTTCTGCTTTATCACTGGCTGCATCGTGTCCTTGTTTTCATGCAAACTTTAAAGAGATCAGTGCCATAACTGAATTTTAGGTGATAATTATAAACCTGTTCATTTTAACTCTCAACTTGATTTTACAAGCATGACAGCCAGCAGCAGCCCAGGCAACAGAAAGGGCAAGCTCCCAATAGAGGCCGAACTGCGCAAATTAAACAGAAAGCAAAGAAACATGTCCTTGAAAGAAAAGTTAGTTTAACTGAAATTGTTCTCTTCACAGGAATTGCTTGTGTGAAATATTTTTCGTCAAGAAATGGTGACCTGCAGCAGCACTCCTGCCCTTGATCAGCACTGACATTTGAGACTCTGCTGCTTTTGGGTTGCCCTCCCCACTCCGTGCCCTCTGCTGCCAGGGTGACAGGTTCTGGTCACACCATCTTTGCCTGTGAGTCTGCCTGGCCAAACTGGTTCTGAACAGCACTGTTCAGCCTGAGGAGCTCAGCCAGGGAGAGAAGCCCCAGTGCAACTTTGAGATCTTTTTTTTAACCTTACAGACATTTTTTAATTCAGACCAAGAGAATGAAAGGGCCTCTCAGTCTTACGAGAGTTGCAGAACCCTCCCTCCATCTCTCTCTGTCCATTAGAATTTGGGAATGTCTAGAAGGCAATTTTCAAACTATGTGTAGGTTAGGGAGCAGTTTAAATCTAAGCCTGGGGATAAATAAATTTTCAGGCTCAAATATGTGTTATCAGTTCCAGGTCCTTTGAGATCTTTCATATGACCATGTATATCAGTTGCAAATTTTTGCTATGTTGAGTAAGTCTCCAGAGACCAGTGATTCTAAATAGAATTTCCCACCACATTGGACCAAATCCAGTAAAGGTTATTGAAAATAAACTGTGACCTGGAACCATACCCAGGACATTGGTTCAGATCCAGGGAATCTGGAACAGAACCCTGAGAAGGCACAAGAAAGAAGGGAAAGTAGTAATCTGAAGCTCTAATTCAGATCCAAGTTAAATGAGGGCTTAAATTGTCTCCAATTTACATCAAAATAGGTCCAATGAAGTAAAATGAAAGCAGCTGCAAGTTTAAAATTAGTGTATATTAGGAGGGAAAAGCTCAGGTTTAGCAAGATTAATTATGTTCTTTAGGATTAAAAACCAATTTAAAAATCAGAATTCAGCTGGAATAGATGGATGCCATGAAGACTGATTACTTATGGTTAAAGTATTCAAATTTTATTACCTGAAAAAACAAGATTATATTCCATATTAGTCCAAGTACCAGAGAAGAATTGCCATCTGCTATTTCTGCTGCATCGATGCTAACAAGCTTTACCTGTGGAAGAGATCATAAATTCAGAGCCAAATTCAAAGCAGCAAGGTATATGCAAAAAATGCACTGAGACTACTGGATATGTCCATACCACTGCTGCCACTGACAAGCCAGCAAAAAAGCAATACTACAGTCTTGTATTAATGAAAATTTGCCCTGATCACAATCACCCTTCTCCTGGAACTCCTATCTGAAACCCCCAGCATAGTCTGCAGAACAGAAGTGAATTCAATTCTGCATTTTTGGGACTACAAATGCGTTTCCTCCATACAAAAATGGAAGAAGATGGGGCCCCCTCCAGTGGACCCCACCCCTAAAAAGTAAAGAGTCATTTCTCATACAAAAATCTAAAATCCTAGTAAGATCTGCTTACTTCTTTTTTTTTTAATGCATCTCCTTTCTCCTTCCTTATCCCACCTTACACAGCTTGTCACAGAGTTCTGATTAAATCAGTAAGCAACAGATAGGGTTGCCTAATCCAAGCAAACTCTAGACTTTCCCACACTGAGGTTTTTTCCAGCTGATAACACCAGGATGTTATTCTCTTAGACAACACAGATTTGGTTTTGGCAAAGGTCACGGAGGAGGGAGGAACCAAGGAAGCTGTCAGTACTGCACATGGCACCCAGACCGAGTTAAAGCCCAGCAGCCCATTTATCACTGAGAAGTCCTGGACATGGTGACTCACTCAGAGGGCTCTACCCTGCTGCCCCAGGTCCACAGACACTGTCAGGTTCCACCCACAGGGGTTTAATATCTAACCCTGAAGCTCTTGGCAGCCAAGGCATTTTGCCAACACTTTCATCACCACCCTTCACTAACCGGTTTGGTTAAGCTGAAAAAAGGAAAGGAAAATAACTTTAGTGGTTTGCACAACATTTTCAGTCTTAGCAAGAAGACACCTCTAGTTGTCGTATTTCAAGGATCAGATTTCTTGCTAGCTCCAAGGTATTTGGCATAGGAAAATCTTTTAGACTTAGTACATTTGAATAGCAGTTTCACTAAAATGGGGAGCAAGTTGCATTTATCATTTCACTGCTTAGTGTGAGCTCCATCCTCTTACTGTTGCTTATGTTTGTCACCCAGCCCAGAAGGGATACTCAGCTAGAAGATACTGACTGCTTATTTTTAAGGGAACAGGAAATCCAGAGGAAAGTGGTTTTTAGCCCTACTAATTAAAAAGCCACCTGCATTCAAGGTTCCTTCTCCCTGGCCTTGCTGATTGAGGATCTAGTGAGGTCCTGGCAACCAGATATGCTTCAGCTGCAGCTCTGCCAAGCACTGGTACCAACAGAGAGAAATAATCTCATCTACCAGTGGGCCTTAGCTGGATTTGGGTAAAAAGCATCATCTGGGAAACTGTTAAGAAATATGGGAATATATAAAATATTTCTTAGCAGTTCTACAACAGGACATGTAGATGTACGTATTCAGGGCCAGATCAGCCCCTACTGATGGAGTTTCCATAGGGAGGCTGGAACACCTGGAAGTTACTGGACAAGTTCTTGACCTTTCACATCCTCTCCTGGGGAAAAAGGCAAAGGATATTAAACCTCCCACACCTACAAAGTCACAAGAGATGTGCTGAGACCTCATATCATTTTAATTCCTGCACTGGGATTTGCAGCAACTTTTCTGCATGACAAACACTGCTGCTGGAGCAGGAGCTAAGCTCAGTGCAGGGAAGCAGCAAAGTAACACCAGTTGCTTTTGGAGCATCCCGTACAAGACATGGTTTTGCACACACTGATCCCTCCTCAGCCATAAAGTTTAACCTTACTGGAATCCTTTATAGGAAATAGCCCATTATCTGTTTACTCTTTCTGGAGGATCTAAGTATACCATGTATATGGATTGTTACATGGCTGGGGTTTCTCTTGACCCCATTACTCTCAACAACACACAGGCCACTTCCACAGCACTTTGGAATAAACCCTTCACAGGAGAAATAAAAAAAAGGAATTAATCTTTTCCAGCTACAGGGTCTGATCACACTTGGTCACTTATAACTGTAGGAAGTGATGCTGTGGTAGTGCACCACTGACTATGAGGGAAGTTATATCCCTGTAAGGCTTTGATCCCTGGAATTACGCATTTATATAATGTTTCCAAATTTCACTTTCTCTTGGTTTTGACTCATGATCAGCTGCTGCAGAAATCAGTTTACCAGATAAATACATGATTTCTATAAGTGAAAGTATTTCTGAGAAAAGAGTCATCTACCATCAGTGTAACTGAAGTAATGCCACTAAGACCCAGATCATAAAAATTACTTGCATTTCTTTTTATTTTCTTTTAATATTGAGTTCCTGATCCTTTAATCCCATTGAACTTTAACATCTAAAATGAGCAAATAATCCTTGCTTTAGACTCTGTAGGTGTTATTGTTGTGCATTTTTATGTGGCTTTTCAGACGGTGCTAAGGCAAATCACAGTCTCTTGAGCAGTACACTCCTCTTGCATACCTGCAGCACATCAGATTAGCAACAATTACAACTTGCAGCATACATCAAGAGAAAATATTAAGACGAGTCTTTGAAAATACTCACATTACTGTCCTCCAAGAACTTAAGTGCTTTGGCTATGTTGTTCAAACGAAAAATTCGATGGGTTGAAGATTTGTATTCATGCATCTAGAAAAAAGAAGTGCCACACTGTTTTTAAAACTGGTGGAATCATACAAAGCTTAAAACACTACAAGCACTGAGGCAAAATAAAGCTAAGGAAATCTATCTATGAAAAATTATTGCCATCTTTTGTGAGCAGTAAAATGCTTCAACTACACAATTGTAGCAAAACAGGGTTAGCAACCAGCTTTCCTGCTCTCCAGATGTTACCACGCTCTTGGACCTGCCACATTGATTATTTATGTAATCACTCCCCAGCCATGTTCAGTCACAGGATCAGATTTCCCTGAAAATTCATAATAAAAGGTTTTCTTTTGTCTTGAATTAAATGAAATTATCCTAATTAGGAAGCAGGAGCAATTTTAATAGCAGGCACAGGCAGGTGGGAGGCAAAAACCTTCACTTTGGCAGCAATGAAAGATTTTGCATGCCTGTCTCCCTGCAATTCCATTTTGGCACACTGTTGTTATCCCATATGTGCAGAAACAGCTAACAAGAAATGCAGCCAGCTGACTTTACCCCTTTCTCTCGCCTCTTCCCTGACCTCTCAAAGCATAGCCTAGGTTTTACCATGTTGTATCTCCCCCTTCAATTCATTTCAAGCCTGGCCCTCAATGCAACCTCTGTGAATGCACATAGAGACATAGAGCTGCTACTTCTGCTGCAGCTCTGCCAACCTTCAAGAATTTTTAAAAAAGACTATTAAAGAATATTTAAAAAGAATAATAAAAAATATTCTTGACTCTGTATGTGTGAGCACATATTCGGGGGCATTCCTGCTGCAGGATATGCAGGTGGTCAGTCACTACAGAGCATCACCAGGTGCATCTGCAGTGGTGAGACAGTTGCTCCTCTTACCCAAGTGTGGTAGCCACACACAGGAGAGTTCTGATGACAGGATTGATGGAGAAAGAAAACATTAAAGTCAACTGGGCATTTATATTTGCATTGGGTGTTCCATCTCTGGTATGTGGAACTATACACAGCTCTTACAAAGAAAGGAGGAGAGAGGAATTTTCTGATTAGTAAAGCTTTGCCCTGCTGATTTAGATCGTATTAGTAAGACTAATGAAACCTGAGTCAGGATACCAGAATGAAACTCAGACCTACAGCAGGCATCAGAAAAGCTACTGAGTGTCATAATGATCTTAGACAAAACAGAAACAGAACTTAGGGATTAAAAAAAAGATACAGCAAATATGTGTTTTCTTGGTAATGTAACTTGGGTAATCTCCAAGTGGAATGTATGAGCATTAAAGTATTAAAGCCTTAAAAACCCTCAAGGATAGGAACATTAACACTGATCACACACCATTTACACCTCATTGTCATATTTCCTTGAAATCTACATTATAGCTCAGGACACCGACCTGTAACATAAGGAAATTACAACAAAGTTGCTGAAATTCTTACTACATTATGCAAGACATGGGGCAAAATTCACCCTTATTCCTTGGATATCCAGGCACTGTTGCTTGTAACATACTGAGCTCCTAGGTATGGAGGCTTCTCCCTCTCTGTACATACCAGCTTTTGTCCTGACAGGACTTCTAGGAGCGCCATCAAGATTTTGCCATCTTGTATATCAATAAACAAGTCTTTCACTTTCAAAGGAGGCTTGCACTGTGAAGAAAAGAAATCAGGTAGTTTTTAAAACACTGCTTTTTGATAAATCATCATGATTTCAGAGAGATGGAAGGAGAATTTTACGAGACAGAGATACAAGAAGTAAATCACAGCCTGCTGTAAGAAAGAGCTGATTGTTCTTCACGTCAGTGGCAATTCTTTCCTATGACTGTTGAAGCTAAAACTGAAAGCTGACACGGACTTATTCCTGATTTCCCACAACAGAATCTAACCCTAAATACTCTGCCTAAGAAATAACCAAGCAGGTGTTGGGTGCTGATCCCTCAGACTAAGTCATGTCCAGCAGAAGCAAATACCACTTTGTTCAGAAATACGCCCAAGATCCAGCCAGCCCCAATGTCCCGTCTCATGTGAAAGGCTTCTGGTGATGCCATTCTGTATCCCAGGATTTTCTAAGTACTTTAAAAAGCAACTTGTGTCTCTTTCTCAGCAAATGCCTCCAAAGGGAACCATCTCCTCACTTCACTACAGTGTTGGTAGATGTGTGCAGTTAAGGCACACAGCCAAGTCAGCTCAGCCCTTAGGGGTAGTTCCAGCTCCAGCAATTACAGTCTGCTCAGGTGCCACTCACTCACGTGTCCCTAAAGAGCCCAATCTTTTCATCTTCAGTTGGGCAACACACTTCTGTTTGATTCAGAACTGCTCCTGGCAAACTGGGACCACACATTTTCATTCCTGGTCTTTAATCTAGCCAAGATACTAAACAGTGCTCCATGAAAGAAAGCAAAGTACCTTTCCTTTCAAAATTAAATAACTTATCTGAAAGACTAAAACCCAAACACTTTCTATTCTTTCAGTACTTAAAGCAAGAACAAACAGAACTTCAAAATTCAGACTACTCCAAATTATCCCATGATCAGCAGAGCAAGATCCTCTCAAGAGATGACTCAAGTAGGATCACACTAGAAGTCTCCTGAAGAAATACAAGAAGACTTCAATGCTGCCTCTGAAAAATAGAAGCCACTTTGCAAGAAGTGCTTCTTTGAGGAAGAAGGCAGAAAACATCTTTCTCAATGAGTCTCCTCAGGGAATCACCTGTAATTAGAGACAGCTTTCAGTGAAGCTGTCATTGTTTACATGGTTATGTTTATTACACCACTTTCAGGAAATACATTAATAAAGCAAAAGGCTTTCACCCTTTGTCCAGAAAAGCATTTCTATTTGTTGAATCAGAGAGGAAAAAAAAATTATATGTACTCCAGAGAAAGCTGACCTGCCCATAAAGGTTTTAAGACTTCATATGCCTGGCACACAAGAATTAACAGCACCCTTTCAGCCTTTTTCAGCCTTTTCCTTCTGTAAATCAAAGACCTTCTTTGCAGCCACATATTTGACAACCCTTTCTGACAAGTTCCAAAACTGCCGTTAGTTTAAAGCCCTAGAGCCTGATTCACGAAGGCATCATGTAACACTGTCTTCGTTCTGAGAGGCCTTTGGGAGCAATTGCTAGTCAAAACACTTCCAACTAGCCTTATTCTCATTTTCCAGTGAGATTTAAGAGGATCCCTTTATGCCTTCAAAAACACTCACTGCAGAGTAACGGACTTAAGCAACTATATATGTGATGCCTTTCTTCTAAAACCTCTTTCCTTTACTGTGTCTGGAATGCAATCACTTTTCAAGAACTACTAAACTGAGAGCCAGCCCAAACCTAGTCCCAGTCTGTACTTTTTGAAACTTAGCTGCACATACTAATGCATTGTGAAGCTCCATCACCAGTCTGAGTAGATCAGGAAGCTGGTCTCATTCCTTGATCCTGCACTAAGTATTGCTGCTGTCTCAGTAATACCAGGATGATTTTTTTCTCTTTTCAACTTCAACACCAAAAAAAAAATTCTCTGCATGACAGACTACTCAGGAGAGGTAATACTTATCTACTATCAATAAGAACAGTATCTTAGGTTTAAGAGCCATATTATGGTGTCATTAAGAAACAATTACAACTTAAAGATATGATGTCCAAACATCAGCTGTCTGTAAGTGGATATGTGAAGATTCTATCATATTGCCCCCAATAACAAGACTGACAAGGAATTACTGTTTTCTATCTTCAGATCTGGGATAAAGACAGGTTCTGAAGAACAGCTTTCTTTAGCCATGATTCCTCAAATGTTCAAACTTACAGTTTAGGGAAGAACATAGACATCATCACCTCAGAGCCTCAACCACATTTGATTTTATGTGGGTGCATTCTGTGGGAAAATTCTACCCTCATGGTAACAGGCAATGGCATTAAAGATTTAAATGCACCTGAGATGATAAATGCCAGCCCAGTATTCATTGTGCCTGGAAATGAAGTTTAATTAATCCAAAAACAGGCTTTGAGCTTCCACTCATTCTCCTCCAAATGTGCACAGATGTCAACTTTGTTTCTAAATTTTAACTACTTTAGAGGAGTTAACTGCAATCTGTCTATGGCTATGTCCTTGTATCCCAATATCAAGACTGCTTGTCAGTCTTACCTTTCCCAAATGCAGGTTTATCCATCTGGTAAAGGTCCTCTTCTGTACATTTTCGCGTTCAACTAGAAATATCAGAAACAAAAACAGCACTTAACTTTCCAGAAGAGGGAAAACTGGTAGTAAATTTCAGAAACTGATGCACAAAAGAGTTAGAATTCATGAGAACTAGGTGTATAAAACAAATATATTCTAAATCAGGAGATATAAGGTCCAGTTTCAGTGTTTTATTCAATTTCTTTGACCAGACATGAGCTATACATTTGTAGATGCATTTAAAAGGCAGGAGGAAGGAATTTCTTAGTTTTGCAATCTTGAGTGTTCAGCTTCTGAGAGGTGAACATTTATGTGCTGTGCACAGCTCTCCAGTGTTGTCACCCTCTGAGCAGGCAGCTTGACCCTTCTGTGTCAATTTATAGGATTATTGCTCTGACACCCTCATGCAAATTGGGCTGGCGTGGATTCCAATGTATTTGCATGCACAGGGAAACAAGACTAACACAACCATTTTGTCTTCATTTTATGAATGGAAATGCCTCATGACATCCCATCTTCCCAGTCTCCTAACTAGTGCATTTAGAATCAAAATTCCAAGTCCCTAGACTGAAGAATCACTTTATTTACATTGCAATAAGACTAGGAGTGCTTGTTCCTCGCCAGAAGTGCTGTGCAGTGGGTGCTGTGCAAACAGCTCTTGGGCCAGCTGAAGAGTTTTTAATCACATCTGCCATTTCCTGAATCCATTTCCATAGTGAACTATGGCAAGAGTGTAAGGGGAATCATATTACTGACCAGCTTTCATTTACCTTCTAATATAAAAAAGTAAACCATATATTTAATATAAATGAAGTAGACTGTCAAAGCAATATTTCACTTTAAAGACATTTATTCTCAAGTGGTTACCAAGTTTCATTTGAATTAAGGAAATCTGGCAATTTATGAACAAAACCCATTAAAACTAGTTATATGCTAGTATTTCAATTTACTCATAGAGCATATCAAATATATTTTAAAACAATTTTGTGTTTCTTCAGCCCTACAAAAATAGCTAACCTATCTACTGGGAAATCACATTCTGAAAAAGTCTGGGCTGCTTTTATTGGTCAGACTGATTACAAGCCAAGCAGTAGCTTCTGTAAATCAAATTTTAATATTGTTCTTTTTGATCATTTTAACCAAAGGGTCAGCAGCCTCTAATCATATGTATAGCTGTTTTCCTTATTTTGATGCAGTGGAATAGAGCTTTTCAGCATGAAGTACATCTGTCACTGATGTCCATTCAGGCCTTTTAAGTCATCTTATTCCATAAAACCTGATTTTCTCTAAGACTGGTTAAAAAAAGTAATTACCCTTTAAGTGCTTTAGAAAACATAGAAAATGCCAAACTAATTATTGCTGTTGGCTTTTCTTTTAAAATGTCTTAGAAGAATGTGCAAAGATTTGAAACAGCTCTCTAGAAATGAAACTGTAAATTATATTAGGACTCCGGAGTATCTGTAAAACACCCACAGCATTTACCACCTACAAATCTCAAAGTACAATAAACTGAGAGATGTGTCACGTATTTCTTGGGCTTTGCTTTCTTCAGCACCTCAGCTTCAGAACTGGGTTTCCATGCACTCACTCCCACAGCCATGGCTGAGCAGCTGAAATGCTGTGTGTCACCCAGGGTGTAACTTCGACAATGGAGCTGTTAAAATTAACCTTTGACAGTGGGCGGAGGTTAAGCCAGAATTGTTCCCAGATATACTTCTTTCTGTTCAAATACAGGTGTACAGAACAGGCAGAGGAGCTAGCAGCAGGCAACAGGGCCACCTATTAAACTTTCTGAAATGCTGAGGAAGGCTTGGATGGGCACCAGTGCCAGGCTTCAGAAAAGAAAAAGGAGACTTATCAAATGGGCTGGATATACAGATTTCTGATGTCAACCAAAATCAAAAAGGAAACACAGAAAGGTTCACAGGAGCAAATACAGTGTTTTCTGGCCTCATCAGAGGCTTGGTTTCTTGTCGTACTTTTCACCAGTCACTTTGGCAACCTTCACTTTCAGTGTAAATAAAGATGCAAAAGAGAGCTGTGTTTATTTACAGATCCTCCATAAAACTGAGCACACACTGGCTCCTAATTTTGCTGCAGAAATTCTGCCATGATGCAAATCAGGAGTTGCACATATGCCTCAAAGGGTGGGTGAGCCAAGCTGGTATTACTGCTTCGGGAAGCTCACACACCAAACAGTAAAGAAAGGCGCATTCAGGAAAGCACTTGCATACACAGACAGGCTTCTGAGATGAATTTGTCTCTACGGCAAACAGCTTCTTTCCAGGAAGAGTGATGACCCCAGAATGGGCACTGTTTGATTCTGTAAAATTCTAAAGCAACAGTAACTGGAAGGGGAAGAGGAAAGGAGAGGAAATGTGTTTATAAAATCCCTAAGGCACACAAACCCCTAATGCAGTCCATATGCTCGATGGCAGACTTAATGGGAAAAGTTCAGCACAGGTATTTACTGGTGTGTGCCTTTAACTGTTATTCTGCTCCAGTGTTGTGGACCTCCCAGTTTCAGTACAGACCCTCCTCTCCACAATCTTTTCATTTAAGATGATTGTAGAGACTCTATAAACTTTATGCAGTTTCTATAAATTAAATAAAACATTTTTTTCTCCTTCACACCTAATATTATATGAAGGTGAAGAAAATCATTCAAGTCCAAAGTTCCTATACATATGTATATAGTTTACTAAAACTGCACTGTGTTTACTGGGCAGCTCGAGAGCAATAACACTATTATAAAATAATAATTACACCCACCATATGGCTAGCCTGTAAACAAATCCTATACTGGAAAAGAAGGATGCCTGCTGTGAGGGTTGAATTGAAAGATGTAATGCTGGCAGGTAAAAAGTCAGGAATGTCCTTTTTGATTCAGCTCAGCTCAGCCCTTGATATAAGAGAAAAATTATAGAGACAAATTATGACTGCTCACAGAAGCTGGGTCTTCCACACTCTTCCAGTAAGCCCAACTACGAGATGCTTTCACAGGAGGGTATAAGAGGCACAGTGTTTGTATCAAAGGGCATGGGTAGGGCACTGACAGGCATTAATTGCAATAATTTAGAGGGAAAGAAGCCACTGGAGAAGAAAAAGTATACTGTTAGGATTGGGTGTACCCTATTGTATAACCCACACAGTTCTCTGCCCCACAACTGTGTCCTAGAGGATGGCAGAAATTGGCAGAATTTGGCTCAGCCCCAGTAACTGCAACCCAGTCAGTATTCAATACTCACAAAGATATACTGCTTCATAAAAATCTTATGGCAAAGGCAACTAATTCCTCAAAGAATAAAACTAAGCTAGTTCAACAACCACTTGGGCAAAATTCAAGGTTAAGCTGCTAATGCACAAGGGAGTTTGGCTGCTTTCCTGTGTGGCACTATTTCCTTCCCCATCAGTCTAGAAATTCCTCAAGCATTTGCTAATGCCATTTCTCTCCCTCCCAAATCTCCTCAAAGGTCACTACTGTTTGCATCACCTGCAGGAAGCCAATCCCTTAGAGCCTCTATGTTTAATAGTGAATTGTAGATAGCAAATATTGATTTGCTTCTAAATACTATTTATTCTGTTGTTGTAGAACCAGTTATGAATAATCCTCTGAGGCATACCACCATGGGGCTGGGCACTTCAAGGAACTATGAAACATGGAAGCTGATTTGAGTAGAACACTTGTCAGTGTATAATTACATAATTTCAGGAAACTGCTTGATTTGCATGTATGGATATTACTCCCAAAGTAAAGCAGAAGGTCACTTAAATTTGCTTCCAAACCTATTCGCATTTCATCTAGGATATCATCATCAAATGACATTAAAACCTTCAGAACAGGCCAAGCTGGCTTGTAGATCCACTTACAACTTACCTTCCGGACATCTTGCCAAGTTTCAGTTTTGTAATAAGCACAAAATCCACGTTTCTTCTTTCTACCACAAGCTCAGCCTCTATAGATACACTCGCTATTAGCAAGAAGCAAATCTTCAAGATGGAAATGCTGGTGTTGGCCATCTAACTGTGACAGAGGATGCTTTCACCAGCCTTGGCTGCAGAGGCGAAAACTTGCCAGGATAATCACCCCATATTCACTTCGTAAGTACCCAGTGGCCACCACAGAACCAGTTCATAATGTGCATGGCTCTGGATGTATCCCAGCATTTGCCAATGTCTTTGATCAGGAGAAAATGACACTTCTTATTACACAACAAATATAGATGGGGAAATGTATGATAATTAAATACTACAGCCTAACTCCAAAGTGGAACGTGGTTCAGACACCCTAAGTCTTGGGAAATGCAAATTCTTCTTCTTCTGCCTTACTCACCCCCAAACTCACGTTCATAGAGTTAAGCAATCAATCAGTCTCTAATGAACACACATTGAACAATCCACTTTTGAACTCCAGGCCTCTAAATAAAATGAGAACTGGATTTTAAACTGGGCTTCATGGTGTTCCTGCACTGTGACACAGCTTAGGTATTTCTGATTATTAGGCATCATATTAACAAATCTGAATACTCCTTTCTCTGCAGACGGTGTTCACAAAGGAAGCCAGACTGACATCTTAGAAAATGGATTTTACCTAAAAATGCTCATTTGAGATGATGATAGATGCAAGTAATTGCCTATGGACAAATAAAGACCATGCCATTAGTTAGAGTACGTGGTCAGGCACTAGACACAGGATGCTGATGATAGATACCGGATACGGACACCCCTAAGGAAGTACGGATCCTTGTCCAGGAGACCTTCTACTGTTCAAATACAATACATGGGACAAAGTTCAGGTGCACAGCCCAAGGACAGAGCACATGTAAGCAACACATCTGGCATGGGGAGGATGATTAAAGGTGTACTGTAACAAAAGTGAAAGGGGGGTGAGCAAAAGAGATTGGGTGTGGGGGTAGCAAGTGACAGCAAAAAAACTGGAGAATTTAAGATTAAATGTGTAAACTAGGACAGGGAAAAGTGCAATTAAATTTTGTACTTTTGTTTCATGTCAACACAGAGTTACATTAAACACATTGAACTATGAATGCTCAGAGACATAATTTCTATTAAATGTTTTCACTAGAGGATTAAAAAATAGCTCAAAACATTCCTCTCCTGTATATGGTGCAGTCCAGCAACAGTGCTCTGTGAATACTCAGTACTTGCACATAAAAATCTCTATATTTTTAGGAGTGTGAATTTTAAAGGCATAATCAAAATATAAGGAAAAATTTTAGCCAAATTGCCCACAAAATTAATTTTATAAGCTTATGAATTCCTGCGAATTCTATATTTTCCTTGTGCTTAAGAAACCCCCAAACAGCTTAGAAGATTAATATAAATTTTCTGTTTGATCTATACAGGGATTGAAGGCTTTGTTGTGTACCATATGCCAATTTGATGTAATCTGGAGCACATGAAATATTAAATCTTAAAAATCCTGGTTTTCTAAAGCAAACATTAACTACAATATATAACATGAGTCTGCTCTCAAGTTACCTCTTATGAACAGGGCCTCTAAGCCCTCCAGATGAAGTTGTTAAGTTAATTGTTTGTTGAAACTGACCCATTTATTAGGGTCCTTATTAAATTTCTATGGCAGGTGTTGAAAGCTTGAGGCTTTTCCATTCCATAAAAGTTGCGGAGTCCAAATCTTATTGGTTCAAAATTTTTTAAAACTCAGGTTGGTGCTGCAGAACACAAACATTGTAAGATCCCAAGCATTACATTTTCATTAGCTGCAGCTAAACAGGTTTCTTTTGGACTTCAGTGTCTGGTTATGGCAAAATATTTACTGCTGCAATTGGTATATTAAGATTACATGCACCAGACAAATATTACAAGATGAATATGAGATTTCTAAAAAAACTCTTACTGCTTCAATCCTCATAATGTCTGAGACAGATGTTTCTCTTACCAAAGAATTAGATGAATTTACTTGTAAATTCTATTGGGCTTTGGAAGAAAAATCCTACATAAAATATTACTATTAGAGCTGATCAAAATAGCTTCCAATAAGAGGGATTTATATTTTCCCTTGAAAACTAATTTAGTAGTGGCAGATGGTAAAGATTCCCCTCCATGTACCCTTCAACCACAAAGCAAACATCTTTGTTCGCATTACTCTTTATATACATGGGAAATGTTATTGAACAGAATAACAAAATTTCTCATTTACATACCAGGAATGTTATGAAACAAAATCTGACAAGGTTAAAAAAGAGAAATGCAATTCTGTTCTGAACACTGAATGAAACAGACATCAGTGTTTACCATGAAGATAGCTGGACCCAAATAAAGTATTAACTAAGTTAAATTCAACTGGTTTGAAATTGATCTAAAAAGTGACTTAAGTGTTGATCCAGCAAGGGGCTTTCAGGCTGTGCAGAACACCTCTTGTGGTTTATTACACACTGTTCAAGGACCATAATACCATCTTCTGCATATGAAGTGAAACTGGATTTGCTGTTACCAGCAATTGCCATTAGCAGAAATGCAACAACATTACAATACATCGTGGTTCAAGAGTTGTTCCTTGCCCAGAGTTCATGATGTTCCAGTACTGTTTGCTGCACTAGTACTGGCTTCTCCAAATGGTTCACCTCCTGGGACTGCTGATGTTTCTTGAAGGGACTGAGGTCCCCAACTCTGCAGTGGGCAAAATATCCCACCCCTGTCATTGCTGGCATATTGAACTCTGCTTTAAAGCACAAAGCTTAACTTTAAATTCAAACTCTTGCACCTTTTCTACCCACTTGAGTATATTCAGTCAGATTCTCTGTACTTGTTCAAAAATAAAATCAGGAGCACCCTTCTGAAACAAACAAAATCATAGTTGCCACATTCAGCCAGGTACCAGTTAGCCCTATCTTCTTATCAGTTAGAGAAATGGCTCTTGAATAAAGTTCACATTGACATGGTTTTACCAGCACAGACCTTTCCCTCTCACATGGAGAAGGAAGTCCCACAGCCATACCAGTATCTGCACCAGTTTCTCTATATGACTTCTAAGTGATCCCTGGCAAGATCTCCATTCTCATCCTGTGGCATCTAAAATGAAAATTATATTATCCTCCAGAAACCATCCTACATCCAGCAAGTAAAGACTAATCACGGAGTCCAGTCCATTCCATCTCTGCTCTGCATTTACCTTTACTTGTTATGGCAAACCTAGAAAGCTTAAACTGTGAAACATTCCTTATTCTTCACATTTTTTTCATTTCTAGAGAGGAAAAAAAATCCTTTTGGCTGGTTAAGTTTGTTGAGACATCAAAATCTGAAATGCAGTAAGATATTCTGCTATACATCAGATCTGACAACAGTGCTAAAGCCTGAATAATTTGAGATGAGCAAAGAAGCCAAACAAAACCCACATTATGTGTCAGGGTTGTTTCTTGACACTCAGAATCAGATGAGAACTAGCACGTGCCCAGAGTCCCACTGTTACCTATATTTGTCAGTTAATGTTAACAGGTTGATATTTAACTGTATTTTTATGCATTTGAAACCACTGTAATTAAACCTGCAAGTAGAAAGAAGAACACACAGGAGCAGGGGACTGGCAACACATCCACTTTCCACAGGAGAGTCCCAGGCAGTTTCCTGAGCTTCTTTAGACAAATACAAAATTTGAACTCTCCCTGTTATTAACCAGGATCTTTGAAGCACCACAGGATAGTACAGAAAGGCTGAGAAGAAAACTGCCAGAGGTGTATCATCTTCTTTGGAATTTGCCTTTACCTATGGGAAACTTAAAAGACAGTAGTTTCATTTTCTAAAATCAGGTAAGGAAAGGCAGCCATGAACATGTCACAGAACTACGTTTCAAAAGCCCTGAAATCACAACCAATTGCTTGTTGGAATGCCAGTGGCTTCTGGATTTCTCTCTTCTGCTTCCCCCACTGTCCCCAGACAACTCAAGATTACCTGGCCAAGTAATCATTATCCAAACCAAGGAATACTTACAAAGCCTTCTGGGCACCACTGCACTAGAAGGGGCTCAGAAGTAAAACTTAGTCTATATGTCTGCAGAACTGAAAGAGCAATAAGAAAAGCCAGAAAGAGTAACTCAGTGCAGGAACCACCAAAACCTATGGTGTGCTCAAGAAATGGAGCGGCCTCGTATGGATATGCAGAATCTAGAGCCACGCTGCCTACTGCCTCTATCCCACTTATTCTTCCTTTTAATGTCTCTTATCAAAGCCAATAAGCAGCACAGAAGAAATAGAGTGAGGAGCATGGTAATCAGGTTAATATTAGAGACATGCAGAAATATGTGCAACTCTAAGAGCAAAAGATTGAAGAGATTTACGGAGATTAATATTTACTAGAGAAAAACCCTCTGGCTTTGGAGGAATAAGCAGATGCTTTGTTCATTGTGGGCCAGACACATGATCTGAAGTAGAGGGTACAAGCCTCTTTTGGAGGGTCAGAGAGGAACACAAAACCAAAAACAGTGTAAGAGGTGGGAGCTACACTATATAAGTTGCTGTACAGCAGGGCAAGGCAACCACCATTCAAAAATGGATGAAGGCAGACCGTAGGTTGCTAGAGTTAGATTAAAATGGATAAAAAGCTGAACTACAGTAGAAATCCTTTTCAAGATGCATTTTATAAAATGCAAGAGCATAGCAGTGACCAGTACATACTCCTGAGGAGTTGCTATTTGACTGAAATGATCTGTTGGGAGGTATTCTGGGAGGCTTCAAGAGAGTTACTCCTGCTTTTCCAGACAGGGTGGCTGCCACAGAAGTTACAGGCAGATTAAGGATGGCAAAATTCTAAGTGTTCAGCGAAGTCAATCATGCAGTCTCCCCCACAAGCCCCCAAGCCTGGCCCCTCTAGCACTAACACAGGCTTTGTGGGCAGCACGGCAGAAAGCCTGGTCCCCTCTGCACCCTGGTGAGCACTGCTTTAGGCAGCATGGGGAATTGTGAGCTGCAACTCCTGGGTATTATTCTGGGTGATGCTATCCAGCTACCAAAAGTGAGCAGAGAAATTATTTCTCTGAAATCAGTAGCAGTCTTTCCTTTGCTCCAGCAGGCTATAAGACCAGGTTATAATGTATCAGCATAGTTCAGAAATAGTATTGGCACAGCTTGCCAATTAATCAAAACTAGAAAGTATCAGACAAAGTCTTGAACTGGGTTTGGATTAAGGCCTACAGTAACACTCAGAATCCCAGTTTTTCCTGAGTCTCCCAGAATGTGGAAATGCAGCCCTCAAGTGACTGACTGATGCTCTTGGTGGAGCTGCACATTTTTAGCTATATGCCTGAAGGCAGGTTTGAACAAATCTGCCAGGATGAAAACCCAAGGAAGAGCAATGTGTGTATGAGCTCTCTTGTTCTGAGGATCCAACAGTAAAATAGTGCCATTTTATGGCATTAAACCAATGTCATCAAAAATCACAGCACAGTGAGCTGTAGACACTTCATGCATCTTCAACACTGACCCTGACATGCCTCCTCACTTTGCTATTAAATAGCTTACCTGTAGCTTCCAGGACAGCCACCACCTCTCTACCTTGCTAATTTTTGCAACTATTTTCCAAATTTCAAATAAGAACATGGCAGGAACCATGACAATTCCTTCATAGCCAAAACATGGAACATTCACTCAGAAGGAAAGGAATTTGGATTTAAGTGCTGAGCAAATATCTGTGTTATTTAAGGACATTTCCAAAGACAAAATTTACCAGAGAGACATTCCCCATGTACAGTATTACCCATAGCAAGAAAATCTTCTTTCAAGCAAAACCCCCATTACTACATAACTATACTGTGTGTTTGCACTGTACCTTCAACCCCATCAGCTCTGTCATCCTCCTTATCAGACTTTTTCATCCCTGGGGACAAGACATGGCAGTGTCATCTGTTACAAAGAAGCAAATGGGGGCAGCAAGAACTTCAGGGACCAATTTTCATGCAAGCAACAAGCCCTTCCTTTAATACAATCTGCAGTGCTCATATGGCATCATGACATCTTTCCAAAAGCCAAGTTTAAAATTTAAAAAAAAAAAAAGCTCATGGAAAGAACATGTATTTCGTTGCTTTGAACTGTGTCCAGCATGCGTAACAATCCCTCCTGAGATATGTTCAAGAGATACACTTCAAAACGAGACGTAAGCCATTTATTGGTTATATTAGCTTGTAATCAGATGAAGTTAATCTGATATTCCAGAGAAAGGCAGACCTATGACTATATGTCATAGTCCTTAGCAGAGGAATAAAGGCATTTTGGCATGAGAGGGAGGGCCAGCACAAGGGCAGGGTCAAGCCACATTTTGGCAGCAGAGCCAGCCTACTGTGTACAGCAGCCCTTGGCCCAAGAGCACTCACATATACAAACACTATCACATGAGCTCACTCTTGCTCCCCTTGTTGCACTGCCTTGCATCTCACCCCAAGCCCTAACAACAGGATTATGGTTAGTGCATGGTCCTCCTGGCTTTTCATCCATTTGCCATATCAAATCAGGAATGTTGTGCAATGGGAATAATGCAGAGCATGAGGGCTGACAGCATTCCTGCTGCCGTAAGAGTGAGAAGAGCTTTAATCAGTCAGCTTCTGTTCTGCCTCTTCTTCCTCTCTCTGACAGGCACACCTGGCAATTTCAGCCCAGAGGAATGCTGGCATGTGCTGAATATGGTTAATAGGTGATACCTCCACCTTCTTTAGGCCTCCAGTTACCTTTAGAGCTGGAACATGCATGCTCCCCAACAGGAAAAAATCAATACCTTAGCCTCCATTTTTCTTCAACCATAGGAAATGAGATGGATGGATGGATGGATGGATGGATGGATGGATGGATGGATGGATGGACAGCAGAAGAGGACACCAATGCTGTCAGGACCACACACTCCAGTTCCTTATGGCAACCCTTAAGGAGCTGAACAATCCAGTAAAATAGGAAAAGACACCAAAAGCATAAGGAAGACTGCACTGCACACAGGCCCTGATGTCTGAACACCTTGCCACCACCACTGAGATCAGGTGAGCTAGTACAAGCATGGGCATTGGCACTGCGGGTAAATGGGATCACAAAATCTCCTCCACTGGCCCCGTCTGTGCTCAGACCTAGAGATTTCAAAGCTCTTTAAGACTGTTTGTATATGACTTGTACAAGATTCTTTTATAAGAAGCCCAGGTATCTCACAGAGCTGTGCTAGAGCCAGGACAGAGCCATTTTGCCTTTGCATGTGCTTTCAGCTGAGAAGCTTTTGCTTCAGGTCATGGTCCTGTGCAGCAATCTGCCTTGCCTGGCTCATGCCATCCAGCAACTGCTTCGTTGTGAGAGCCTGGTTTGAAGTTGAGAAGCTTAACTCTTGTGAGGAGTTTCTACTCTTTACAACTGTATGAAATGACTTAAACAAAACATTTCAGAAATATGAGCCATGACTCATGGATTTTGAGAGCCAGAGTTCACATATCCCCATTGTGTGTCATTTTGAGGTCATGGAAAGACATTATTAAGTATTCCAAGGACTCTGGCAGGCTTGAAGTGTGCACGGCAATGAGCACCATAAAAGTACTTGCAGCACCCATAGTACAAGCAAAGTCAGACCAGAGAATTAAGTAATCATGACTAAAACATGATCATACAACCAGCTCCCCTCAGGATTAGAAACACAATGAAATCTTCATAGAGAAAAAAAAAATCAGGAATGCAACAACCTGATTGCAGCCTCTTGCATGGCAACAGGGAAACACCAAGTCTTTAGGGAAAAGATGCTACTTTGAAACTGAGGTATCATTAAAAAATAAAATTACTCTCAATGCAAAACAACATTTAGAATCTGCTACAAAATATTGCTAAGAAGGTCATGGATACCAGAGTATGACCTCTATCAAAAAATCCTATGTAAGGTATGTTAAGGAGAAGGCTCAAAATCTTAAATGCCTGTGGGAATTCCTTTCAGGCCTTGGGTAAATTTTCATGCTCTGTGCTTCTCATCTGTAACAGTGCAATCATTCACTCTTTGAAGCTAACTGGAAATTGAACCCACAAACACTGACTGCAAAGTCAGGCCCTAATGTTTAGTAAATAAGGAATTCATAAGATGACTTTCATGATTCATCTACCCAACAATACCAAAACTGCTAATCAATAACATCATTTGCACAGCCAAGGAAGGAATGCCAAGAGGACTTGATACAACAGTGTGCCTCTCTTGTGCTAGCTTTGTTTACACCTGTATATTGACCCCAGTGCAGTAAAGTTGTAAAGACAGAAACACCCTTTACCTACTAACCCTGGAAGTTACGGGTACTGGATGTAACAGAGGAGAAAATGTTACAACTGAACTTCATCACCAGGCCATTCCTCCTTTGCTCGCCAACGTGACATTCATAAGAAAGTCACCAGAAAAGTCAGGATGGGAATTTTGTTTTAGTGTAACTTCACAGACACTTTTCATGGTTACCCTTTAGTTTATTTTTTCCATTAATAATTATGACTGCAATTTAGCTGTAAGAATGGCTTTGCAAATATACCTTCTCTATTTCAGTTTATTTCTACAGCTGCAGAATTACATTGTTTAACTTTTTTTCCTTAAGTGGATTTCCTTTGGCTTTGGCTCCCATTTAATAAAGTGATGAGTTTACAGAAAACAGCTTTTGCCGTTTCAGAGGATTAGTAGGGTAAAGCCTAACTTGATTGAAAAATAACTTTGCTCCATGTTGCTTTACTGCCAGTCAGCTCACACTATTGCCTAGAGCTGTGTCTGGCTGACAGACCAATAATTTCACTTTTTGTTTGTTTTCAAATGGTCAGCAACAGCCACACCAATAACATGAACATTCTTCATTTTCTGTGGTGTGTGCAGAGTAGATGGGAATCCTCTAAGTGGAGACACATTGTCAGAAGAGGTCTTTGCTGCTCTGCTGGAGATTAGCAGTTGATAAATGCAAAGAAAGCATGTATGGACCAAAGACAGCAATATAATTACTTACAATTCCATGCCAGATGAAACACGTGGGTGGCAATTAAGTACAAAAAGCTTGTCAGAAATCCCTAAGCACATAATTTAATCAGGATTTGATGCTATGACACCACAACTTGCAGCACACCCCTTTAAGGTCTGCAGAGCCTTCATTCCTCACTCATCTCACATCCTGCAGCGTTCTGGCCACAGCTGTGTCCCACAGAGGCTCTTCCTTGACAGCACCCACAGCTCAAGATAAGCATCAGGATTTAGCTTTTATTTGTCTTCTAAAACAAACAGATTTAATCTGTAGATCATTTCATTATAAATAAAATTATAAATAATAGTTATTCTGTTCTTTCAATATTGAAAAGGTTTAATTTTATAGCTGTTTTTGTAGGATGGTCACATTAAACCTCACATGTGTAAGCAAACAAAGACACTTTGACATTAACAGATGAGAAAAAAGAACCATGGGTCACTCAAATTCCCAAGACAAATCTTGTCTTCCTCTCCTACCTTGGCCAGAAAATTTAAAAAATGGAGATAACTGGTGGCTTTTACAAATGCCAGTATTGTTGACTCATATGTCTCCGCTGGAGAAACAATAATCAATTTATTTACTTCTATGACCATTAAACATAGGATTTTCAAGCTTAATTATATAAATCATTCCACTTAGACACTTCCAGCCAACTCTCTCCATTAAAAAAAAATTAAAAGATACGATCAGGTATAGAAGTACAACTATATACCAAAGGACATATTTTTGTCACAGACAACATGAAGAAAAATAAAAACTTTGAGTTTATGAACAGATTAAAATTTTCAAAATAATGACAAAAAGTACTTAGATAAGTTCATAGTATTTACAATTTCAACAGAGAACTCCTTGCATAAAGAACATAAACTTTGCCCACTAAGTGAGATACAGCAGTCTTCTAGAGAACTTCACTGGTAAGGAAGCTGCCAAGGGGTTAAGAGATGAAGTCATCTGGTTTCAGAAGGAATTGCCAGTCAAAGGAAAAACCTTCTGCTGGTATAAACTGATACTTTTCCTCTGGATTTTTAGACACTTATAAAATTGATCCATGCAATTTCAGGGTCAGACATAAGAAATTATCACTATACTGATTTTACAAACAAGTTACATCTGATTGATTTGTCTGATGTCATACAAGAAGCCAAGTTACGTCTCAAGCCTTGCTCTTTCAAATCACACTTTGCATGGTATGCAAGGATATGCTTAGAAAGCGCTGATTTGATTTGAGTTGTTATGCAAGAGATGGATCTTTGAAATGCAGCTTGCGTGGGCCCTTTTCTTAATGAAATCCACTGAGATACTGAACTCCACAGTTAAAATAGGTTTTTCCATACAGGTTTGAAGCGAATGAATTTGGAGCAGAATGTACTTGCTATAAAAAGTAAGGGGAAGAAAAAGTCTTCAAACTTAACATTTGTCCCAAGAGTCACATAAAATTTCATGTCTCAAGGTTGTCTTCCAGGGAAACTAATGTTTCCCTGGAAACATGTTCTAAATACAGTTGCTCCTCTCACATCTTGTACTAACAGTTTGTTCTTCAAGTACAGAGATAGGCTAATCAATGCTGAGTTAGTATCCCTGAAACTTGCCCACTCGAGTTAAATCCCCCAATTTCTCAGGATCCACCTACTTTTAATAACATAATGTAACAACGTTATGTAACAAACCTAACCTGTGGTTCAAGTTACTTCCAAAAGTCAATGCATGTAAGTCATACTTTAGCAGTAGCCCTAAAACCTTTTTAACCTTTGGCACAAAAATAGATGCACTACTAATTACTCTTCAAGTCTGACACAGCTGGTTCTCAGCCAGGTACCAGAGGCATTCCAGGAGAGACACTGTATCCTGACTTCATATCATGCCTGGCACACTGGAATACCAATCACTTCTAGAAGCAAGATCCAGTTAAGCTGTACCAGCTAAGATAAGATGAATTACACATTTCTGAGGAGCTCCTGGGAACCAGTGGAGGAAATCTGTGAAGTCACCATGGACTTCCCTCCTTACCCAGGCACTAATGTAAGCATTAGTCCCAGTTTTCCCATGGATAAAGCATAAATGCTGGTGAATATTTCACTTCTAGAGTGCAAAAAGAAGGAGTTGCCTATTTCCAATACTCCTTCTGGTTACTCTGCATTGAACTTCTTGCCAATATCCACCTACAACTAGGAGGCAGTGCTGGTCCTGGCATGTTTCCTAACAAGATCTCCAAGTTGCAGTTGGTTTGGCAGAGTGTAATTGCTGTCTTGTGTCTCTGCCTAGGAAGAGCTGCCTCTGAAAAAAAGTTGATGGGTGATACCAGCTTTTGCCCTGTCATCTTTATGCTTTACCAGAACAGAGGTGCTGGAACACGTGATGTTAATCTCTAGTGGCTACTTATATGGCAGATGGATATTTCTGGTGACAAACAATTCTTTTATCTTTTCATACAAGAGTGGTGCCAAGAGTAAGATTATTTCATCTGAAGAAACAAAGACTTAGAATTTGACAGAATATTTTTTTCTCTTTGTGTGAGGTGTCTCATGAGTGGCACTGAGAGACTAATATGCTGTCTTTCCCAGCAAAAGAACTAAGGAACATCAAATGAAAACACCAGGGCACAGGTTTAAAAACAAAACTAAGGGAATTGCCTTTTCACAGAGTTGCACTATTGAAGTCCTTACAGCCAGATGCTGAGGATTCAACACCTTTAGTGAGAGCTTAAGGGGAGGTACAGTCACGGAAGGAAAATTCATCCATGTTGTTCACCAGCAAATTCCCTCCTGGCTCTGGAAGGCCCTGTTTTGCAAATGGTTGCAGACTAAATGAGGAAATTGTGAAAACTCTTGCCCTTTTCTCATACTAACTAGGCACCCCCTTTGGCATTGTCAGAGAGCATAAAGATGACTTGGCTGGGCAGACCTTTGTGTGAGTACGTGCCTCCAGCACGTTCTCCTATCAGGTACTGCAGTGGACGAGTCTCAGCTGTGGGACAGGTCAGACAGAACCTGGGCTGAAGGCATGCTGACATGTTCTAGGCTGAAGAAAAAGGCCACTTTGGATAAAAGGCCCTGGGAGGTAGAGGAAAAAGTGAGAAATCTTTTCTTTTTCATGTTTGTACAGCAGTAGCAAGGAAAGAGCCTTGGGTTTGGTTTTCCTTTTTACTATTGCCTGCTCTGTCCAGTCTACATTAGGACTTTCACCACTGCAGATAAATAGATTATCATTACCATACCTGACATCAATTTAAAGTCTTCTTTGCAGGACCTTGTATGGTCCCACCCTTAGATGGACTGCAATATTAAAAAAACAAATCAGGGAGAAGGAAGGACCTGGATAAAACAACCCTTTTGGCTTCCTGCTCCAAGAGCCTTCCTACTTTTACTGGTAAAGACTAACACAGTTTTTATTAAAGTCAACTGCTCATTAAAGTCAACTGCTTTAACAAATTACTTTATTAATTTAAAATATACTAACCTATTTATAAAACAGCTGGCCTTGTTAAACCAGGTGTCTGTTAATAAAACAGTTGTGAAAAAATTCTGCAGTGTCTTAGACAGTGTAGCTATCACAGAGCCTATGGGTGGGAGACAAGTATTGTCATCCCAAGCTGGACACACAGAAAAACCCCTACAGGAAGCATAAGAACCAAAGTAAATAAATAGGTCTCCTGTCACACCCTGAAGGTTGCCACCACCCAGTGCTTGCCAAGGAAAGCACATTCCAGATACAGGGCCCTTCCTGACTGCCACAATTACTCCCAGAAACAGGTCTAATCCATCAGGCTCCAGATCTCTGTGGGAAATCAAAAGCCAGAAATAAAGTCAGGAAAGTAACACAAAATTATTCTCAGACAGGTCACCACAGAGAATATTTTTAAACCAGAAACAGTCTGCTCAATGTGGACTGGAAGCAAAGAGCAGTTACTTTCTCTTACCCTCACAGTGAGCACTATTTCACTGATGCCAACAACTTCTGGAGATTTATTTCTCCATCTCCTTGCAGATCTGTTTATCTTAGCCTGACCCCTAGTTCCTTCCTGGAGATCAGAAAATGACACTTCTGCCTGCTTTGCCTAGGGCTGTCTCTGCTTTCCCTTGGGTTGACTACGGTGTATGAACACCTCTCTTCTTTCCTTCCCTTCATCAGGAGAGCATTTTGTAGTGAAGCAGGTTTGCTAAGCAACTAGGGATACGGAAAATGCTACTATTAAAGGTTTTCCTAACAATGCAACTGCTTGACAGACAAGGCCACCATTGTATTTACTTGCTTTAAAAAGAAAACACCACAATATCAACTGAGTGTTTGTAAAGAAACCTGCTGCTTCCAGGCATGTCAGCACCTACTGCCCAATGTTCTTGCCTTGGGCCTGTAAGAGCATCCTGGCACTTTTGGAATAAGCTCTGGGCAGAGAAGTTATCAGTCAAAGACAAGAAGAAAGAATTTTAAGCACAGAATTTGACTCTGATAAATTCTGTGGGTGTGGTGATATATGAGAATGTTCTTTCAATTCAAAGCATCTCATTGTTGCCTCTGTTCTTTTCTGAGAGGGAAAAAAAAAGGTGTTTCTTAACTGGTATTTCTTTCAGGAATTGTGCCTGGAGCTAAAGAGAATACCATAGTTATCAAAAAGGACTCTGTGTTCTTTACTGAGGAAGCAGCTCAGTCCCCAGGTGCTGACCTACACACAAGGTGCATATCCAAGCACTTTTCCCACAAAGCCACCTGTGCTGCACTCTCAAGGACACATTCCCTTCAGTCTATCTGCCACCCCTTGCAGTTCCTGGGCAAGAACTTCTCACACTGTAGTCCTTAAACCTGAAATGATCTGCACTGCTCTGGACATACTCATCAGCAGTTTCTTATGGCTTGGAGGTTTTGTATTCACTTCTGACATAGAGGTGAGAAGGTAGAATTGTTTTGCATTAAGGAATGCTGTCAGCAATCCAATTTTGGAGAAGACCTTTCTTTAAAATGTTTATAGTTTCCCAAGTTGCAACATGGATCAATGAGAAGCTGATGGCCAATTATGGCACACCTGAATTTTTGCTTTCAGTTTCGCAGCACCAACTCATACTTACCTTTAAATGCCCTTCTGGTTCTTGCTTGAAATTGTATAAAAATGTCCCTAAAACCAAGTTATACTGTCTGCAGTTGTCTGTACTGAAGAGGTCCACAGGTGTTCTAGCTAGCTCCGCACACCAATATGCTCATTCTGGGTGAATGCTCATTCCAGTGAAATCCTCTGCCCTGAACGGAGTTTGTGGTTTGAGTAGTATCAGACATATCAGTCCTTGGAAATGGATAATTTTTGTCCTCTACTCTTCTGCTTTAGAAAAAAAAAAGGGAGCTCCTTCCTCGTTATGAAGTTACAGGCCCAGTGAGCCCTAATTCAAACCCACATGTCCTCTGGGTGCCTGTTTGCAGATGCACATCCTTGTGCTCCACATGGCTCCTGTCAGCGTCCCACATCACCGTCCCAGATTTGTACCCTCCTGCCAATTCTTCTCAAAACTGCAGAGGTGGTCATAGCAACCCAGTTCTGTCAAAATGATCCCCATTTGCTGAATCCCCTGTGCAGTCACAGTGGCTGAGCCAGGGCAGGAGGTCCCAGGGTGCAGCAGCAGAGCAGTGCCTGGTGCAGCAATGCCACGGCTGGAGCACCAGCCTGCCCCCAGCCCAGCACCCCTGAGCCTGCAGGGCTGCCCCAAGGCACCTCTGCCAGCCTGGGCCATGGGGGAACTGCCCTCCCTTCCTCCTCCTTTGCCCCAACCTGCAAGGAGGAGTTTTACTCCATACTTCGTGTGCCACTGTCTAACATATGCACACTGGATAAGATGCTACTTTTTATGTCTTCATTAATCTCTTTGAGCTCCTTTAATTGCAGCCTGGAAGCTTTTTCCAGACTAGTGGCTGGCATTATTTTATCCTTTCCCTGAACAGTTCATCTGCCTTTGCAATTTACAGGCATTTCTCTAGGGGTGAATTTCAATTTTTCCTGGGGTATGAAGTCACATGTTCCACAGATTATCCCACCATCCATCCTCCTTCTGCTTCATGAGTCAAGTCAGAGAAAAAAAAAAAAACAATATGCATACTTTTCTCTCCCCAAAAAGTACATTCTATCCCATTAAAAATTGATGCACCATGTACTTTGAACAGCAGAAATAAATCCTGCAGATTCACCACCTTGTCATTTGCTCCCCCATGCTACCACTAGACAATAATATTAAGTGAGGATTTTAAATTTTTTTTCCTATGGTCCTCTCTGCACTCAGGCTCTGCATTTTTTCCACATGGAAGCAAGCATTATTTGCTTTTTCCAGGTAGTTTCTGCTGGATGTACAGCCCTTCTAGTTATTGCTACTTTGCTTTCCTGTTCTATTCTTTACTTGTCAAATTGATTATTTGATTCTATTACACATACCAAGTACCAGAAAATATAATGTTTCAGAAACACCTCAGCTAATTCCAAGACCAGCTTGACTTATGTCTCACTAGGTGCACATAGACCCTTGTGGGGCTCTCCAAATTCCTGCCCTCTGTAACCGGAGTTTCTTCCTCAAATTTGAATGCAAATTGCTCCATGTTGCTTTTGAGCAGTTCTTGTGTTTCCACATAAACACACTACATCTCTGTCTCTTCTCCAGGCTTGATAATTTGACCTTCAGTAGGAACATTTTGAGGGCATGGAAAAAATGTAGGTGCAAATCATAGGCACTTTCCTTTTTTCTTCATGCATATTAAAGGCAGATGGAAAAGCAAGCACAGCAGACCAATATTGTAAATAATTCAAGGACACGAAAGGTTCCTCTACAGAACCATCATTATATTTTAAACTGCTTTCAGTTTAAATGTTTTCAACAATTAAGAAACAGCTGTGCAGGCCACTTCCTTTTAAAAGCATCACTCTCAGCAATAAGCAGAGTGTTCCACTGCTGAGTAAATGCTATTTGTTAGGATTTCCAAAAGGACCACTGACTCCTGTTGTATAATTTGGGTACAACTCCTTAATAAGATTAATCAGCAGCTCAGAGCTTGTGGGAAGTGTGCAAAGATACATCAAAAAGAACCATGCAACTGCAGTGTGATGGAAAATAACACTTTCCATGCCAAAAGGATTCTGGGTGAAAGGAGGCAAGAAAGAAAAGGAAGGATTTCTGCACATTATTACATAAAGATCAGTCTGTAGATTTTTATCATTGGAGTAATGTCAGCACTTCAGATATTTTTGTAGCTCCTAAGATGACTATCCAATTCAATTCACTGAAGCATTAAGCTTCTGTAAGTTTTGGTTAAAGTTACACTGAGCTGTCAATTGTTTTTTGAAAATGCAAAGTGTACTGAGTTTTACTGAATCATAATCCATTAGATCTGTTGATTTTTAAAATTAGTTCATTCTCTCTACATATCAGAATGAACTTTTTTATTACAACCCCCCAAATCTAAAACTGTTATGTGCAAAATATCCTTAAACTGTGACTAGGATATAAGACCTGCAGCCACATCTGCAGAGACACACCTGAGACTCCCCTCCTGGCACAGAAGCAGAAAAAGGATAAGGAGTGCCACAGGGAGACTGGTGGTGCTACCAGGAAAGCACAGATATCCTGGTGCACCTCTGGAGCTGAAAGCATTATTTGAAGATTTCAGGTCACCTACATGTTAGGAGCCCAAGCAACATACCTGTTGCCTAGCAAAATCATTGATATTACTCACTGGATATTTCTTTAGTAAGCTGCCAGTGTTTTCTGGATGTGCTTATTTAATTTTTAAAATTATAATTCCTTTCATCATCTGCTATTCCTTTGTCAGTTTAGCTTTTATGCTGCATTCTGAAAAAGCTGAAGTACTTGCTTAAAGCTTTCAGAAATATGTGCTCCTACCCTTTCAAAAGTGTCTTTTTAAACGTTTATTGATGTTCCAAGACTCGTGACAAGAAACACAATTAGAGACACTGTGATTTTCCCCATATGTATTCAATTTCTCTATTCCCCATGGTAGCTTGGATCCTAATTGTGAGTTATGTAATTTTCCCAGAAAATCATTCAAAAATATACGCGTAATGCTGGGTTGAGGCTGTTTTCCCTAGTCAAGAGTTTGCCTCCTAAAACCTTTGCAAAGCAAAGTAAATTTTTCGTTCATTTTCATTATCTTTAGAGATAAACATAATAACATAATGCAAAGAACATAACATAATGCAAAGCAGCAAAGAACAACACTGTAATTCAACACTACAGTAAATCCATCCAAAATTGTTGGAACCAATTTTTTTTTAAACCCACATGGTAGAAAATGCCGAACTAATATAATCTTAACCTAGCAGCTTTATTATGTAAAAAAGTTGGAAGTTAACTTCATATCTCCAAGTTTTGCATCACATCAGTTACTGTCTGGTGTTCTGCAGCCAGCAGGTCAGTGCAGAGCTGTCAAACTCTTCATTGCACGTTCTGGCAAATGCAGAAGAGAAGTAAACATGAGTCCACGTGTGCTCTCGATTATCTCCACATTGTTTTCTTGTACAGTAACAACATATAATCAATATTAACAGCAATGGGCTAGGTAGTGTTAAAATAACTCCTGGTTTTACTGAGCTGGGGCAGTAGAATACACTTCCCTCATGAGTTAGGTTGTCACCCATCAGACTGTGCATCACATCCTGGCACTCACCGAAAGGAGGTGATGCCTTGAGAGGATATCTAGAACAGAGACTAGACAGTGTTAAAGGAATAAAGTAGGGATTTATTAAAAGGTCTTCAAAGGATACACTTTGGGCAGTACAAGAGCCCAGCCACAGCTCCACCCCAGATAGATGGTGGATCACGAGTTTGCACACTTTTGTAAGTTTTGGTCCATTGGGTTAATTGTTGGGGTTAATTGTCCAATTAGAGCTTCAGG
This sequence comes from Vidua macroura, assembly GCF_024509145.1. Taxonomy (NCBI): domain Eukaryota; kingdom Metazoa; phylum Chordata; class Aves; order Passeriformes; family Viduidae; genus Vidua; species Vidua macroura. Next base: position 14,673,075 of record NC_071576.1, on the reverse strand, counting down.
TTATGAAGTCCCATCCTCCAGATTGCTCTCCCCAATTCACTGTTGCTTTTACTTTTTGGGCCTGAAGCTGCAACAATGTCCTTGGTTCTCAGGCTGAAAAAGGATTGTTTTGTCTAACTAAATGGTGAAGAGAACTTGCCAACACTTCATATGAAGTTCAGAGTTATACACTAACGCAGTACAGAATCTGGAAAATATGAAAGCTAAAACTTAAAGCATCAGAGGGAAACACTTAATGACGAGTCTGTTCTTGGCTCATCTTGTATTTTAGTACAGCCAGTTGCATCCAACCCAGGAGAGCCTCAGACTTCCTTTTACACCCACTGAGGGGACCTGAATGTGCAGCAAGAAGAGCAGATTCTACCTTTCCCATTTTGACCTCAATTCCTTCCCCATGAGGGTTTGGAACCAAAATAAGCCCTTATAAATAGGGTGGCTGTGGAATGCCTGGATCAGAGCTTATTTGCAAGGGAAGGGATATTCTCACAGTCTTCAAAAGCAAAAAAAGTTTTGTTTGCTACTTTTAATGTGACTCGTATTTGAATATGTTTATAACTCAGTCATGTAATTAGTTATAGCCTACTCTTGAAAACAGAGGTTGTAACTAAAATACTACTACTTCTTTAACTTAGAAGTGTTCATGTAGCTGGATTCAAATCTCCATCCTAGGAAGCAATCAAAAGCAGAAATGGAGAAATGCTTGCCTACAGGAAGCTTCATCAGCCACATAACTTGTATCTCATGACAGAACTGCAAGTCTGCAATATCACATCAGGTAGAAAACACCCAGAATAACAATTTGCTTTCTTCCTCATCCCTAAGTGGTACGTGACTAAATGTGACGTGTAGTGCCATACCTGTTTTTCCCTACCTTTATCACAAATTCCTGGTTTACATACCCAGTGAGCTCTTGTGGATGGCTCTTGTGCAAAGATTTGCCTAATGTTCTCTATCAGCTCAAATGGCTGGAAGTGGGGGATAGGGAAGAGCTGTCTAAATCCTTCTGTAATTCTATGGGAAACCAGATGCAGTATTTGATGCCAGCTAAAGTTAACCTGATGGACAAAAGGGTTTATTTTAACTTGGTCACTCGATCCAATTCACTGCACAGTCACACAAACACTTGTGCCTGTATGAGCCAAGGGAGAAAAGGGTGTGTTATAGCTCTGCCTGTCTTGGCAGCAGCACTGGCTTATTTCTATTTAAACTGTATGTTAAAGTATGTCTTAACAGCCCTTGAGCCATTTTATTTAGTCTCTTGAGTCACACATACATCACAGAGATTTTTGCTGCTGTCCAGACTGGAGACACTTCATAAACAAAGCATGAGTCCTCATATAGGAGGGAAAATTATGGCATGTCTAACAAAATACTCTGTGATCCAATGGCTACATACAATGGTTGTATTTTCAGAAATAGTTGTAGTTTGGTAGTTAAAGCAAAGGATTGTTGAGGTATGCCACCAACATGAGAGAAGCAAACAAATTAATTTGATTTCATGCCCTAGTCTCCCTATCTTCCATAAGCACTTTGTAAGGTCTCAGGATGAGAACTAACATTTTGATTGTGTGTCTATGAAAAAAACAGCTAACAAAACCTTTAGATTTTCAAGATTCCTAAAAGCATTCAAAAATGTAACACAGAGCTGTGATAGAAACCAGGTATGTGTAATGTCTGTCAATAGGCTGACTGTCTATTCTCTCCTGTGTATTTACAGGGTCTGCACTACAAGACAAGTCCTTAACAGTTTCTTCATTTTCTCTCTCCCTAATATATACCTTTAGCTATCTAGTCATAAGCCACAGAAAAAAGTACACATACTGTTGATTTACAACATTTAAATTACACATTTTGTTAGCTGCTCCCAATACTACTCTCAGTGATGTGAATGGATGACTTTGCTTTGCACACGTGGTTGGAGACATAAGGATCAATAACTATCTTCCTCCTTGCCTGCTTTGCATTTATCATTCCTACCTCTCTGTTTTGCTGGTGCTGATTTCCCCATTCACTCTTTGATCTTGGCTGTAATCTCAGCACACGTTATCTCTTCCTCTTCCCTTCCCTGTTCATTCTTTCCATCTCACGGCTGATAAAGTGGCGCAGCTCTATAGAGATAGTTCCTTTCCTTACCAGACAACAATCTGGAAAACCAGAGCAATCATAACCCACTTGTGATGCTGCTCTGCGATAGCTGTGGTTAGGGGAGCATTACACATACCTAGTCACTCAGCTATAACATCTCAGGCCAGCACAAGATGAACACAACACCCCTCAGGCATCTCTGCATTATGCTGCCCAAAGGCAGCAGCTGATGCACCATCTCAGGAGGCCTCATAGCAACATTCAGTCCTTGCTCATGCATTAAATATCAGATTCATAAGGGGCTGCTACCTTTTAAATCCAGCTCACCATAAAAGGATCCTCTCTGTTGGTTATTTCATAGCTGAAGGAATGAATAATTAAAAGGCAGCAGGTATTCTCCACCAGAACTAAATCTTTAGTTAGGAGCAGAACAACATCCAGCAGACCCAGATTTTCATGTATAAGAAAAAGCTTAGATGAGTCAAAGGTCCCTTGGACCTATGCAGAGCAGGCTGGCAGCAGAGGTCTGATGTGGAGAGCACACACCCACTGATCCTGAGATACTCTGGCTCTCAGCTAGGGAATGTGCTCATCACACAGGCATCCCTGCCTTCTGCAGGACTCACACAACTGTCCTGTTTTCACCGTGCTGGTGGCACACTACAGTCAGATGAAGATACCCTTCTCTTCAGTTTAATTTTACAAGCTACTCTAGGATGAAATGTGCCACCTGGTTAAACAAGAGCTGGGCTCAGGGTGTGGGATTTGACTGGCATTAGCTGCAAGATGCCATATCAGTGGAAATAAAACAAACTCATCTTGTTCCAGTGACTTAATGCTACACAAACAGAAGCTAGTTAAATATAGACCACGGCTGAAGAATCATTTTCCATAGGTAAAGCCTACTAAAATCCCTGCTCTCAGCAAAGCTGCAAAGCCTGCTGCTAGCTGACATCCCTGGCAGCTTCTCCAAGGGGGCTTGGTTCTGCCAGCTGTGCTGGGGCACAGTGGGACGGACTGGGCACACATGGCATGATCCACACCTACCCAAGTAGGATGGGAACTGCAACAAATGCTTCTCCAGTCCAGAAATCTCTGTGTCACAGCCCCACGATGGAGGCTGGCTCTGCTGCCCACAGACACGTGTGAGCTCTAGAGTAGAGCTGGCAGCTGCACTTTCCTCCTTAACAGCCTGACAGCTCTGAAGTGCCAGTGGCACAGTCAGAAGTCCTCTTATCCTTATTAGTGCAGGAAAATTACTATGGATATACATCAGGCTAAGATGTGAATCTATCATTTGAGGTAAGGATGTAAAAACAAGAAAAATAAGAGAGCAACTTTTGATGACGAAGTCTCTTTGAATAATCACTTTAATTTCCTCATTCATTTCTTTTTAAAAGCTGGGCTATTTTAGACAAAGAAAAGCCATTGTTTTAACAATTGGTCAATACTCAATAGCATTTTTCCTGCCTTAGCATATTTATATTTTTTCAGGTCTCCTATGGAAGTGCAAACAGGCACATTTCAAGTAAAACTTTAGGATAAAAACACGTTGCACAAAATGCAAATGCTCAGACAAATGCAAGCATTCAGGAATGTACCATCTCTCAGGCAAGTCCCCTTCCACACCCTGTAAATGTCAACTGCACTATGATAGCTCCTTGGAGAAGATTGGCTGTGACTAACACTGAAACACAGAAGGCAATGACCTTCCCAATGTAACCCAGAAGATGGCTTCACTTATTTACAGTCAAGGTGCATTGTTGGGTTGTTTTCAACTTTCAGATCTACTGGCATCTTTTGGCATTCATGGCAATACCCACGTCCATATCAGCTGGACCACAAGTCACACAGCTGCTGCCCAGCCTCTACCACTGGCAGGAGTTGGTCTCATCAAGGTGCAGACCATTTTGTTTTCTGAATTCCACGAGCTTCAGGTTGGCCTAGTCTCCAAGTTTATCCCTGTGGATTTAGGCTCTCTCATTTGCTGTTGCCACCCCTAATTTAGTGTCGTTCACACATTTGAGGAAGGCACACTCTGTGCTGATCAAAATGTCGAGCAAGGTGGGCTCCAGCAGAGTATACTGCTCACTACTTGGTGCCAGCTGGATGTCAGCCCTTTGATCTCCTGGAGTCCAGCTGAAGGTGGTCCCAGCAGATTTCAACCCAGCTAACAATCTGTTCTACCAGATTGTGACTGCAGTACCAGAAAGGCCATTTCCCACTGGCAGAATTTGGCACCTTTGAATCTTTCCTGCATTGGCAAGGATGAAAATATGCAGATGGAAAGAGAAGCCGTGGTATCTCTGAATTAAATTTTTCAAGTCCAAAACCATCTGAGACTTGGGGTTGCAAAGGTCAGCATTGAACTGTACCACAAATTTATCAGCACAAGCTGCCTTTGTGGCCATTAGCTTCTAAAAAAGGGATGATGTTATTCACAGATGAAATTGAGATCCAGCAGAAATTCAAGTGCATGTTATGCACAACTTGCAAGAACTAATTAATTCCCAATCTCAGTGACTGTGTTTTATGCACTCCTCCAAAACCAAAGAACATTGCTTTAGTTAGGCCTCCTTAACAGTTAACAAGATCATGCTTTCCAGAAGATCACAGAACTTGTGAAAGAGGTCTTGTAGCTTTCAGTGGAGACATTAAAAAGAAAGACTATCATACAATCCAAAACTGAAGTAAAAAATGGAAGCAAAAACACACTGACTGACTCCAGTGAGTACTGGATGTTCAGATGAAGAGATTACCATTTTGGGTGTACATACACAAATTAGCAATTAGGGGTAATTGCTTTCAGCTGCATTTTTCTGTTTTAAAAAGTATTAATAACTTGTAATTAACATTAATTTAAAAACAGATGAAAGCCCATGTTGGTGCTGAGAGCAGACACGCCTGACAGAAAACAGCTACCTCATATGCAGTGCTGGTGGTTGTCAACTAGAATATTTCTTGTGTGTTCCCAAACCAAAATTACAACAGCAGCTTTAATCTCTCTGTCTTCTCAGGCAATTCCTGCCCACTAATCCCTCCCCTTAACCATGGTCAGGTCTTCAACAAAAGTACCACAGAGGAAGAAACTCGTTGTGCACAGGCTGCCAGGTATCAGCCAGACACTGCTCCTCGGTACCTGCCCAGACCTCACGCCGTGGCACCGGGCCTGCCGTGGCACCGGGCCTGCCGTGGCACCGGGCCTGCCGTGCCCGTGTGAGCTGCACCACCGAGCTCCAAGGGGAGGCCTGTGAGCCACACTGCCCTGCCATGCTCTTCTACTGCCACGTGCAGAGATAAATGTAGCCAAGATTTAAGACTAAAATGAGTCTGCTGGAAGATTTCCTCATAATTTGCCCTGACAGCGTTTCCTGCCTGGAAATAAAATCTGTCCAGCCCCAGGCAGACCTGGTTGTATTCCTCTGCACACCACCACAGAGGCAAGCCTATGCACAGGCCACAGGATGGGCAGGACAGCACCTCGGCCAGCCATGCCCAGGTGAACCTGTCCTTGTGCTTCCAGGGCAAACCAGTGAAGGGCCAGGGTGGTGCTGGAGAAGAAGTTATGTGGCCATTACAGAGGTGTGGCTCTGTGGTTCTCCCGAGGTCAGTGAGGAGGCACATGGCACAAGGCACCCTGCCTGGCCAGCACTTCAGCCAAGTCCATCTCATGAGTGCCCCTCCCATAAGTTATAACTCAAGAATATAACTTTGACGTTATATTTTCAAAAGTTATTTCCATACTTCACTCTGTAAAAGTACATGCCTGTTACAGGCTTAAATGCATCAGGCTTGTAGACTTGTTCCAAAGAATTGTGCTCCCAGCATCTGGTTACCCCAGCTATAAAACCTTTGTGCAGAGTGGTTTAGTACACATTTTTCTGGACAGAATGCTGGGTCACACCTAAATGTCCATTTGACAGAGAATCTTATCTGGGTTAAATGGAAGTGGACTTGGTGTCCTCAACAGTAGCCAATAGCACATATTTGTCAATAAACAGGACAAAGGCCAAAAGGGAGAGTTTCTCAGTTGAGCTCCAGATTATAAAAGACCAGGCAAGGCAAAAAACCCCAAACCTCAAGACAGTGATGCACCTGTCCTACATGGCATGTCCATTTCTATTAACTGTATTTCCTCCTATTGACTACTGTTGAATTCCCCCCCCCCCCCCCCGCCCCCACTCTAACCAGAATTTCTGTTTGGTCAAATGGGCAGCCTTCAACCAACAGAAACATTTCTCAAGCTACTCACCACTGCTTCCCTGAGCAGAATCACAAAATATTCGGCATTGGAAGGGACTGATGAAGATCACTGAGTGTAACTCTTCTCTGAATTGCCTGTTCAGGGATCAAATCTGTGACCTTGGCATTATTAGCACCATGCTCAAACCAAATGAGCTAATTCCAGGGTCAGGTACTGACCTTCTCCACTGGGGCTGGAGCTGTGACTAGAGTTCACTGCCCAATTCCTGTCACCATTCCAACACATCTCTGGGTTCAGCACACATCACCTTCAATGGTGGAGCTGAGCAGATTGAGGTCCCTACAGTATAACTGCTTGTAAGGGTCATGTGACTAAAAAAAAAAAAAAAAAAAAAAGCCAAATAATTCCAAATAATTATTATTATGAAGCCTCAGCCCAGCCTCCATTCTTCCAAAAGTGTAGGAGCTCAGAGATCTCATTTCATCTCAATTTCCTGTAACTCCTATTTCTATAGTTTGAGGTCTGAGGCTCAGGAACCTTTTATCAATAAAAGGCTAGTTCCTTATAGTCACTCCAAGGGGCTCAAACAGACTGAGAATAGAATTCAGTCATTTCTATCACCAAAACTTAACAGCAAACAGGTTTCATTGTAAACAGGACTGGCAATACACTATTCAGATATTTTTAAGCTTCTTGGAGCACAGAGCCCCTTCCCCCTCCCCCCCTCTTCTGATTGTGATTTTCAGTTTAGCTCTGGGAAAACCATTTAAACTTTCCACATTCCCTCTATTCTACTGATTTTGCAAGGAACACCTCCTTACCTGTTACAGACCATTAACATAGTGCCCTTTTTGTGCTTCCTCACCCTCCCCCACAGCATTTGGTTAAAGGCTGCAAAGCTGTGACCCTCCTCAGACTTCACTGCCTGTTGCCCAGAAGCTGGAGAAGGCAAAGAGGAAGGTGTCCTCTGAGCAGGGGTGCAGGAAAACAGGAATTTCCCTTTAGGGATTGGCTGCAATTACCTGGTTGCTTAGAAACATGAGATTAACTACAGCTCAGTTTCCCTTTCCTTCACACATGTACTTAAGGAGAGGCTGTAAATCAGCTTGGTGGGAGACTCAGGATGGCTGGTCTGCGGGGTGAGACTCAGGGTCACCATGCAGGGTCGCACAGAGGGGAGGGCACGTTTTCTGCTCCCCTTCCCAGCCTGCCTGAGCTCCCTTTGGTTTGCAGTGAAAAGTTTCTCATTGCTGAGGATGAGGTTCAGTCATGGAGCTCTGCAGCCACATTGCCTGTGCCAGGATTTCAGCTTTGATGACAATCAGGTAAGGGAATGCAGTTAGGGCAAAGCATCTGAGAAGAAGAAGCAGAAGATATTTAAAGCAAATTATATTTTAGGCATAAACAAAAGTTACGTTAATTCCTGCACCTCTTAGTAATATTTTCAATATGAGCTGCCAAAGCATCAGTGATTGGCAGCCATAAACACACTCGCTGCCTGTTTGCATCCTTCATGCCTTAAGGAATTGGACAGAAAGGGTGATTAGCAACACAGAGACCCAACTGCTGCTTTGCTTACCCATCATCACGTAACACAGAAGAAGGAAAAAACAATCTAGATAAAAGAGATGTGGACTTAATCTCATGCAGTTTATGGTCAAACCAGTTTAACATGAAAAAGCACCACTGCTAACACAAACATGAGAGCACAGCCCACAGTGTGTGCTCAAGAGCTTTAATGAAGTCTTTGCAAGAAGAATACTCTTCAAGTCTGACATAACAGGTCAAAGAACAGATGAACTGGTATCTGTCTGTAAAGTACTAGAATCTGGGAAAAGATACTGGCAAGTGTGCCTAATTTAGAATCTTTCACATTCATTCACATTCACAGACATCAGCTCCCAGACACAGCGTGGAAGGGATATGCTGTGCAGCACATACCCAACAACCCTGTGGACAGGAGCCAGCAGTGTGGTTATCATTATGCTGGATAGTTACTACAAGCTGAGGGTTAATTATTAGTACAACTTAAAGAGAGTTTGATCCAGACTGCATAGCTACACACACACACACACACACACAAAGCTTCTGCCCTGAAGCACTTCCCGTCTCTTCACAGACAAGCTCAGCATAGTTTAGACACGTTCAAGGTGGCACACCATGCCAAGGTTGCAGTGACAGGGAAACTGTAGCCAGGTACCTCTAGAAGAATCAGCACCTACAGGAATGGGGTGATGGGGGGCTTTTCACTGGTTGTTTTTTTTTTTTGCAATACCACTTCAATGGTTCTTTAAAAACAGCATGACCACAAGAAAGTTATGTTTTGAGTATTATTTGTAAGTTCTGCACACAAAAATTCTCTTCTTGACTTTGGAAATATTTTTTTCAGGGAGAAAAGACTAGAGTTACCTTCTGCTGCACATTTGCATCCTTTACAATGAAAAGCAATGACCTCTCTGCAAGGGCAGGTTTGCAAATATCAGCACTCTGATTTTTAGAGATTATTTAGTGATACTTAATAGTGAATTCAAGCTGGTGGGATGGGGAAGGCCAAGGGAATGAAGCAATAATCAAAAGCTGCAATCATCTGACAAATTTCTTTTGTAGAGTAACAGAAACTCAGATTTGGTAGAGTAGTTCTTTTTCCACAGCAAAATGCTCATTGGGCCTACATGAGCAATCATACCCAAGAGTTTTTTTTTCATTTAATTGTCCTGTTAATTCAGCATTAACCTGATGGACTCAGTTATGACAAATAGCTTTACCGGTGCATAGGCACTTGATATTCAATCTGCATTTAGTAAGAAAACCAGGAAAGTGGATAAGCAGATCAGGTTAAGTTCAGAATATACAGTGATGGGGTGGAGGGGGGAATCACCTCTTGCAGTCTTCACCTGGGATGGTGCAGATGTATAAACCTGGAGGTTTCTAAGGCAGACACAACGAGCAAATACTACATGCAACTAATAGATGGAACACAATCTTCTACCAACATCACTGAAGAATAAGAAAAGGAGTTAAGCTGCCAAAATGAAATAAAAATGACGAGCCAAGCTGGCTAAACAAGGCAGTGTTTGTATAGGGCGGGAGGGCTCAGCTGACAACACTGCTCTTTTATGTGCTCTCATACTGTGTTTGGTGCATAAACATGGGCTGACGTGACCAAGGACTCCCCACGAGCGAACAGAGCAACTTTCCCCTGGCAGAGAAGGATTAGTGTTTGCTGACCCTGTCAAAAGGAAATCAGGGTGACCTCTGTCTCCCCCCTGCTAGTCCTGCCACCTCGGTAGCTGCAGGGCTTGCACTGTAGCCTGCAGTGTTTACATCACTGGCTCCAAACCTTTTTCTGTGTCTGCGGAGTTACAGCAGAGGCTGAAATTGAGCCTAATTCTCTCATAGCAAATGAGAGTGCTTTCCCAGACTGATATTTGGCATTTCACATTCTCATGTACTGCAAACAACCATCAAACCCAGGGAAAAGTCACGGCTGCAGAGGAAATCATGACCAGCTGAGAAGGTCCAACTTCCAGTTAGGGCTTAAGGGAAATGCCACCCAGTGAGCCAAAATTGTAAAGAGAGTCCTGGGACTCTTATTAGACAGGGCAGCTAGGTTCAGGGATCACATCCAGCCCCTGAAAAGTGCCACAACTCAGTGGTTGTCGTTCAGAGTCACAGCTGTGAGAAAGGCACAGCTTTAATGAGAGCTAAGTCAACAGGAGGGAACTTCCAGGCATGTAATACCAGCAGCTACGGTGGCTGCAGATAGAAGTGGACTGTACTGATCAAGGAAACATTTGCTGAACTAGTTTGTAAGTGAGCAGTTCAATCTTCCTACTGTTTACACCAGTGTCCTTCCAGACGTGGGCCTTTTGTACCTTAAATATTGCTTTAGTAAATTAAAATATAATTCAACTTTGCTGTGCTAGCCATTGCAAGAACAGAAAAGATGAATTAAATCCTAACACTGTTTTTGGGAATGAATGATCCCGGGACAACGTCAACAGCCTGGCAAGGGCTGAGGAAACACTCAGGCATCTCCCAGCCGTGGCTTGTGCCTCCTCCCTGAAGTACTCCTCAAGGAGTTTCAATGCGTAAATAAGCTAAGGTGGGATGAACTTTAAATAGGCCTCGCCCTACACAGTCAAATAAACTAGGGAAAATGTATATATGATTTGTAATATTTGCATTTCAAGCAGTGAAACTTCTTGTTTTGATACATTATACATGCTGGGATTACTAGCAAGCTGCAGACCGGATAGGTATTTTTATGTGTTCCTTTTTACTATGAAGCACAGATGGTTGACTTTGTTCAGGGACTGGGCATCGCTGGGAAAACTCAGGTTATGGCAGTACAGCTAAACAGTGCTCTCCTGCTTACAAGTGTAGTTTAATTTATCCACTTACTACCTCTCAAGGCCAAATTTCACATTTTGCATCTGCAGTCAGGCTGGGCCTTGGCTATGTTGTTACTTGTCATTCTCAGTCAGTCACTGCTGTAACCTCACTTATTTGTAGCCAGGCTGTTGAAAATACAATGATGTATTCATTGTACTGATTCAAGAGATTACCCTGTAAAAATGAAAGAACTTAATTTTTTTCTTAATGGTCACAAATTAGATTTAAAAAAAAGCAATATAAGCAAGACAATAAATAAACTGGGTTTATACAAATTAGCATTGTATTTATTTGCTTGGTTCATAGTCCAGTCTGGAAACATGACCACTTGCACTAGGCTAATGTCATTGATTTCTGTTGCTCAGATAAGCATGCCACCAAAAAAAGTCTGAGATGAGGTGGGAGCTTTTATTAGGCCAACAAACAGGATCAGGAAAAACAACAAAGTAACTTATCAGCCAGCCTTAAAAAAAGGCATTACCTCTCCCTACAAACCTTGCCTTGCTTATACCATGGCACTAAATTCAGTACTGAAATATTTCTCATCCTAGCAATTAAATTTTACATTTACTAGAAATCCAAAAGCAGCCTCAGCTTATAATTGATTTTGTTAACTAAACAAGATTTTCAGTGCAGGAGGGCAAAGAAAGCATGAGAACACTGGTACTGGGAAACACAGCTTGTGTAATTTGACGAGCACAGGCTTTGAATCTGTGAGTTCCCCACCCCCACGTGCTGCAATCTCAGCATCCATGGAGAATCCCCAGCAGCAAAATGATGGGCCTTGGGACCAAATTGCCTCCCAGCTGACACTGCCCAGAATTACCATTTAGAGTGGGTAGGTCTGTATCCCAAATAACTGATTTAAGAAAAGAGCTGGCTCCCTTGCAGGCATACAGGATTCCTTAGGGACTCCTGAGAGGAGGCAGCAGCAAGCTCCTGAAGTGGCTGAAAGTCATCTTTCATTCCACACTCACTGCCACGGCACTGAATTAGGAGAGCATTTTCTGTGAGCCTGGAGGAATAATTGCATCCCATGGATCAGCAGATGAACAGGTAATGTATAGCTATGGGGCCGTGTAGGCATTTTCCCTGGAGCATCCTCAAAGTCTGGAGAGGCCTAATAAACTGCTTACAGAAACCACTATAGTTATACAGCTATTAAGTATATAACCCTGCTTTGTCAGCTGTAGAGTAAACATCCCCACACACATGTGGTCATTTTCCAGCATCCTTGTTATTAACAGCAGCTCAGGCATCCCCAGTGAGCTTTTGTTGAGACAGAAAAGCAGGAAAATACTCTTGAAATTAAATCCTAGCCTATTTTTGTTTAGAGTAGCCACACAACTCGTCCTCCATGCCTCAAGGCTGTGTCAAAAGCAAAAACCAGAATTACAGACAAATGAGCCTCAGCCCCAGTGCTCCAGCAGGACAGGGCTCTGTGCTCAGCCCTTCCAGCTAAAGCCTCCTCTGCCTGCCCCTCCCAGCACAGCCTCCAGCACCAGCAGCTGTGAATGAGCCCAGATATTGATCCTGGTGCAAAGCACATGCTTGGTCCAACTGTGTGGACTCAGGCTCCCCTCCTCTGCCACACTCACTGCTTTCTCTGCATCCACTTCTGTTGTCAGGACTTGGGTTGACTTCAAGGTGCAATGGAAGATCCGCACTGCTAACACCTTGTCTCATGTAGAACACCAGCAGAGGAAAAAAATATCTGTAATTCAGTTTACATTTAGCTATGAACAGCTGAGGCAGAGCCCCCTTCATTCTTCAGGGGAACCAGCATCCAGGCTGACTTTCAGGAAAGTTAACTCTCATTAACTTTTGAAGGTACACATGTTGATACAGCCTATGTTATTCCTTAGCTGCCCCAGACCAGAGTGGCAGTGGCCACGTTGATGGCTCCATGGTGCTGTAAATAAACTCTAAACATGTGTTTTAATGGTGGCAGGCGAGCAGCAGGCTGCTGAATGCCCTGCAGATTGGTATTGCTCTCAGAAGGGAAGGCACTGAATAGCCTAAAGATATCATTGTCTGCAACAAGGACTTCCTTTCATAAACACTACCTGAAAAAAATCAACCAGCCAACTAACTAAAGAAGTTGTATGTTGGAAATAGATGACAAAAAGGCTTTCCTGTGCCCCTGCTCTGGGCACCAGGCTGTCAGATTTTATGGGAGTGGAAAATAAGACATTGCATGATGAGAAAGAGCATGTTAGAGAAAGGAAAAGCAGGATACAGAATAAAATGTATAATTCATGGCTTGTGAAAGCCTTGAGGCAAGACCTTTAGGACTTGCTAATTGCTTTGCTGAGAAATAGGCCAGAAGCCATAAGAATGACTCCTACAGCCAAGCAAATGACTGCATAAAGCATTGCAACATCCACCCAGGGGCTTCCACATCACCCCTCTTGCACAGGTGTGCTGCTGGCTCACCTGGCAACATGCCAACCCAGGACAAGTGTATGGGATATCAGGCTGATCCGAGGATCTAGATTTAATTCTGGTACATAGTTCTGTACATTCAGGTTTTTGAACTGCAGGCAGATACATTTATATAAACTGCCTCCAGCCACATTGCAGCCCTTTGAGGACCCTCACTGTGTGCTCAGAGCCTTAGCATGCAACTCTGTGCACATGAGACAGGCAGAGATGAGCAGTTCCCCCACTGCAGTAGCCAGATTTAGCCTCACTGAGCTCAATGGCAAAAAATTCAGTGGGTGCAAGATCAGATCCCAGCTGCAGGCAAAGAAATTCATATGACAAGTAGGAAGGATGAAGGCAAGCTTAATAGCTTATAGTTATTGAAGTTTGCCCAAGTACATGGTTTGGTGGATTTAAGTCATGAACAAAGCATCAAAATCTTTGTGCTTCCTATATTATAACTACCTCCTCCTCCACGTCCCCAGTGAGCAGCTTTGGATTTTTTCATCCCAGCAGGCAAAATCATAGGATTTTGTCTACCTACATGTTCAAGTCTCTCCTACTGATATTCTCTAATTTCAGAAAATACTACTCCAGCCAATTCTATGATAATATCCTTCTGACCATCACCAGCCACTGCTCTTCTTTGTAAACCTCACCAGAATTTTGCCTTAAGGACCTAAGAAAGGCTTTGCTATTGCTGTTTCAAATTTGTTACCAAATCCAGTAAGTCATTCACTGTGTCTGAAGATGGACTTGCCCCCAAAGCATAGGGATCAGGCACCTTCCCTCTACACCAGCTTGTCCAGCTTCCAGCCCCAGCATCTTCTTGCTGTCCTGTTTTAACTGTCTTCCCTCACAGTGCCCTTAGAGGAGTCTAACCCATCAACTGATACTCTGAATCAATTTACAAAAAAAAATCTTTTTTTTTTTGCCCTTTCCTGCCCCTTTGGTATTATTTACTGATGTATCAAAATTACTATAAAAACTCATTAATAAAACACAGATCTATATCTTCCATAAAGCAACTTATCTCCATGAGATTGCAGAAGTAAAACTACCGAAAGCACAAGAAAATAGAATCTGCCCCTTAATTGTACTTTGCTCAGTCACAGTACATCATTAAATTTACTGACGCAGATTAAATTTTTAGTGCTAATATACTTATTTTATTATTTAAAGATGTTCCATCTATTTCTCAGTGCCAACAGTAGGAAAACAAAGAACTTGACAGAGATGAAGAAAGAATAAGATGATGAAAGATCCCTAGGCTTGACAGGTTTCATGGGGAAACCATCAGTACCATCTTGTGAGTATGAATGAAGCTATCCGTTAATATGATAGTGGTATAAAGTTTCAGAGCATATAAACACTTTTTTTGTAATACTTCAAATTGCATAATGGTAAAAAGATTGCTTTGCAATACCTTCTTTATAAGAACCTTAACTATTATTCCATAAATATAAAAGGAGTCACAATGAAGGCAGGAGAATTTAAATAGCAGTTCAGACATCAATGATAAAGTACAGTGAAGCTGAGGATCCCCAGCCTTAGATCAGATGAAAACACCATTCCCAGCTGTATAGGCAAATAACCTCTAAGCTACTTTATAACTGATGTGCAACATGATTCAAACCAAGCTGCAACACACTCAATGGGCAACTCTCTCCTACACCTTTTATGAACGTGCCTGTAACTTTTTGTTTCTTAATGCTACTGTCCCTTAGGTTTTGACATCTCCAAGGGGCATACAAGGAATTCACAGTTTCCCCAAGTCCAGAGGTTCCAGCCCAAATAAGCCAATGAATGTCAAAGCATAAAGAAATGAAAGTGGGAACAGCAGAAAAATGTCACTTAATCTGAGAGTTCCACCTTTAATAGCTCCCACGTTGGATGTAAGGTAAATAAGCATTAGCAGTAAGTAGTGTTTGGTGAGAGGTATTTTGTTCTGTGACCTATTCATTTGGTCCAAGAGAGAAGGCAGTGAAAGCAGAATGGGTCCATTGCAATCACAACACAAAGAACAGGCTTTCACTTCATGCAAAGAATACTAGCACAGATGGTGAATCCCCATTTTGCAGGAAAATCCATGTGCTTCCACATTAATGAGACATGGGTTAGAAGAACACAGTATTATACACTGTCGTCATTATGTCAAAAGTGATTTGTTGTCCAAGCTTAGGTGTCCAGATGGCAGCAAAAATACTCCAAACTTTCTATAAGTACATAGCTTTCACTATAATTAAAAAATGGTTTCAGAAAATATACCAGTTTCTCTGAGTCTAATTCTCTTTTAAGTGCTGAACAGTACTTGCAGTACTTTAACAGGAAGAACATATATGCATTGGAAAACCTCAAAAGGCAGAGCTGGGGAGTGATAGCACAGGAGAAGGGAGGTGGGCAGAACCATCACATTCCAAAGTGCAGAAAAGAGGGAACCAAGAGGCCAAGAGCTATATGATGCTTCCTTGGTGGATATACTAGCAAGGTCTTCAGAAAAGAGCCGGTCTCTGGTCATGCAGGATGGCACAAAAGCAAAATTACAGAACTAAGTGTTCTACATTCAAACCGTTAAAATTAGCTCCAAGGAGGAGCAATGGCCCTTTCTGATTCAGATCAGGTTTAACCCCCTCTGTCCAGAGGTTTATCCATACTGGGACAAAAGAAGCTGGATTTTGTAACTAAGTTCCATTATTAGCACACTTTGCTTTCTGATAGCAGCCTCAAAAATCTTCATAAAAGCTTGCAGTGAAACAACTGCTTTATTTTCACTTCACTCTAGCTGACTCCCACAGGTTATACTGTATTTTTTCTCTTCAAATTAAATTGTACAGCTTCTCTTAAAAAGCTCGTCTTTGAAAAAACAGCCTAGAAAATACCAGGCTAAATTTGACAGTTTTTCCTTATGTTTCAAAGCCAGTTTTTTCTGGAAGAAACTGATACTTTTTCTACTCAAGGAGACTGAAAATCTGCTGCAGAAAAAAAAAATGGGTGAAAAAAAAAAAAAAAGAAAGAAATAAACTGCCAGGACAGTATGTGGGTGGCAGGATTCAGTCTTTCATCTGACAGGTGCATGTCAGCACTTCTTCACAGTCAGATACCTATAAGGGATCTGATTGCTTTCCTCTTGTTATTGTACTGTTTCCTAATGAAAACCTTTGTTTTTTAGGTTAGCTTCCTGCCAGTCTCTTTGTCTGATGTCCAAAAAGTGAACAGATTAACAAAAAAAAAAAAAGCTGACGCCTTTCGTCATCGATGTTGCTCTTCTAAGTGTCTCAAGTAAATTCATCTTGAAATTAAAAATCATGTTGTCAACTATGCAGTAGACAATGTGGTCCAAAGACAGATTTACAGACTGGTAACTAAGGAGGAGACAGAGGAGGTGGCTGCTCAGCTGATGGATATAAATAGTAAAATCCTAGTCAACAGGATATTATTGTTCTTTGGGGTTCCCAAAGAAGCCTTAAGTGATGGATCAGCTCCTACGCACATGCTGATCACAAGCCAGTGCCTGTGTGCAGTGGGAAGAACCTGCCCAGGGAAGACTTGGGGCTATTTCAGGACTTACCAGGCCTCAGCACTTCCCATGCTCTGGTGGAAAAAAGATTGAGAAGGTGGGGGGAAGGTGCCCAGCAAAGCAACTGTCATTTATTCATTCCTCTTAGTATTAATAACTCATCTCTAAGAATGAGACTAAACAGCAATGCTTTGCTCTGCTCAGGCAATGAAACCAAGCCTAGATGGAGATGTCCAAACACCAAAGAGCTTGAGAAACTGGGAATAGAGAACAAAGAAGGAAAGGAATATTCCAGGAGCAGGCCAGAATGGCTTATTTATGAAGCTGTAACTGCACAATACAGCAGCTGCAACTTGCTTCAAATCAAGGCAGCTTACGCTCTCAGATACTGCAGAGCTTCCATTATAAACCACTTCTAAAGGTTAGGCAATTAATTGCCTCATTCCTCTATGACCTTTGCAGTAAGAAAATACAGAATCTGACTGCTGTCCTATTTCTAATTTTGTTTTTATTAACTCTCTGATTTCTTTCTCTTGCAGAACATATGATCATCTTCCTATGATCATCCAGGGCAGACACACATCCTTTGATAGATATTTCCCTACATTCACACAAAATAAAAATGCCTTTTCCATGCCCTCGGCAAGCTCTTCCTTAGTCTTCCTCTCTACCCCACCTAGCTCTTTCAGACCTGTGCACAAGGCAGACAGGGTTTCAGGGCAATGGATATAGCACTCCTCTCTGTTAAAATAACATTTGGATGATTCTAAGAACTGAAGAGCATGAATTGACAGCAAGTTCATGCTGGGATAAAATTTAATCTGATTCATTTATGCATGCAAGCAGAAAGCTTTTATTAGCATACATTTCTCAAAGAAAACAAATTATAGTTCCTGGAGATGCTCGTCATTAATTACCCTCTTCCATCTAGCAGGAAGTTTTCTTCCTTCCCCAGCTTTACTTTATCTTCTTTCTAGAAACACATACTCAAAACAAAATAAACAAAACTTCTGTAAGAAACTCAGTGAACTGAAAGCACAGTACAAAGGACCAGAGGGAGCACAGCTAATTTGGATCTTAACTGAGGTAACTCCAAAGCCCTTGAAGAAAAAAAAGAGTTTCTACCTGAAGATGATAACTAGTAACTCATAGAAATTATCAAAATGAGACATCAAAAAAATACATCTTCACAAATGGGGAAAAAGTAGAACAAAGCAGGTTTATTCCATTCTACAAATATTTTGTTCTTCGTTCATTTAAAAAAGCCCAAGTCAAGCCAAACTGAAATCTGATTGCAGTTAACCTTCACACCAACTGGTGTGCACTGCACAGAACACCAACAAGCACATGCAAACCCAGAGGGGAACCACCTGCCACCAAACGTGAGAACACCACATACTGGGGTGAAAGATGGGTCTGTAGCTTCATGGTAATTATCAGCCTTACTATGGAGAAGGCAGTATATATGTGTTACACTTCACGTGAATTGTTAGGGGACATTGTTAGCTTTTGCTGTAACATAGTGAAGGAGAGAAGAAGATGTGAAGAAAGGAATTTGGTCAGGTAGTTCCAATGGTCACGTTGAAAAGAGAATACCAAGATTCAAGGCCTGCTCCACCAAAATTTTCCATGTTCATACATAGAAAAGCATGTCATTAGATTCTCTGGATAATTTAAATCAATCCTCTGGCTTTCATGTGTCTTATCCTCAAGCTTAACTTAAGGGTGTCATCTAGAGAAATACATTGAAAACATGAGAGACTCAAACACTAAAAAAATAGAAATAAATCCCTGCTAGAATGCAGTAGGAACACATTTCAGCTTCAGTTAAGACAAACACAAAGCAGTAAGAAAGAAAGCATCAATATTATCTGAGTATCAGAAGTCGAGTTTGGACCCTCTCTGTAAAACCAGAATTTCTAAATCCTACTTCCACATCCATAACAGCCCCTTCATTCTTTAAGGATGCTGCATGCATGAATAGACATGTGTAGCAGGACCAGAAAGCCAAGAAGTGAGCAGCCCCCACCAATCTTTCTGTCATGTGGCCATCACATTAGCACATTACGCTGTATTTTCCATGCAGCTCCTGTGTTTAGGCTCCAAATCTGATCATTAGTATGATAAATTAAATGAGTGGAAACTTTGGCTCAAAGAGGCCAAACTGCTGCAGCTCTGAAGTCAGTCACTCTTCCTAAGCTTTGGTTCATTAGTGAAATGAGAATATAAGAGGTCAAGTGAACATGCAGTTCATAATTAAGTGCCCAAATGACAAAGCTGTTTACTGGCTTGAGTGACGCAGCAAGGGGGTCTCATCAGCACTTGCTGTGGGCATCCAGACTGCTTCTGCAACTGGCTTTCGTAATCAGCCTCAACATAAAGCAAAGGACTCACTGTGCATGAAAAAAGCTGAGATCCTGCGTGAAAAACAATTGCTCTAGAGCCATCTGTGGGATGGGCAATGAAATAATGCTTTGACCTTTCCCAAAATTAAAGGGTGTCAAGGACTTGAAATTAACTAAGATCTGACCAGTTAAAACAAGATCTGAATATAACTTGCTGTGTTAATTAGTTTCCAGTTTTGAGACAGATGGATATCAGCTTCCCAGACCTCCCCAGCTACACTGGGATCTCTCAGCACCTGAGAACAGCCCCTCTTGGCTGGGTGTGGACACGAAGCATGCACCGTCCTTCTCCTGCAGAAATGGGCTCCCATCACCAGGGTCAACCCATCCACCACTTCCTGACTTCACAAGAGTCACACTGGTGCAACCTTCAAATTCTTAAATTAAAACAAACTCATGATGACTGATAGTGTCAGCTGCAGCTTAGACAAAGGATCTTACAGCATCCCTTAGCTGTGCTAGCAACCAGAACATGGTGCTTCCTCTCTTCATACACACAGTTGTTGAATGAAGATCTCCTATCTTCTTTAATCCTTCTGATAAGGAAACACATAATGTTTTGAAATTTTGAAAGGCCAGCACTTAGTATGTCAAAAAGACTGTCTACCTTCACAAGAAGAAATGCAGTTTAGCCAGTAAAAAATCATACTCTGTCTTCTTTCCAATGTCAATAACCAAACAACTTCTGTCAGAAGACTGAGCACAAGTTCTTTTAACCAACATCAACTCCCTTAACAACTTTTTTTTCTATAATGGGAAGAAACAGAAAAGCTCAGGCAAGAATCTAAAACTTCAAATAATCCTTTGTCCTGTATCCAGAGAGATCTTAAAAAAAAAAAAACCAGACAAACAAACAAACAAAAAAAAAACCACCCAAAACCCAAACCAACAACAACAACCAAACAAAAAGCAAACAAGAAAAAAAGAAAAAGAAAAAAAATGAGAGAAACAGGAACTAAATGTTGTTCAGTGGCACTAATTATCGGGCCAGGAAGTCCCTTACACAGCCTGAAACCTGAGAACAAGGAGAGGGACCAAATGTTTCCCAGCTACTCTTACCAGTTACTCTTGGAATCTCTCAGGTTTTGTACCAGAAATAGGCCTTATCAAAAAGCGAGAGTCAATGAGAATTTTGTCTCTGAAAGATCATCTTCTCATTTGGGCAGGATTTTTATGTTTCACCAAGTTCAAGTAAGACATGAAAATACTGGCCACAGTCCCTCCTGCACTATCTAGGTTTCTGAGGACCACACTCTTCCCCATGGGCCTGCTTCTGTTTGCTTTGTTACTCTCCCTGGGCAAACAGCCCAGACAGATTTATGTTTCATTCCTTGTATTTAAGACAATAAGTCTGAAGTGGACATTTCATACTATGTTATTTATAAATGCTATATCTTTATTAAGTTACAACTGCAGTTCATGTTTATCATGAACATCAGTAAGAGCCAGAAAACTTTAATCATGTGTCCAGATGCAGTCATATGAAGGATCATATTTTAAGTTATCTTCATTGGCACTGCTTTCATTTGTCACAGAGCCAGGTCTCTCTTGCCCTTCCTATTTTTCACTGAGCCAAGAGAAGCATAATAATCCCTCAGTTGTGAACTACCCTGACAGCATACACCAAACACCAATTGACATACATTAGGGGGTTCTTCAAAAGGACTGAAACAAAATGGCAAAATACTTTATCTGGCCATTAGTGCACAACAGAAAGACAGCCTGTGCACATAACTACTCCCTCTGCTTTGGCCACGGTTCAGAGCTTCAGCTGGAGTCCTGTGAAATGGACACTTCAGGCTGTGATATGGCTCTCACAACATATGAATAACACATGGCCTCCCAGTCGTCAGGGGGGTTAGTGCACTGTTACGTGCATCTCTTGAAGAAAACTTAGGACAAACAGGCTGGAAGAGTAAAAATGGATCTGGGCCATTCCTTGCGTGTGGGTAAAGCATCTCTGACCTTAGCAGGGCTCAAGAGGAACTCAGACATATGGAGCATCTAAACAGACGTGTTTCCTGGAAATGGACACTTACATAAGAGCAGCTTTGGACACTACAAAATGCATTCACCTCCACAGTCTTAATTATGATAAAATGAAGATCCAAAAGGATGAATGCATTAAATATAAAGAGGATTGGTATATAAATCTTTGTTTTTAAAATGAACTCTGTGACAACATATTTAATGAACATTTATTTTGTAAACAGCTGGAGTTATATTACCAATTACACTACAAAAAGAGAAAAACATAATGAAGTAAATCAACACTAGATTTGCTAGAAAGTCTAGAAAGGTCTCATTTCTCACTGCTAACAGTAAGAGATGCTAGTATTAAAAGTATAAAAAATAAGGTAACTCATTCCTCAGAAGTATACTAGGTCTGAATTACATTGACCAACATCAGGAGTAACTTTCAAGATACTACGACATAAAATATATTTTAATTTATGTCTGAAAATAATTAGTGGAAAATTAATAGAATCCCTCAAAGTACTACATTATTATAACAAATATGTCTTGAATCATGCTACCAAATTAAGTAATGGGCACAGGATTAGAGTTATCTTTTAAGTGTTTTTGATGACATCTATTCAGATTCAGTGGGATTTCTGGTTTTATAAAGAAATCCTCTGCTTAAAGCTTACAGGTCCACAGGCACTCACTCTGTAGCTATCCAGGCTGTTGCTATTACAACCATCACTAGAAGATGCCAATTTAAACTTTTGTTCATGGCTATACAGCTTCAAACTACAGCTAAAATACAGCTCAGCTCTTTGCACAGAAATATGTAGCAATTATAATGAAGTAAAATTCATCCTGCAATCCTCCACCTACAGTTCCTTCATTTAACTGGCTGGGGAGATATAAAAATAGAATAACAGGTACAGAGACATGTAGAAAAAGACACTTATTTCTTATAAGGTGCTGTGATGCCCTTCACCGTCCCAGCACTGACACACATCTCACTGCCCATCAGATAATTTCTGCTCCTAAATACAGTTTTGAGATAATTTTGATTTCTACATGACAAGACAGATATTTGGCTCTTTCCCTTTAGACATATGCCCTTAAGAATAATTCTGAAACAACAGTAAGGTTCAACAACTTCAGACATAAACAAATAATATCTAAATGGACACTGACAAGCCAAAATGCCCAAGATTGCTTCTTCTAGTCCAAGAAAAGTCTGTCTTTAAAAGTAAGAAAAAGGAAATCAAGTCATCTCTTTGTAATATTTTCAAAATAAATGCTACACATACTTCAGAAGGCAAGTGACATAACCTTGAAATTATCCTTAGGAGAAAGAAAATTGTTTGAATTTCTGTCCAAATCATGTGGGCAAAACAAAAAACAAGCAGGAGAACTATGAAAAGTCCATTATATTTTAAAATCATCACTAGTTTTAACACAGTATTTTGAAGGCTGTCATTTTTAAACTATTACTTCAGGCAAGGGATATGATCTGAGATCTCACCAGCTTTCCTAATGCTGAGACTGGTCGGCACTTGAACAACAGCTCACCCAGAAAAGACAGAGAAGGTGATGTTGGTAAGTGACAGCACATCAACCCCATGCCTCGAGTCAGGTCCATGCAGTTGCCAAACAGAGTCTCTCTTAAGACAAGGTGTCAGTACACAAGTGAGTTCATGTGACTGTGGAGCTACTAGGCATGATTTGAATTTGGTGTCATTTCATCCATTCAATGGGACAGAGAGCCCAGACTTCTAATTTGTTAGAGAAATCAGGCATTAACTTTGTTAAAATTGCATGCTGAAACATGCAATCTGCACTTTGTCTCACCTCTTACTGCTCCTTTATTTCAGTGCCAGGGTTTCCTACATCTGGAGCAGGTAAGTCTTCCTTCCATGGCTGACAAATACTGTCAGGTAAGAGACTGCCCTTACACAGACCATACCCACTAGGACACTTGGGTTTCCAGCATTAACTTTGGCTTCTTATGCCTGGATCTGAATCTTTATTTGGGGGGTTCCCATTTATAATTCTCAGGCCTATTTAACTTAACTTTTATATAGAATAGGATCACTTTGTAGTTGTACAGTGCTTTGCCTAAGGCTCTCCAGACAATTTAATCTTTCCAAATGTCACCTGAATCTACTAAGAACTCCACTAAATGAACATGCCTACAGGCAGAATGAAATCCTGCTGAGTATGGTGACAAGTTATAGAAGAGTTAAAGTAATGAAGTTACAGCACCTTACTTTTGTCAGAATGAATGGATACATTAAAAAGGTTTCCTTGTACTTATGAAATTTCCATGTATTTGAAAAGCATGTCAAACTACAGCAAACAAGTTGAATGCTGCTGTATCTCGTAATTAAAGGAAAATTATTACTCTCTGTAGTTAAGTGCAAAAGTCATTAAAAATAAGCCTCATACATAAATAAAAAGTACAGAGAGAAACATTTTCAAGACTGACTATAGTACCTGCCTTTGGTCATGCATCAGTGATGCTTAAGCCCCCACAAAGTAAAGATATTCTCACTGCCAGAGTTAACTTGTGTGAGTTAGGCATTTGTATTACTTCTTCAGACAGAGGCTTCAGAATCCGTCGCCTCATAAGATGCTGAGATTCATGTTAGTGACAATTATAGTTTCTACTACTGTCCAAAGCTTATGAAGTCTAGATCTCAAGGATCCAAACAGGTAGTCAAGCAAAATCAGAGAGTGCTGGGACTTTATGACTGAGTGATCCACCCAGAGATATAAACTATGGCAAGGAAGGGGAACCAATGGGGTTGATATTGTTCACGTTATTTCTTCCAGTCTGTCACCCTTCTTTTTCTCCATTATTTCTGTCAATGCTACAATATACTACTGTGTAGCCCTCCAAATACTTTTGAAGGCCATGTACCCCTCAGCAGAGCAAGAATGAAACTCAAAAAAATATTGAAATCTACAGAAACCAAGGAATAAACATGTACAGGTTTCTGTGAGTTCTGGATCAAACCCTGAGTGAGTAGTGAAATAAGGAGCAGCAGGACCTTGACAACCATGACACCTCTGATAGCAGAGTGGTAGAGTTCTACCATCCCAGCCCATCTACTCTATTAGAAATATACAAAATGAATATTAAACCATAATTATTTTACATTTGTGGTAGCAGCACTTGTTTGCCAGAGATGATACATCTGACTGCACAATTATTCATCTCTACATATTTCATTCCAAGGAATGGAAGAAAAGATATGTACTACTCAACACACATTTAGACTATTGCAAAGCACACAACCAACACATGGTCTAAAAGGGGATGAGGATGTTGCTTCTTTCTAGCAAGTGCAATTCACCACACAAGGAAGTATAATTTTGATGATCCTAAATCAAGCTTACACTACAGAAGATTTTAAAATATTCTTGTATTGTAACAAAATGTTCCCAGTGGTGTCGTAATGGAAGAAATAAAGAGGAAAAAAACATCTCCTGGCAGGAAATTAATTATTGAACATTCCCCTGCTTGATGATGTGCTCGTACAGTCTGTGCAGGCTTTCAATTTTTCTCTCTCAGTATGTGGAGAAATCCACTATGGAGAATATACAAACAGAACAAAGAGCACGAGGGTATCAGTTTATTAAATGCATTTAGAAACCGAGCACACTGGGAGGGAGGAACTTGGTTTTGTGTATTGCCACACCTAGTGTTTATTCCTTCTTTATATTCCTCTCTCCTCTTCTCCATTAGATTGTCACTTCTGCTTCTGTTCTCTGAAATCACCTCTGTTGAGAATGGAAGAATTGCGCCTGGCTTTTAGCATCACTTAGACGACACAGTTTTGAAATGTCACTTCCTACTTTTAAAAAATAAAATAGCAAATCTCTTGATGGAAAGGGAAAATAGAAGCCCATAATTACATGCTTAAATATCAAGATGTAATTCCATTTTTAAACTCATTCTTTTTTTCCACCCCCATGGTTCAGCCAATTTAGTAAATTTCACCCCTTGCTGTCAGTTTTAGTCTCCCTATGAAAGAGCTGAAAAACCCACAGCAGCCATAATTTCACCCATGACAGAACATATAGTTCCTGAAGCTACTTCTGCAGCCAGCACATGCACCAACAACATCTCAATTTGGTGGGATAATGCCACCAAACTGAGATGCAAGATGCAAAAGCATCTTCATGTGAGCAGACATTTCCCAGCATCTTGGATTCTTCCTGGATGTGGAACAACCAAGCTAGAGAGGGAAGATGCAACAGACTGAAATAACATATGCTGTCTTCAAATAGAATTCATGTCAGAGATGCTCTATAGCTTAGCTAAGACATAATGAAGAAATTTGCAAAAGAAATAAACAATTTTCACTTTTAAAACAGGCAGAAAGGGTATGGAAAACTACTACAGCAGATGTCTGTATGATTCCTGCAGAAACCTTTATATCAGCTAGGCTGCTCAGGACCCTTTCTCCCTTGAGTCATCAGCACTTGGGCTTTTCCAGCACTTCCAAGCTGGACAGGATGGCCCGGACACAGCATGACTCTACTGCCTCTGTCTGCCTTGCACACCTCACATTTCTCTGGCTCTGTGGCTCAGCCCAGAAGTCTCCACCCCTGCATGCAGACATGCCAGTGTTTGCATGCATTGTTCATATCTGCAAATATTTAGCTGGTGCCTCCCATCTTCTCCTTACTCCTTCTTGGGTCTGTATTAACATGATTGGTTCTCCAGAGACCAGGAGGGACCTACACATATGCAAAATATCCCTCTGAATGGGAGCATTCTGGAATAAGACAAACCATCCACTTGATACTCTAAACACAGCTGGTGTTACAAGAGAGCACTGCAAGAGCTGGAGATGCAGCAGCAGACAGGGACCTTCACTGCATGAGGTCCTTCATGTGGCTCTGGGCAGCAGGGCCCTGGGGGGATCTGGTGATGCTGATGGAAACGCTGTGTTGTCCTCACCTAGTTTTTCAGCCTAAACTCTTGACTTTCTAGCACATCAAAGCTGTTATTGATTCTGCAACTGATAGACAACGATACTAGCAGTTATTCAGATGGCATTGTTTTGAGAGGAGAGAATGAATTTTGAATTATAAAGCAGAAGAAAGTTTAATTACTTCATATGAGCATAGAGCATATGCTGCTATTTTACAAGAAACTGTTCTGAAGAGAAGCACCATGCTCTGCCACCAAGCTCCCAAGCGACAAAAATCACACTCTCACGAGTATCAGACTCACCATCTGTAAAATGTTTTTCATCTCTAGAAGATAATGTGAGAACTATGTGTTAAAAATCATATTTTTTGTGACTGCTATTATCACTTGCTTTGGAGCAGCACCTTAGAACAAATGTTTTTTCTGCCCTATAAGAGCTCGTGTGAGGCATGAAGCTTCTTAAAAACCTATTTAGTAGTGCAAGCAAGGTGATACATGTTTCAAAATTTTTCTTGGATGATAAGAAGAGAACAGGAGGTTTTTTCATGAACATAATGTCATTCAAAGGAATTTGCTCTGTAGGATGACATTCTCCTACACAGCTACAGGAATTTTAGATAAGGCTGTGTGCATCTGTACACATGCATTTTAAGTTCCAGAAAGAGAAATTAACCATTCTCTCACAAATGACTGAAAGGCAAAGCCAAAACATACTGCTCTTTCTAGGAACAGATTACTTTTGTATTCCTTCTCAAAGATGCCCATGAATTAAGGATTAAACTTGGCTTAATGATTACAGTTTTGAGCAGCAAGAGATCAGAGGCAGGCCGGCCATGTTAACACAGAACCGAACGGGTCTGAGACAGAAGCCAGAAACATAGAGCTACAATGTAACGAGAGACGGTCAAAACCCGAGGGGAATGAAACCTACAATCAACGGCCCTGACTGTACTCACAATCTGAATTTCAGAGGTTAGGATGATGCAGTCAAAATGATGTGGAGTGACCCCATCAGTAGCTAACTGCATTAATACACCAGAGCTGAAAGAATGGCTAATTTGACTCTCTTTTCTGATAAATTATATATCTTCTATAATCAAACCAAACTGAAACTAATTTCCAGCAATTGTACTGCTCTGCCAGTAGACAGTGCCTTAATATAATTATGCACAGCCAGGAAGAGATAATGACCTCTGATTCAAGTCTATTATTTTTATGGAACATGAAGATACATCGCAGTATTATGTGAGCTATTGATTAAGATCAGTATGTTACACTGAACAAGTTGTTCTCCCATAAACCACTGCTGTTTTTTTCCTCTTCCATCGAATCGTGCTGTCCTTTCTTGTCACGAGGAGTTACCTGGTGAGGGGCAAACATAACTTTGGAGGATCTACTACTACGGCTACATTGATACCGATATACATTCAGAGCCAGGTATTTGCATCCCTTCCGCCTGTGGCAGAACAGGAGAGCGTCTCGCAGATGATTTATCCAAAAGCTCTGCCCATGTTTATTCAGCAGTAGCTTATTAGAAGATACATCAAATTTAGTCCTCTGATAGTTAGCGGCTTCGCTTCAAATCGCGGAGCCGTGCCCTGACCGCGGCCGAGTGACCCCAGATGTGCGCTGGGGAGCGGCGGGCGGGCTCTGCCCTCAGCTGGGGCGCCCCGGCCAGGCCCCACGGGGACCCCGCGGCACGGTGAGCCCCGGCGCCCCCGGCCACCCAGATCTTCCCCGAGCCCAGCCGGAGCCCGCAACCCTCACCCCGACGGCCCTCGGGGGAGGCTGTGGGTGGCAGCAGCGCCCAGGGGAACAAGACAGTGCCACCCCCGCAGCATCCCCAACGCGGCGGAGCCCCCGCGCCCCGTCCCTGCCCCGGGGCCCGGCGCCGCTCTCCCCAGCGCCGGGGATCTCCGCGGCCGGACGGGCAGGCGCCGCGTTCGGGGGAAACTTTGGCCCCGCCGACCTCCTCCTCCCCCGGCCCCGCAGCCGCGCCGCCCCCGCCCCGCGGAGCTGCGGGAGCCCGCGCACGGCGGCCCGGGGGGCGGGCGGGGGAGGAAGGACCGGCGCGGGGAGAGCAGGGGCCGGGGAGCGGGGCGGCGCGGGGGCGGAGGGAGGGGTTTCTGCGGGGGTGTTGGTTTACCTTGGAGGTTCTGCACTCGGATGTCGCTGATGTGCCCGATGAGCTCCTCGCGCTGGAACCAGTCCCACTCCTGCCCGGCCATAGGGACGCGGGGCCGGGGCCGGGGCCGGGACCGGGGGGGCGGCGGGAGCCGGCGGCACCGCCACCGCCGCCTTCACCGGCACCGACGGCGGGCGCGGAGCGGGCGGGGGAGCGGCCCCTCTCCGCGCCGGCTGCGCCCCGCCCCGCGTCCCTCCCTCCCTCCTCCCTCCGCTGCCGCTCGCCACCTCCCTCCCGCAGCCCGCCCGGCCGGGGGCGGCGAGGAGCTGGCGCGGGGCGGAGCGGGCGGGGGTCCAGCCGCGCCCGCCGCTCCTTCCTCCCCGCAGCGGCGGCGGCCGCCGGGCCCCGCTCCGGCCGCCCCCTCGGGCGCAGGCGGGGACCCCGCGCCCGTCCGGCCGCAGCGCGCCCCATAAAAACGCGTTTATTGCCGAGGCAGGGGGGCCGCGAGCAACGCCGGGCGTGTGCCCGCGTCCTCCTGCTGTACCTGGGGACCGGAGGAGGGTCGTCCCTAGAACAAGTGTCATGCACCCACGACAGCAATGGAAGAATCAAAGTATGAGCAGCAGAGGGGTTTTCCTCGAGGGCATGAAATCAGTGCCACTATACATTAAAAACGCTAATAGCTGCATTATGATTTAGCTTGCTCTTGGTAGTCTGTTCAGGCTCTCAAGTTTCCTTTGAGGTGAATTCTCACATTGACTGTCTTCATGTACACCGTTTTTCATCCAGCTTGGACAGTAATTGTTACCAAGGCCCTTCGGTGTCACTGAGATTTGTTCTCTACAAACCTAATGAACAGCTTGAGCATTTCATTTGCATACAAAACATTTCATTGCAATATACCACTATTTGTACCTTCGTGCAGGTAAACAGTAAATTTTGACATAATCCAGTCAGACCAGTATAGCATCAAGAGTTAGACTAGCAAAACATGTAAGCAAAATCTACAAAGTTAAATATAAACAAACTGGGATCTAGAAACTGTGGTTCTTTCAAGTCTGAAGTGTTTATGTGATCCCAAGCAAACACTCCACACAACCAGTTGTTTCACCCAGCTCAGGAATGCATCACTCTTCCCACAGCCTGCTCTTCCCACAGCCTGCTCTGGTGATTTTGTCATTACGCCTCAAAATCAGATGGAGATGGCAAGAAAGCAAAGTCATCCCTTAAGCATCTAATAAGGATTTGTCACCACTATAACATGCAGCAGTCAGCTATCCCAAAACGCAGTCTTCAAGAGTCCGAGGCAGTCTTCAGCTGTTTACATATCAAGGCTGGAAAGTTTTGCACAGGTGTAAGGACACATGAATGCCATGACAAAGAGTTTATAAACCTCAGTGTATGGAGCAGAAAAAAACAGTTTGTGGAAAAGAAAAAGCATCTGAACTCAAATGTATTTGCACAAATCACAATACTGGGCTTTGCCTTCATTTTACACTGGGAAGACCTGTTTTTTTTTCCAGGCATTAGCCAAGTGGGCTGAATGCATCAGTACCACATTTAGAGGTGGAGCTGGAAACTGAGCAAATGTGGCTGTGGGAAAAATAGGTGAATAACTTCACAGCATCAGTTGAAATACTGTCTGCCAGAGATGGCTGGAGATCCCTAGTCCACGCTGCAGCTTGAAGCAGGACTACTCCCAGTACCGGATGGGGACAGCTGAGGCTTTGTCCCATTGTGTGTGAGCATCCTTCTGGAGCTGGGGTGTCATGAGCTCTCTAAATAGCCTTTTCCATTCTGCACTGGCCTGCTTGTGAGACCTCCAAGTGGCCATTTACTATGGTCAGCACACCAGCTGGACCAGGGAAGGCTGTATGAGATGCAAGCAAATGAATGAGGAGAAGCAAACCAACCTGCAACCTTCAGCTGCAGAATCATAGACTCACAGATTTGGAATTGTTTGGGATGGAAATGACCTTTAACATCATCAAGCTCAGCCGTGAAACTAATACTGTCAGAGCCACCACTAAGACACGTCCCTAAGTGGTACATCTGTAAGTCTGTTAAATACCTCCAAGGATGGAGATTCCACCATTTCCCTGGGCAGCCTTTTCCAATGCTTGACAACTCTTGCAATGAAAAGAATTTTCCTAATATCCAATTAAACCTCCTCTGGCACACCCTAGGACTATTTCCTCTTGTCTTGCCACCTATTACTTGTGAGAAGAGATTAACCCTCACCTGGCTTTCAGGTGGCTGTAGAGAGCAATAAGATCCTTCCAGAGCCTCCTTTTCTCCAGGCTAACCCTCCCAGCTCTCTCAGCAGCTCCTCACACAAGACTTGTCCTTCAGACCTTCTTCGTCTGTGTCTGGAAGTGCTCCAGCTCTACAATCACCGCAATGTCTTCCTTGCAATGACGGCCCCGAAACTGAAAAGGATTCAAGGTGCAGCTGCAGCAGTGCCACGTACAGGAGGACAGTCGCTGCCCTGGTCCTGCTGGCCACATTTTTTCTGCTGTAACTCCTCGCTGCCAGCCAGCCCCACCTGACCTGTGATGTTACAGATGTGATTCATTGTTCTTGCAGATGTCCCTAGAGCTAATTACTGCCTTCACCCTCCTCCTTATCCTCATGCAAGAGCTGCCCAGCTCCACTCTCAGGGCGGTGGAGGGTGCAGCCTACGTCACTGACATCTCCAGGCCTGCCAGGCAGCTGCACTTGACCTGCACAGTCTGGGTCTCAGAGTCAGGCTGGGTTTAGGATGTAAATGATTAACAATGTGAACACAGGGAAGTTAAAACTTCCGCTTAGAGAGAGGAGAAAGGCATTAAACCATTCTTACTTGGGAAAACACCTGCTCTATTGCCCTATACTCTAAAGGCACAATAGCAGAGGCTGGTGTGCTCAGGCAGCAGCACAGGCTGGGGGTGCCAGTTCCTCCTGTGCCAATGGAGGCAAAACCATCAGCACAGCAGCCTTCCCTTCTCTTGCCAGCGAGTCAGGCAGGACTTCAGCCTGGGGTTGAGCCCGTCTGCCAGGTCTGATCACTCCAGTTTCTAGCCCAGCACATCAATAGAAGCTGCATCGACCTCATCTTACATTAACAGCATGTGCCATGAGGTGCTGTGAATGAAAACCCTGATCCAGTTTCACTTAGCAGGTGTGTAGCTGTGTGCAGGGACCAGTAGCCATGTCACCTGCGTTTGTCCATACAAGACTTTCAGATGGCTCTCCAGCACCTTTCCCAAATCAGCTTTGTGGTTAGCAAAAGCCCTCATATGTAGAACCTCCTTTGAGATAATTGTAAAAAACATTGCAATATATGCAGAACTAAGTGCTCCAAAATAGAAAGGTAAGCTTCTAAAGTTGTAAGGACATTTAAAAATTGTGAACCAACAGGACACCCTGTATAAATATTTTTCTTTAAGTTTTTTTAGTTCTTCCCTGCAACCTGGGGTCTGTGAATCAGCTCAGCAAGAAAGTATGAAATCTGAAATTATCATATAAAGCTAGAACACCAAAATTTATGTTAGTTGTTGTAAACTCTGTAAAGGCTTGTGGAAATTACCTGTGAAAATACTA
The DNA here is from genome assembly GCF_024509145.1 of Vidua macroura. Lineage (NCBI taxonomy): Eukaryota > Metazoa > Chordata > Aves > Passeriformes > Viduidae > Vidua > Vidua macroura. The sequence goes on along the minus strand of NC_071576.1, from coordinate 14,641,437 downwards.
TATGCCTTCTAAGAAGTAACTGATTGTATGCAGTGAGGAGTAAAGAACTTCCCTTAAACAAAAAGTGATTTCAGATTTTATTAACAAAGTCCACTTGCCTTTTGATGTTAAAGGACTATCCTATAACTGAAAAAGCAGGTTAGATTTAATTAAGTCCCTTGGCTCAGACTTGTTACTTAGGGCAATGCTGTAAACATTTGGCAGAGACTCTGAACTATAATAGGCAGTTTATTAAAAACAGAGTTTTGTCACATATGAGAAGGCAGAGAGTCTGATATGAAGTTCATGGGGAACCTACCACTCTTCTGTATTGCCTTTATCTTTTTTTTTTTTTTTTGTGTATGCAGAATAAGGATGTTAAAAAGCTTTTAGTTTCCCATCCTTTGCCTATCTTACCAGTGAGTGATTTAATGAGTTGAATTTTCATTTTGAGAAGAAAATTTACACTTGAAGATCGTGTAATAGTAGGGACAAAGCCATCAAATTCTACAGCTCAGCTTTGTGCCTGTCCAGATGGAGAATCCTTGTGATTCCTGCTAAAATGGCAAGGGAAGGTATCTGACACAAAGGAAGCTATTTCTGAAATTAAGGAAGATATTTATTCCATTGTAGCTAATTTGTTTTGCCTTCATAAACAGAGTTCTCCATCTGAACAGTCATTCTAGGAATGGATTTTTTTCCTGTTTTTGTTTAAAATAGTTCCAGACCAATGGTGACTAGAAGAAGGTGTTGTCTATCTTGCAATAGGTGAAAATATTTGCATTTCAACCCAAACCTCAGAGAAGTGTAACTTCCTCTCCAACCATGCCTCAGCCATCCATGGCTGCTCCGACCAAAGAGTTACAAAACCTGATCCTTTCTAGACCTCCCTCTGCCTACATTCCCAAAACATCCTCGTTGAGTGCCATGGTCTGCAAGGTGTTTCTCTGCCCATGACAAACAGTGTTTTGGGAGAGGTGATGGGCATTTGGGTCCTGCCTCTGCACTACTGGCATTGTCCTTGAGTCTTTGCATGTGCTTCTGCCTTGTTAAAGGGGCTGCAGAGTATGTGAGGATCTCACTCAATTTTTAACCCTTTTTCGGAAGTCTTACAGGAAGAAGACTGAAAATGGTCTTACCCTATAGCTGAATGAGAAAAAAGGAGGAAAGTTAAAGTCTGTAACACAGGAAAGTAATCCATATTCTTATTTAACTCTTGTATTTTACAGATACATTACAACCTGACTTGAGTGGTCACTCCATTTTAAGGCAGTAATCATGCCACTGTAGGTCTCATCAAGATTTTATTTTCCTTGCTTACCCATATCTGAAATACCAAGGAGGGCCAGCCCAGAGAAAAGACTCATTAGCTCTCTCGGAGGAATAGGTAAGCAAAGATTTTTTTTCTATTACCCTGTCTGACAGCAGCCACCCCATAGTCTGGCTCCTCTGCCCACACACATGTAAACAACGGGAGGGGTACCATGTAAAACAGACTTTCAAAGCAAAACATGAAAAAAAGTCAGGAGAGGAAAAGACAGCCTAATTCAACCAAGTCAAGAGGAGACACTCAGATAATATAAAAAAATAAAATGAATACCAGCTTAGAAATAGGAATGTTGTGCCCCACTAGACCCATCTTCCTCTTGGTCCCTTTCAGAAAGTAAAAGAAGATGGGTTATGGCACTTGGCCCTGCCTCAGTGTACCACTGAGTATATTTACACACTCTGGATGTTGAGCAGCCTCCTTCTGCTGTGTCTTCTCCTTCCTTGACTCCCAGGAGTCCACCATGTGGGCCACACTGATGAACCACAGTGATTCACAACAACTGGTGCCACATACTGGCAATAAATAGACTATGGAAATTGCTGGAAGGTCTTTATGTGCTCTGTAAGAGTTTCATCACACAGTCCATGAATAATGCCAGGAGTTACAGTGGCTTCTAACTTGGAAGGTGAATTTGTTTTGTTTACTTGCTACCAAGGTAAAGCTTGTTTGGACCGACTTAGTAACAAAATCATTTGGGTATTTTCAAGTCTGGGTCTTTTGGGGTGATGGGGTGGGATCACAGGGACAGCTTTCATGTGCCAGAGATGTGGAGGTGAGCTCCTTCTGATTCTTCATCAGGACAGGTGGTGTGGTGGGAGCAGGGTTATGTGGGTCACTCTCAGTCCTCCTTCTTTTGGTTTTCATATGCTTTGGTAAGTGTGGTTTATTTTAAGGTGTGATTTATTGAGAACATATGTGCTTTATTTGACAGAGGCAGTGGGAAAGGCTGTTTTCTGGCCTTCAGGCTGGTTTTCTTACATTCAGTTTGGTTTTCTGCTGTTCTTTCATGCAGATGAAAGTTGGAAGAAAAGGAGAGTAGTTATGTAAAACTCATTTGAATATTATGTACTTGTGGAGCTGATTTCTTTCTGTTGCCATAAGCCTTTCATTTCAAGCCTCCCCTTACTAGGGCAAAACCCTTCCTTGATTCAGAGAGGACTTGACACAGAAAAAGTTCTATCTAGTTTTTGGAAAATTGTTTGTTATTTTTTCCCTTTTATTCTGCTTCTATTTTCCTTCTGTTTCTGATGGATGTGGGATGCACTTGTCTCATCCATGTGACAGCATTGTGTAATTCTGCCCCTTTGAGCTTGACTTGCTCTTACTCGTCTGTGACCAGCTGAATTCAGGACCTTCAGATTCCCTTCTGTGTGCTCCAGCATGCCATGAAGGTTTGTTTCCCCAGCAGATACTGAACAAAGGTTGCAATGTTCACCAGTAAAGGGATCATTTTTCCAGCTCTAGAGGTTGTGTAGCACCCTAAAGGCCAGGAAAAAGACCAAAGAATGAAAGCTTTCACCTTGAGAGCATCTGAGCATCTGCTAGGAGTTTCCATCTCTTTAGAATCCACTCCTTTACGTGAGTTTCATGGTTTCATTCTGTATGGTCTCCATGCAAAGGTAGAGATGCCAGCCTGGTGCAAGCAGTGCCTTAAACAATAACCCAGGAAACTCAGGGGCCAATTCTGTGTCAGGGCTTACTGACACAGAATTGGAGAGAGGGACAACAAGCTTGGTGTGTGGATGTCTCTGCAGATGATGGTGGTGGCAGAAGGGTCCTACAGGGCGGTGTAAACTGGTGAAGTTGTGCAGGAAGAAGCAATCCAGCTGGATGCTGCTCAGGGGTGGCCATCCCTGCACAATGTTCAGCTTCAGGTCACCCTGGCTAGGTGGGTCACCCTGGTTACCTTCTTCTGCCTGAATTATCTTGGTTAGAGAAACGTGTGGTACATTCATTGTAGACCCCAGAGATACAAGGCAAGGCCTCTGCAATAGTACTTTCTGGCAAAGACTATTTCTGCACATAACTGCAAATATTTAATATAGGGTAAATTATAAATCAGCCTTCCCAACACCAACTAAAAGTAAATGCTTCAAGTGAAAATGGAGATTACCTGGTCTGTTTCTTACCCCATCAATATTAGGATTGGAAGCAGGGCAGCAGATAATTATATTAGTGCTCAAGCACTGCAGTTGCTGTATAAACAATGCTAACATTTCTGACTTTTATACACAGCTTTCCATCTGCAGATTTCAAATCTCTTCTATATTACAATTTTCTGTAATTTCCTAACATAACCTGTCTGAAACAAAGTCTACAAGCCCTGAAATCATATTTGATATTACAGAAAACAGCCAGTATATTTTTGCAATAAAATGTTTCTGGAGGAATGAATTATGTGTGATCTATTCTGCGTACTTCACCATAGTAACAAAATGAATTGGTTTCTTAGAAGCCAGCAAGCAAGAAGGCTTCTTTTGAACTGCCTGACCTCTTTCACAGCACTGGAGATGTCAAATATTCTTCAAATGCAACATTCAGCTAAACTGCCTGTCAATGCAGCACCCTTCTGAAGTAATTCAACCTTTTCCTATTTGTTTGTTTCTGTTTGAAGAAGGGGTTTCAATTTTACATCCAATGTAAAGTCAGTTTGATTGTGAAAGAGATGTGAGAAGAGCTTCTTTCCCTGACCTTCCCAAACAACATTAGCTTGGAAAGTAACAGAAATATATAAATGCTTCAAATGGAGGGGCTGTACTCTATAGCTGACAAATAAACTGCTAATTTTTTGAGGTAAGAAATGGATTATTCCGATGCATAACCTTCCAGACAGAGACTTTTGCAGTATGAGATGCACTCACTAATGATTCCAAGCTCTTTCAGAGCAGGCATTTTCAAACCTTACTTATATTTCACTGAATATTTAATGTCACAGTTCTGCCAGAAGCCTCCGAAAATAAGGAGAATTAAAACCCATCAGTCATTCCTTAGCAGAAGGAAGTTGATGATTTAGAAAGTTTCTCTTTATCATGTTTCAAAGTGTGACCTTGAGGAGTGCTAGGAATGTCCTTGTGGTGCCTGTAGAGGCAGTTTAGAAGTCGTGGTTGATGGTATTTCACCTGAGCACAGCTAACCGCAAACACCTCTCAGGGTTTGTCATCCTCTAACCAATATGCCCTTAAAGACTAATCACCTTAAAAGTCATGTTAGAGATCACACAGTGGAGCCTTTACTTCATCAGGTTTTGATATCCTTGCTTTACTGCGGTCAGCAGGGTTGGTTTAGAGAGAGCAGCACCCCAGCCAGGAAGTGTGTCTAGTGAGAGGTGGCTGCCTGGTTCCTTCTGATCTATTCTTGTCCTCTTTTCCAAATGCATTTTCCAAATCAAGCCCTGGATTTCAAACCCATCATTTAAACAGAAAAATCTGGACTCTGGAGAGAAAACAGCAGCAATATCTTGTAGGTATGGAGTACCAAAAAGAACTTTCTGTCCTCAGTTTGTAGGTGTTGGTGTGTACATGAGCATAGAAATGCAGGCTGAAATGACAACTTGCCTGTGGTTCAGTACAGGGATTTCATTAATGTTGCCTTTCCCTCCCTCTGCATCACCCCCCTCCTGTATCACAGAGTTGGGTTGAGGGATAAAAAGGGATGGATCTGTATGTATTTATACATTGTTTTCCCTCTTATAGTAACTTCTTTGCAAAAAATGAACAACAGTCAATAAGGAAGGCAAAAGTATGAGGCATCCTCACTTAAGTCAACTTTGATGGATTTGTACTTTGCTTCTGAGAGAGGCTTAGGAATACATCTATTTATGTTGCAGCTCCCTTGACTTGAACTGGCAGATGATCATAGACACCACAATACAAAATTCAGCTGGTTTGAGAAGAAATTTTGGAGATTGAAAATACCCTTTAATTCTCCCCTTCAAAGAGCCCAGAAAAGGCATTTGGTGCAATCTCCTACCTCTCAAAACCAACACAGTTGCAAGTGAGGGGTTTGAATGGAACTCCCAACAGCAATATTTATCTTCAGTACTGCAGAACTGTTGAGATAAAAACCAGACAAGTTTCCCAATTTTGTTAAATTCTAGTAAGACTGCCACAAGGCACAAAACTTGAAAATCAAGGATTTTCTTTCTTATGTTTTTATACAAGTCAGTGACTTATCCCACTTGATCCAAAAAAACTTTTATGGGAGCATTTTGAGATTCCAGGATGAGGTAAAATGTGACCACATGTAGGCATGTTGGAGAGCTCTGCCTTTTGTATTCAGTGGTTTTTCCAGGACTTACAAACTTTGTTGCATTTTATTGCACAACTGATTTTAAAATATGCATATGTCCAGGAGCTCTTTCCTATGATCATTGGTGAGAAACATCCCTGAAGTGTTTGATGAAGAGGCAAACTGTTCAAGGCTCTTCACATACACAGTTAATTTTCTTCTTAAGAAGATACACCAGGCCTTAAGGGGTTTTAAAATGCATTGGGGACAAGAAAGACAAAAACCAATGGCCAGAAGCCGAAGCCAAGATGAATCCAAATGAGGAGATTTTAATAGTGAGTCAGTCATCCAGAGAAATGACAATTTGCCAAGTCTTAATTTCTTCAGAGAGAGACCGTGCCTTTCTAGAAGATGTGCCATACTAACAGTACAGTTTATTCAAAAGTGGGTTAATTGTGTGAAGTATAATGACTTGTAAAATAAAAGCTGCATCAGAGGATCTGCTTAATGGTCCTTTGCCTTTATTTTCATGAGGTTTATCTTAAAAGATTATTGCTTTTCGTTTTTCCAGCTCTCGCACAGACTAGGTCAAAGTATTTTAATTCCATTCCTTACAGGTTTCTACCTTGGAAAATGAAGCCATTGAGCAAAGCAAAAGTCATAACAGCAACTGTGAAGTGAGAACAGTTTGCAGTTAGTGCTCAGCCAGTGGGAACTAATTCACTCATTCACAAAGCTACAAAGCTGCCGTCAGACGCATTTTTTTGGTCACTATCAAATGGATTGTGATTAGATCCACTGACAAAGGTGAATGGTTTGATAGTCATAATTTAATCCTCTTCTATCATTTCAGCAAGATAGTCACCAAATCCCACAGCCCATTTTTGCGAGGTTATCCTGAATTTATTGTCAATGCCACAACATTTGAAAAACCATGCTGGATGGTTGCTGCACAGTTCATGCCCGTGTGTGTGCCTAACCTGAATGGCCTCTCTGCCAAAGGTGTGTACAAAATTCTTGTGTATGTACCTGTATGTACACGTGTATGGAATTAATCAGTATGGGAGTAAACAGAAGAGTGTTGGTGGTGGAACATGAGCATGTGAATGTCTGGTTTATTCAGCACTGTTTCTGCGAGTCATACACATCTGTGCACAAGAAGCTATTGCCTCCTGCTCCTCTTATGTTACCAGGTGATCCTTGTCAAAGCTCATCTTCCCCATTCAGATATGTTCTGAGAGTTAAAGCATAAGTTACACCTAGAGAACATTATCAGCATCATTCACTCAACTCAGAGCACCTGAATTTGAAAAGTCTGGATATTAGTTTGGCTTTGGCTGTGGCTTAGGGCATACACGATTATATGTAAGTCACTTAATTTCTCTGAATTCATATTATGTATGAATTGATTATTTATTTATTTATTTATTTATTATTTATGTTTATGCTCATGGTTTGCTATGCCCTACTTCTCCCAGCTCTTGTGAACTGCTACACTCATGTGTCTTCATGTGGAGGTAGTTTCAGGAAAGCTATGTGGTTTCATTATTGCCTGTATAAACAGAAAGCAATGCCTGTATTTTGGCTGGTAAAAGTGAAGCAACAGTGATCAGAGTTTTTATTTGTGCATGTTTAAAGGTAGGGTATCAGATATACCCATGTTCAGTTCTCTTTTATGTCTTCTTTTTGAGTATCTCAGTTGGTACTGCATGTGCTTAACCCCTCTGTGATCACTAGGAGTGGTTCCAAAGTTCTTAACTTAAGGCTGTCAGTGCAGGGAAATGGTGTAATCTCCCCAGATTATGGAAAGGGTTACAAACCCAGTATCAGAAATTCTCACATTTCTTCACACTGCTGTTGCAAAAGATATTTGCTTAAAAGCCCTTTCCCTATCAGGAAAAAAATTCTGGGGAGAGATGAAGTACGGTTTTGCTCCAACAATATTGGAGGAAACCTAAGAAAACATGCTCCAGTTGTATCCTGGAGGTGAAAGGGACAATAAAACAAACAAACAAAGAAGCAAACTAAGTAGTGCTTATTGCTTTGAGACATTGCATAATTTCTGAACTGATTTCAATTATTTTTCAACAGCTGCAGGCACAGGGATGCTCTGCCTTTCCTGAACAGCTGAATAGATGATATATCAGTTTTAAATCAGTTCCCAACTGATAGGGAAAGGACTGCAATCTGCTTAATAGTGTCATTGCTGCAGACAAGGAGACGTGATTTCTGAAGGGAAAATATGGGCAAGGCTGCTGTTTCCTGAGCCTGCAGGAGACAGGCCTGCAGCCAGCGGTTCTATCTGGGAGCACCCTGCCGTGTGTGCAGACTGACCCCCACAACAGCGGCCGTGAGTGCACAGCCACGGCCACTGTCAGCTCTCACCTCATGCATTTTATGTGTTGTAAAAGCCACAGCTTTATTCCCACCCTGGTCCTCACTTCTGGCAGCGCCTCCTTCTCAGAAAGCTGGAGCAGAAGCACACAATGCACAATATAACACCTCTCTCCCTGTTTCTTCCCACAGACCAGCCACTGAACACTGGTCAGGAGCCATTAGCACCCAGCTCAAACAATGTAAATTCTATGGGAGCTCATTGTTTTTATAAAGATCGCATGCAATCTGTTGCCAAGCAGCCTACACAAATATTTAAAGCCTGCCTCTTTCTTCACACAGTTTAAAAAAACCAAAACAAAACAAAACAAAAATAACAAGAGCTTTTACTTTGTAAAGGCTGAGGCAGAATTAACCTCTTCCTGCACAAGTACCAAGCACTGGCCTGATGAAATTATTGACATGGCCATTCATTCCATGGGGATGGAGCTGGAGAGGACTTGACTTGGAGGCTGGCTATGTATTTATATATGTATTGTTATATATTTTACCAGTACAAGATAGGTCTTTCCAATTCCCTCTTTTCTTGAGAGGTAACATTTTTCTGGCTGATCCTAATATAACTACCCAATTTCTAAGGATCACCTCCTCATCCCAAATATCCCCAGGGTCCAGGCCCACATAGGAAGAATAGCCACATTTAATCATGTTTTCTCTCTCTCTCCATTCCTGCTGTCATTCATATCTAAACACATGCTCAGCTGCTTTGCTGAAATCATCAGACAGGAACAATGTCCATTCTGTAAGAGTGTTATAGGAGTGCCAGCTCTAGATTTCTGTGTAGAACCTTGGAAGTAGACACATATTTAAAAATACTTGCTATTATTTTTACTCCCATTACACTTCAGTCTCACCAATATGAGTTATCAGGGTAGGATTTTCTGTCTCTGGGAACAGTGTCCAGGCACAGAGCTGTCTAGTCAGGCAAGAATTATCATCGGTATCGCACTGGATAGACTTCATGAGAAAACAGGCCAAGTACAAATATAAGCAATGGCTCGAATCCCAGCAGCACTTTTCCATAGAAACAGGCCTTCATACAGTATGCACCTTTGTGTGTGCAACTGCAATACTCAGGACTCATTTCCCAGCCAAATGAAGCCTTTATCAGTGACTCCAGGGTCTGATTGCCAAGGAGACATCTGTGATCTGTGAGGAGTTGGGATTATGAAGGTAATCAACATGCCCCCAAGATCTGCCTCAGAAGTTTGCCATTCATTCATGCCAGACATACCTATCCCATAAGAAAAAAACTGTTTTCAAGACATTTTCTGACCACCTCTTTCTTGCATTTGATTTCTGAGGTTCACTTATTATTCTGCTTTTTGAAACCAAAGTTTCATGTTCAGAGTAGAACCACATAAATGTGATCTGAGCTCCCTGAAGTTGTAAAATTTCATTATATTTCTCATATAAGATCTAAATCAATTCCTCCAAACTGATTTCATAATTGCCTTAAACACCATTTAGTATGGCCTGACCTATTTTTGCTAGACAAACTTTAAAACTGGTTGGGAAGTATCCCCATTTTAGCAATGACCTTGTTATTTATAACCAGGCCTTGATCCTATAATATCTATTAATTATAATAATTTCCTTCAAAATGTCACTTATCCACATGTTCATAAGGACGTAAAATCCTGAACTTGCCTAACTAAGGCAGAGTGGAAAGACCTTGTTGTGGTTTCTTATTGTGGCTTTCAATAAAAATGCAAATACCTACAGCTAATGTGCCACGATGGGATTATCTGGGATTATCAGTTACTATGCATAACTATTTTCTGCATCGAGACATTAATGTGTAAAAGCACAAACAAGTTTCAAGATTTATCTTACTTTTAAATGTATTTACTGACTGTGATTTACTATATTCTTTCTGTGAGAACCATGGACCAGTAGACAAGTTTTTCTTTTGTCGCCAGTTTGCTTCACCTGTGGTTCTCATGCATTGCCAGTGAGATCTGCAGTACACACAAATGAAAAGGATCACTTCAACTCAGAAGAAGCAACTGAAAGTAACCAAGTAAGAATGATTTAGAATAACTTGTATTGGAAGTGACCTTTAAAGGTCATCTAGTCCAAACTCTCTGCAACGAGCAGGGACAACTTCAACTAGATCAGGTTGCTCAGAGTCTAGTCCAATTTAGCCATGAATGTTTCCAGGAATAGGGCATCCACTCACCTCTCTGGGCAACCTGTGCCAGTGTTTCACCACACTCATTGAAAAAATTTCTTCCTTATGACTGTCTAAATCTACATTCTTTTAGTTTGAAACTATTACTCCTTGTCCTATTGCAATAGGCCCTACTAAAAATTTTGTGCCTCACCATAAAGGTCCTTTCTGGCCTTAAAACCTGCATCCCCTTAAGAAATGGCTTGCCCTGCAGTCGGGGGATTGCAGAGGAATGCCTGTGGCTCCGATGGATCGTGTGCCGTCTGACCGGCACGGGCAGCGTGAACCGCAGCAAAGCAGCACATCCGAGTCCCGATGCTTGATAGAGAAAAATCTCCTTTCCTGCCCTCCGAGGTTCGGGGGCTCCGCGGAGCCGCCTGCGGTGCGCGCTGGGCGGCGGCGCCGAGCCCTGGGCACCGCTGCCCTCTCCTGGCGCCTGCCCGCATCTCGGGACCAGCCGGGGCCCGGGCACGCTCTGGGATGGTGGCACCGCGACAGCCCCACGGCGCGGAACAGAATGAGGTTTCCTGGATACAACCCAATTTACATGTAACTCCAAGGGGGTGTGAAAGACTGTGGCAATAAAATGGTTTCAGTGCTTCCCTGCCTCGGGGGACCAGTCCCACCCCTGCTCCCCTCCCCACCCTCTCGCACTCCCCATCGGGACGTGCCGGGGTGCCTGCAGCCCGCTGTCCTGCATCGAGGAAGGCAGTAAATGGGAGAGCCTTTCATTAGTTAGAGCCCCTAATTTTGGGATTGTGTAAAGCTTATTCCCATTCCTGTAGTTAACCTGAAACCTCTAACACATGCGCTGCCAGTCTCAGTGGAAAACAAATCAAATGTTGAGTGTTGCAATGCTCCACAGAGACATGGGGGAGAATTTGTCAGCCCTGGACCCAAGAGATACAAAGCACCTTTTTATTATTTCAACTTTGAGCAGTCATTCGCGACTGAGTCAAGAGAGCACAAAACTGCCACATTTTCCAGGCACTTTGCATAAGCACCTTTGCCTGTACAAGATGCAGAGAACTCAGGGCAGGGTGCTGCAGATCAGTCCCTGATGCTCATCCTCTGAAGTTCAGGACTTCAATTTTTACCGCATCTTTTTTGCCACTTCTCTCCCTTTTCTCATCTGTCTCCATTCCTGGGGAACTCCTGAGGGTACAAGAATGCTGCACACCTGCAAAACACTCATTGACTTTCTCTCCAGCCAAGCCCGTGTTCAAGGTTCCTACCCTGGCTGGGGCAACTTTCCCTTGCAATACAGGGAATAAAACAAAGAGAGAGAGGAAAGTCCTTCAAGCCTTTCTCTGCCCAGGGGTGGAATCACAGGAGGATGAGCAGCCTGAGCATTCAAGAAAGATCAGAGGAGAAAGGGGGAAAAATTCCAAATGTGTACATGGCTCTTGCAAGCACCTCACAGCCCTAACCTGCTGAGTTGTAAAAGAAATGTTCTCCATTCCCTCTGGTTTTATTTTCCTTCTCACGGAACTTTGCATAGCTGGAGGAGGAAAAGAAAAATAACTGTCTTAGTTATTATTTCAGTACTTTAATTTCTGTTTCAAAGAATCCAATTTATTAGCAGCAGTACCTGAGATTATACTCACCAAACAAATTCTCAAAGGAAGCCTCACCATCTAGGTGTATTTTTCATTATACAATAAACTCTGAACTCCACCAAAGGTGTTTTCTCGTAATGTTAAATTCAGTGCTTGACAATTATTGTCCAGCTCCATTTGGTGCCAGAAGTGCATTCAGTGGAGAAGTAATAAATCCTTTCATGCTGTTTAATAAAACGAGAAAATGTGTTGCTCACACTTGGATGCTAGACTTTATTACACAAACACAGCTAAAAAAATAAATGGAGTATTTCCTGTTTAGAAGTGCCTACAAGTCACATGATGTTGATTTTCTCCAGGTGTTGCAACTCTAAATGAAATTTTCACTTAAGTTATTCTTAAAGAAGTGAGCTATTTCAAAATGCAATAATCAACATCTTGTTAAAGGTGCAAAAACCATTGTAAAAACCCCCAAAACATTCAATGTGCTGTAATGAAATTAGATGTGGAACAGTGCAGTTGCCAAATTATTCAAGATATTTCTAAGACACTTTGCCATTCATTTGAGTGCTTTTCTGAGTTTCCATTGAGAGAAAAAAAAAAAAAAAAAAAAAAAAAAAGCAAGGAAAAATCCTATGAAGTCTGAGAAACCCTTTCAACTCCACCTGATTTTGTCTCTTTGTAGGGAGCTGGGGTTATTCTCTGCTCTGATGGCCTGGTCTTGGTTAAAGGTGCCACTGCTATTGTAAAGTAAATGCCTGATATAAATAAATATCTTCAAGGTGAAAGTGTGAAGTGAAAATCACTCCTTAAGCAGGATTGTCTGTTCTTTCATTTCCACTAATTTAAATGAAAGAAAAAGTCAGCCACACATTGTCTTTTAATAGATGAATCCTTTGGGTTTGGATGTGTTCCATACTGCTCATACTTCCACAACCCATGTGAACCTCATCCAGTAATGCTTTGAAGAATGTAATGAATATCTGTCATCCATGCCTCATTCCTCCTCTCTCTTGCCTTCCATATACAGACTTGTGTGGGTGAGTCTCTCCCCTTTGGGGACTTGGTGGGGGGCATTTAGAGGTGCTCAATAGTCTGTATTTCTGGGAGACATGGAGCAAGAAGCACTGAGCATTAGAATGGATCTAACATCTTGCTGGAGTTCCTCCCACAGCTTGTGAACAACCACCAGAGTGGAGACCCCTGCCCAGGGTAGCTTTATGCACAGTGAAAATTCCCTACACACTTGAGAAGGATGGACCTCACCCCAAAGCTTCAGAGACATTTAGAAAAATTCTGAGTCTCAACCATCTATTATTCCTATCCATAATATATTTTTATAATCCATTATATGAATTTAGCATTGCCTCTTTTGTAATTAATAGCTGAAGTTGTATCTCCCTTCTGTTAATCTCTTGCTCAGGTCATTCCCAATTTAAAATGACTGAGCACACTTACACCACTGGAGTTACCCCAGTAATTAACCACTGGGGTTAACTACTCCTGTTGGTGCTTCTTACAGAACAAAAACAGATCTCTATCATTGGGTGGCTCACGCATTTTCTGTAGACTAACATTAACCTGAATATCTGTAACAGGCACTGACACTGCATCTCTATAAATATCAAAGAACAACATCTCCTTTGATACCATCCAAAAAGCTCTTGTACCTGAAAGAATGACTCAAACAGCCACGATTTCACACACAATTATACTGGTCAGAAGTGACTGCAAATACTTTCCGAATGACGTGAACTTTGTAACAGGCCCTCAGAGTACATGAGTTTCCTTACCAGCTTGACCAGCTGATGGCTCTGCAGCCACCAGAAGAGGTGGGATCACCCTATCCTCCCACCCCTCCATTTTGCAGGACAGCACCTGCAATCAAGGAACACACCCATGTGACAATTATTGGGCTTTTTGGAGGATTGTTTTTTGTCCAGATCAGTTTGCTGATGCAGTTGGCCAAACAACATGGTTGGTTGCTGCGCTGGGGAAGCATGGCAGGGGGAAGAGGTGGGACATGCCTTTTTCATAATAGCACAGTCATTAGAAGGCTGGAAGGGCTCGTGAAACCATCTCATAGGGTTTTGCAAGCCTGGTGTGGTGTGCATCTCCCTGGGGTCCTTTTCTCCCAGAGGCCCCAGTTCAACATTGCAGTTAAATGACTGAATTTCAAGCTCATGAGTAGTTCCCAAGGCATTTCATATTTAATTTCAATTTAATTGTATTCTTAACTCAGATTTAATGATAAGCATAGATTTACTCGTATGTGCAGAGCTAGGTATGTGTTCATGTCCTTCTCAGGAGGAATATCACAATTGCCTGTATGGAAAGTAATTGATTTTTCCTAATGGGTGATTCCAGTTATGAATTTATTTGGCTCATTAGTTGAGAGCTGATTTATTCACTCTTGTTCTTTACTGACAGCAGCAAGTTTCCTTCTACCTGGGTGTAACTCCAGGACTCAGAACTTTCCACTTAACTCCCTCTGCAGATTTAGCCAAACTCTCTCTTATCAGAGTTGGTTTTACAAGAGGGTTTTTGCTGCTTAAAAATTTCCAAACTCAGCAGGATCAAATGTAGGCTTTTAAATCTGCATTTGAGCTGCTCCATACACTTTGGGGTCTGTGAGTTTCCCACATTACCTCCAGTGGGAGATAAAAAAGAAAACCTCTGAGTGTCTCCCTGTGACTCTGGGAAGCAGAAGGAGCACTTTGCAGCAGTCCATTTTCTCTGTTGGGCAGCAGGGTCATGGCACAATGCAGAGAACATCTCTGTAGCCTTGTGAGCTCAGATGAGCACAAGTGACGTGGGGAACAGTGATAATAATAGAAAAAGAAAGGTGAAAATAGTTGGGTTTTAAAAGGGGTTTCAAAGACACTCCAGGAATACTAAATATTGGTATTACACAATTTAGTGAAACCTTCTGCTGGTCTAAAATATATATTAAAAAATCGGTCTGTCTGAGTTAAGTGTGATGCCATGCTGCTTACATTATATATGAATAGTAATTGGAAACAGGACATCTGCAGAAATTAACCATTAGCTGTTGAACACTAAAATCTCTAATTGAGTTTGTAAGCCCTTAATGGCACAGTTAACCTTAAACATAGCTCAGTGCACACACTACCTGGTTAACACTGGTTAATAACTCTAACAGCTGATAATATTTCACACCCATGAGAGCACCAGATTAGCAAGAGACTTGGTGGAATGAGCTCAGCACACTGCTCTTTTGGACCACAGACATAACAGCTTAACCTTTCTGAGTTTAACTTTTCTGCTGTAACTGGTCTTTTTGGGCTTTCTTCCTTCCAGACCTGCACGTGATGAGAGCACCCCTGCACGTGTGGCTTGGTGAACTGCAGACACCTCTGTGTCCTTGGAGCACTTCCTGGCATAGCAGCAGATGGAAGCTGCATGGATATGATGGATAAATGCACCTCAGGTGGGCTGGAAGAAGTGTCTGTAACATGAAGAGTCCTTGAAAAGGAGCAACACTGTAAATTACACAAAAAGGGCAAATTCTACCCCAAAGTATTGATGGGAACTGGAGAGATCAAAGCTGTGAGGAACAGATCATTACAAGTTCGGCTGGGAATTCATTCATAAATCTTAATCCCACATCCTCTACCATTGAACCCTGTGCCCAGGAAACTCTAGGACTGTGCAGCCCAGGCAGACCAGCTCAGGAAGGACAATTTCAAAAGTGTGGGTGGTTTTAAAGTGATTGCTGCAAGGCGCAGAGCTGACAAGCAGGTGGAAGAAGTGTTGTTGAAAAAGCACATAATTCTTTGTCACCAATGAAAAGTTAACTTGACAAGTGGATCCAAAGCGCTATCAGCTTTAGGTGTCTTAATTCAGAGGCTTATAAAAAAATACTTTGTTACTGCCAACTTCCAGCACATATCTAAGCAAATTAATTCTGCAGCTGTTCCAGAAGAAGCATGTGTATGTGTATATATATATGTGTTATATATATATATATGTATATTTTTTCTTTTTAAAGAAGCAAAACCCCTAAATGTGGATTCAATAAATTTTTGAAGACACACACAGATTTCTGCTGCAGACCTGTGTTGTTATGTGTGCCACAGTTCCTCTGAGGCTGTCATTTACCTGGAGAAAACCAGGTGAAGTCTGCACCTTGGGTTGTCCTGAGGGCATCCCTACAGAGCCCAGGCAGAACTGCCAAATGCTGCCCTCGCCCACTGATGGTAGAACGAGGGGCAGTGCAGAAAAAGCGTGTGCAGACCTGCCCCTCTGCAGCAGGGTATGCTGGATTGTCAGCAGCTGAGATGTCCTGTCCTGTCCCGTCCTGTGCTGTCCCCTGTCCTGTCCTGTCCCATCCCGTCCTGTCCCCTGTGCTCCCCAGGCAGCGGTGCAGCCGCGGCACAGCCTGAGAGCTTCACCTTTCAATGGCAACTGTTCTTTAATGCCTGAGACCTGCAGCGTGTGACTGAAGCCAGGAAATGAAAATCACCTTCTTTTCCCAATTTACTCACTTGCCTTAAAAAATTGTGCTTGTTCTTACAAACCCTTCTTTTATATAATTTTCATTAACAGTACTTAACATGACAATGACTTTGACAATCATTGCCCATTTTTCTGTCTGCTTTTGTGGTACGCAAAAATTCACAATAAGCGGGTACAGATCGAACCTTTGAACTAGCAGATGTCTCTGAAAACTATTTTTCCTGTGCACTTATGATAGAAATTCTCTAGCATTTTTTGTACTTATCCAGAAGTTTTGCTGACCAAGAGAAATAAACCAAAACCGCAGCTCCGTGCAATATGGGGTTTGGATTTAAAG
This sequence comes from Vidua macroura, assembly GCF_024509145.1. Classification (NCBI taxonomy): domain Eukaryota; kingdom Metazoa; phylum Chordata; class Aves; order Passeriformes; family Viduidae; genus Vidua; species Vidua macroura. The sequence continues at coordinate 14,624,959 of NC_071576.1, read as the reverse complement.
TAAATCTTTCTCCAATGCAGAGATTTAGCCCCTCCGAGACTGCTGTTTTGTCACCTTTTACAGCCTTGTCTCCTAGGCACCCTCAGAGTTTACTGCAGCTGACATGGCTTCCTGTGGACTTTCACCTACGCACTGCCCTTAGGTACCTGCAGGAGTTGATCACTTTGCAGCCATTACCCTTTTCCTATTTTCCCATGTGTTTTACAGCAACTTGTGGTGATTTTCTAGACTAGCCGGGGTATCTGGGGCTTCTTTGTGCCTTTGTTAGATGTTTTGTTTTTCTTTCTTTTTCCCCAATGGCAGCTATTTTATTACATCCCAGCCCGTGTCTCCAGGCCTCATGCTCTGGGATTCTTGTTTGGTTTTCTCATGGAGCAGCCCTTTTCCCTTACTATTTCCCTGATGCCTTGTATTGCATTTTTATTACAGCAGAGGCTGTGTCTACAGGTCCTTCAGGCTATTTGTTCTGAGACTTTTATTGGATTCTCAATAAATATGTTTGCCATTGGGGGTCCTTAGCTGGTTTCCTTACCTATTTTTATTGAAGCTGTGCTTCCAGACAAAATGTTAACCAGCTATTTCAACAGCAATCTGGTTTCTCTTCTTAGCCCTTGCAGAGTTTCTTACATGTTTGCATTGGCTGAGCTACATGTCCTGCTTTTTTTTTTCTTTTTTTTTTTTTTTCTTTTTTTTCTTTTTTTTTTTTTTTTTTATGTTTCCCTCATGTTTAGGACCTTTTGTTGATGCAGTCTGGGTGTTTTTCTGCAGCCGTCTCCATTTTACCTGGCAGCACAACTGCACCTTTGTGGAAGGCAGCAGGTGGAATGAAAACAGTTCTCTGCAAAGCTGAGAAATCCTAGGATTTGGGTAAACAAAGACAAGCAGGTCACATTCCTACAAAAAGCTTCTGTTTGCTAAATTGACCTGATGGTTTTTGCTTGGGTAATCCGTGCTTCACTGAGGTACATGAGCGCATCATCTTCATTAGGAGAGATGGATTTGGTGCCCTACAGGATGGTGGGTTTGTTGTCCTGGGGAAGGTCCTGTGAGGAAAGACTGACAAACCCTTGCAGGTACATCACCAGAGTCCTAAAGCTGGAGGCTCTCGGTGGGCACTGCCATGAGGATTTTGATCCAAATTTTTGCAGAAGTTCCGATCTGAGTCTTGGTTTAGTCCCATTTACATGGTTATTTGTGATATCAATATATATAAGTTAGGGGGCAGTGGCATTCCCTGGAGACAGTCTGTGGAAAGGATGTTGTGGCAGCCTAGATACAAGGGCAGGACTGGCAGCTTTTCCTCCCCAAAGGCAACCGTTGTACCCCTGTCCTAGTCCTTTCAGGAATGGGGTTGTGGTGTTCACATCAGAGAAACCACTGCCAGGGCTGGTGGGTTGTGGGTTACCCTGCACCCCATCAGTGTGCTGAGCCCAGTCAGCAAAACACTGATGGGTAATACTGGAGAGGGGAAAAAAAGCCTCTCTCCAGCCTAAGCCTAAGCCTTCATCTTTTAAAGTAGTTTTTGTTTTTTTCATTGGTTTTCCATTTTTAACTTTGGTGAAAAGGCCTATGTGGTCAATGTATATGTGTGTGTTTGTGCATCTCTAACTGCTCTTCTCATAGTAACTTTTGAACTTATGGACCAGCTTCAACCAGATTTGATGGAGAGGGAGAAATCACAAAGATAGGATGGTCCTGCAATTTCTGTCTTAAATAAACTGCCAGGTAGAGGAGAGACTATCAGAGAATCCACACAGGAAAGAGCCATTCTAAATACTTTAATTGCAGGAAAAGTTTAGATCACAGTTAATGCTTTATTAGACATAAAAATACAGCAATCATTGAAGTTGTCTTTCCTGGATGGAGACCATATCTCGTGTGTAGTAAAAGGTAATTCTGATTGAGCTTTTTCTGGTGCTGTGGACATTCATAAAGCCTTCTCTCACAAACACATGCTGTAGTTTTTAAAAAAGAGTCAACTACAAGATGCAAATTAATTTGAAACCAGGATCTGCTCCTTATGATAGACATAGAAATTTGCTTAGAGGTAGTTATAAAGCTGTTCTGTGGCATTTATTTTATCAGTACTCTAGAAAATATCAATAGATATTTTCCATTTAATGTGACACACAAATTAATAGCCCTATTTTTTAGAGGGAGTATTTGTATTTTGGGACCAGAGGATTTGTCTCAGAACAATAAGACACTGATGGCAAAGAAATGAAGACAGTCCATATCAAACAAGTCCACTGTCTTACCTTGGAGGACTATTTCTCCTTCAGCATGAAGCAGAGAAAGGTGGAACTATCTAATTCTACACTATATTTTACCTCAGAAAAGGAAAACTGGGACACAGTGAGACTGATACCCTTGACTTGTCTGCAGTTACAGGTGATCTGACTGAATCATTCCCAGGTCAGCAGTGAGACTAGAAAGACCCTGGGAGTCACATCCACACATACAAAGCTACTGGCAGATTACTAGTAGGGAAGAAGCTAATTTAAAAACCCATTTGCCTATTTTGGACACAAGAACTAAAACTTGAACTGAACAAAATAAATGAAACAGAAGTTATAAATTCTTAATTTTTATCCACTGTATTCAGATCAAGAGGGAGAACTCTGTGATGGAGACTTGCTTGGCCCATTAAATCAGTGATTCTTCAATGTTTTGCCAGAAACACTGCTCCTGCAGAAGCCATGGGAATTGCCTTTTAATTCCTTCAAGAGAGTCAGAAAGCAGGTTTGTTTTGCCCAAGGTTGGGGGAGACACAGGCTGCAGTGCAGCACAGGGGGCAGGAGGATTTGGCATCCAGGTGCCATATCAGGCATCTCCCTAGAGCATGAGCTGCCTCAGTGGGGCAGCATTGGCTCCAAAGGGATGCTGGCCTCGGGAAAAGCTCTCCCATGCCAAAAACTGGATTTCTTGTGAAGAAATCAAACCAGCTTGTCATTCTGAGACTCTTGAACTGCCAGGCAACCTTCTGCAAGGCAGCCCATGGCTTTGGGGATAGTGACACAACCCTTGAAGGGGATCTTCTCTCAAGTATTCATGATTATTTCCAGGAATATAAGGAGCTAGGATTTGGTCACTCCAGGATCTGCAAAAATGGGGCCCCTTCTGCAATGAGAAGTTAAGGGCAGCCTTAATCATGCCAAAGTCAAATTATTTGCTGCTGAAGTGGACTGTTCATCCACATCCAGCTTCATTTGTCCAGCAACATGTTGAACAACAGCCTTGACTTGTACTAAAACCTGATCAGATTTTGCCCTCTTTCCATGTGTCAAAAGGATGGGTGGGATTTGAGGCTGGAGCTGGGAAGAGCCATGAACTTCAGCCTGGTGATGACGCTGGACTTCTTAGGCCAACAAAAGCCTGAAACATCTAACGTGAGTACATGCAAAAGTTCAGCTTTCCCAGTGTCAGAATTTGGAGAAACCACAAAATGACAGCGACACCGTGACTTTCTCTGGAGCATGGTGCTTGTGGGACAGCCGTTGATCCCTGGTGTGAATGTGGGACACTCAGTATTTCAGCACACTGGAGAGGTGACTGTAACTCACAGTTCCCAGCAGGAAACATCTCTTTAAAAAATCAGAACATTTTCCTGGATTTTTTGGACTCTTTTATTGCAAACTCTGTTTCTTTTTTTTAATTTTCTTTTGTTGCAAACCTGCAATTGTCTGATAGAAAATGCACCACATATGGATGGTTGGTGTTCCATTCATGGGACTGAAATGCCTGAATGTTTTACAGCAACAATAAAAACCTGAGTACCATTATGACTGAATAAAATTTGGGACACAATAACAGTAGCAATTTAAATTTTTTTCTTAAATGAAAGCAAGTAGCTGTATTATTAAGGGAACAACTCCAATATATGAGTTATTTTGAGCAAACAAAAGGCTCACTCTCTTAGCCAAAACAGTGGATATTTGCTCATTCTTAACAAAACTATAAGGTTCTATTTTTGTATCACTAAATGTATAATGAAGCAAAGCCCTTAAAACCCAGTTTTGACATCAGAGGCCAACATACTTACCGGAATTTGGGATTCTGAGATGCATTTACAGTACTACTTTTTTTGTGACCATTCCCACTGCACGGTCATGTGCGTGGATAACCTGCTGGGGTGGTCCATGGCCTGGCTGTAGTTGATGCCAACCAGCATCGTGGAGCTGGGCTAGAGGGAGGACTGGTCACAATTGTCCCTGAAGGCACTGGGGTGCAGCCTCCCCATTTCAGAATGCTTCTAGCATTTGGGGGTTATTGTGTATCAGAAGTTATTGTTGTCTGATTTCAGACACAGACCTATCAGAGACGCAGGTTCCCCGCTCTACATTACAGCTGGCCAGGAGGACTTGAGCTATGATGAACTTTTGAATTAGTTTCTGCCTTTTTGAAGTGCTTGTCCCAAAAGTTTCTTTTCTTTTCACTGTTGATTTCTTGCAAAAAGACACTTCAGATGGTGTGAATTAGAGTAGCTCTGGAGAGACTTAGGCTCAATGAAATCAACAGCAAAGCTCAAATGTATTTTAGTGAGAGGAGCAAGCCTAACACTTCCCTCACTGGGGAACAGGAAAATAATTCTGAAAGAACTCTAAGTTTTGCTTACTGAAGTAAATTTGACATGAACTACTGAAAAAGCAGAGTCCTATGACTAAAAGCATCCTGAAATGTGATAAGGGAGACAGAAGAGAACTTACTGCTTTTCAAAAAAGCACACTGGAACTACACAAGCAGAAAATGTATTACTTGATAATGGACATGCTTTTTGGCAGGAATATCTCATGAGTCTACAAGGTCATTTATGTTCTGCAATAGTTGCTTCATAATGAAGCGGGGAAAAAAAGAGTAATTAGATCCCCATGCTTCAGGAAGGCAACAGATCCCTCTTTACTGGCAGATTTCAGATTCTTTTATCCTCTTGTGAGTGCCTAATATCCTCACATTTATATTAAGATTCTTCTCCTCATCCCTTCCACGGTTTTTCTTACAGGGCAATGCACACAGAACTTTTATCTGCTTTTGTCTGAGCTAAGCAACTTGATTTCATTTTTTGTACTACTGACAGCTGTGCGTGACACTCCATGGTTTTGGAGTGCATGGAAAATGAGGACTCCATCCCACAGATTATCTGTGACACTCTCAAGAATTAAAGTAAACACTGTTTTGCTTTGCTATTTCAAACAAAGGAAGAAATAGCAGCTGGTTTTGGCTGGTTGAAACAGAAGAGGTTTTTCACGTTGTAATGGAATTTAAACACAAATGTTTCAGGCTGTGGTATAAAAGGGGCAGAGGAAATGGAGTCTGCCACCTTCCCTTGGGAAGCGTGCACAGCCTCATGTGCATGCACACACATGTACCCCAAAAGAGTTTCCCACAGCAACAGTGCGAATTAGAGATGTAAACTAGGAACTCAATTGCATCCAAGGTCAGCACATGGGGCCTTCAATGGGGGTCCTATCAGACAAGTCCTCCAAACAAAAATACTTTAAAAATCAGATCTTATTCTGCAGATCACAGTCCATTCCCAGCTGCTCTCATTTGGCAGCCTTTTCCTGAGTGAATGCCCAACACTCTGGGATTACACCTCTCTGGAAGGGATCTGGGCTCCCAGGTGGGTGATCCCAGTACACAGACCTCAGGGACATCCCTGCTTGTGAAACTGCCCAGCTTTTCTCACTGCTGCCTGCCTGCCAGGCTCCTCACGGGTGAGATCTGACACAAATGGGTTTAAAACATGAAGTGATCCTTTTCCTGCCAGCTGCTGGCACTCCCACCTGCACTCATCGAGCAGAGAGTGAGCAGCATGGCACGCATGTCTGGCTGTGAATTTTGTTAGATTTTAGAGAGGTTTTAGGCACCAGAAGGTATGTTCTGGCTTTCTTCTCTCTCCAATATCAATAAATTTGCACAAATGCAGGAGCTGTCTGTGCTCTAACACAACTGGTGTCCATTTTTATGGAACCCAGATTTTCCCTCAATATAGCAGAGAAATCCAGGGCAATGTGACATCCAGACAGCAATAACATGACACCTGTGTTCATGCTAGCTACCTTGAGTCACAAGCTTGATCCAACACAGCTCTCCAGGATGCTGACTTCCATTTTCCAAGGCTGGGAAGAAAGTGGTACCAAAGAAAACGCTTACATTTCTCCTCCTGCTCATCACAAATCTTTTCCTCTCAACCCTGTTTTTGTCATAATAGTTTAAACCCTTTTTGCTGTCCTGGAGGAATCACCCAGCAATGCACACATTAACCATTCTCCTCCTGCATGACCCATCTGCCAGCTCACAGGGTCATGCACTCTGCCATGTGAGGTGAGTACAGGACAGCAGTACCAAACACACCACTAAATATTGTTGCACTGTGTGTGGTTCTATCTAATTGCTGCATTTAGCTCTTCCCACAGCAAAACCAATGTGACTGACTAGTGGCTAAAATGCTGTAAAAATAACTCAGACAAGGCGTGGCTCTTATCAAGGACAAATACAAACCATTTGTCACTGTCTGAAAGGGCACTGCACACAAGAGCAGGAATAGCTCTTCTCAAAATCTGTCCCCAGGAAGACAGCTGTGGCCAAGATTGGTCATTCTGAGATGAAACTTCATGTTTTGGGACTGCTCTGAAGCGAAACCCAGATTCCCCAGCTGCCCTTCCAGCACAGCAGGCAGGCACTAGCAGTGGTTAACTACTTCCATGCAGAAATTTATCCTTACTTTCTATCAGACCTTTTCCTCTAGCTTTCCTGAAGCTTTGCCAGGTGCCCCCTGGAGAGGACTGTGCTGCTGGCAGGCAGCTGTGTTGCCCAGCCCTGTCCAAGGTGGCTGGAGACAACCCCAAGGGAAAGACACAGCAAGTGGGTGTTCTGTGGCAATGGGCATGGCCAGAAGCTGATTTTGGTTGGTTTCTGCCTACAGTACAACACTGTCAAGGTGGTTTTGGAGGGAAAATGGGTGTAACTGCTGGTTATAAGGATCCCTGGGTAGGAGTTAGTTCTGCCAAACGTCTGATGGAGACCACACTCACAGGTTCCCTGCCAGCCTGCCTGCCCACTGGGCTGGGGACAGCTGCTGTGCAGCCTCTGGCTCCTCTGCAGGGGATTGAGCATTCCCCTGTGCCAGGAGCACTTTTCCCTTGCCAGCTGCCATAAGAGAGCAGGAAAGCCAAGCGCAGCAAGAGAGTGACAATGTGGAAGAAGATCAGTTTGGAATTCCTTACCATAAGGAACGTGACTCTTGATTGGAAGTGTTATTAAAAAGTATCTCTAGATGTGATTATTAGCAGAAGGCATTTGGCTTTTCTGGTCAGTGCTGAGGAAACAAACTGAGGTGTGGGCAGCAGATCCCTGGTATGGCTGTGCCCCTCCAGGCTGATGGCTGTGCCCAGACTGCATCCTCACTGCTTGAGATGCTGTCTTGCTGCCTCTTCTGCCCTTGGAAACCCAGCATGGCTTCAGGGGTTGTGAACTTCATAAGATCCATAGGCAGGTCTGAATGTAGAGCCCTGCTTATCCCCTTTTTGCAGATCAGCTCCTGGAGGTCTCACCTCAGCTGAACAGGATGGATGGGAGTTGGCATCAGCATCCCCCAGCAGCACCAGGATGCAGCTCCCACATCCAGTGGGTCACATGGCTGTGCCTCAGACTGTGCCTTTACTCCAGCCCTGCTTCTCATGGGTCTCCTGCAAGTCAGGTACCCACAGGTGGCCATGGAAAACATCAAGTTTCCCCCAGGTCCTCTCCACTTATTTAAAGCCAGATTCCCAAAGTGTGAATTCCCTTTGCACTGTGAAATGAAGGAAAGACAAGGGGAGTTCTGGCAGTGACTTCCTGCGGAGAGTAGGATTTGGCCCTGGTTCCCCTGTGACCAGAAGACACCCACGACCCAGCTGGAAGCAGAACAGGAATCCCTGGCCCGTGTGGTGCCTACACAAAGGGTGTGTTGTGTCCTCAGGCTGTCACTTCTGTGCCACCCTCCCACTGCACCAGCCCCGTGCTCAGAGTCATGCATAGCCCTATATTGGTTTCTTGGCCCCACCTTGGGCCCCTCCCTGGGGGTTCCCCTGTTGGGGGGAAACCCTCCTGAAGCAGTTATGTGTCAGGAAAAGGAGAAGCACAGGACTTTTTCAGTCTTCAGCTTCTCCTTTATTGTTATCTTATCTAAAGTTTAGCACGCCATCTATACCAGACTCTGTGCACTGGAAAAGCACTGCAAAAATGGCCAACAATCTCTTGTTACAAGGTCTTTTAGGACTAAACTATCCAATTAAAAAATGACACCTAGATTATTTTCCCTTTTAACCCAATAACTGATCCCTCAAAGCCCACAATGTGGACTTTTCTGTCCAATTACAAGACATCATCCAAACCCATAAAGAAGAAGGAACAAGAAGGTAAAGAAGAACAACCTACCTCCACCCTAAAACCTCCATCTTGTTCCCATCTGCAACATACTAAAAATCCCAAAACCTAAATTGCTCACCCAAGTGACATGCTATACTACTGTCTATAATCTATTTCACACTTTTGTGGACTCTAGTCTATCTTGAAGTCTTGGAAGCTTTCTCCATGAATGAGGGTCAAAGGCGATGCTTCTCTGGGGGTCAGGACCCCTCAGAGCAGACAGAGAAATATTCCCTGTGCCCTGGGTTCCCACAGCCCTATCCTTCCTGCCCACTCCCACTCCCACTCCCACTCCCACTCCCTGCCAGGTCCCTCCTCTCCCTCCTGGAACAGCATTTTCATCTGCAGCTCACCCTGCTTTCCTCTTCTCTTTTTTAGAAAACTGCCACTTCATTTGTCATTTATGTGTTTTGTTTTTTTTTTTTTTTTTTTGTACATAAATGATATTATTCTTTGCTTTTGACCTTACTGCTGCATCTTTCCTTTATTTTCATTTTCTCATTTAGCCTTGGAAAACTGGGTTTTGAATGATTTTTGGCTTTTGTTGAATTTGATTTTAGTTTTCTGGGACCAAATTGCCACCCTGTGTAAATTAAGCAACAATGCCAAAGCAATCAGTCACGTTTCTCACCACCATCTCATTTTTTGAAGGGTAGCAAGAAGGACTGAGACAGAGGAGCCTACACTGGTTTTACTTACTAACCTCCTGCCTAGAGTCTGCATTCACCAAGACAAGCCTGGCACTACAAATTTTGCTGTTCATGGGTATCATTATATATATATATATATATATATATATATACACACAGGCATGCAAAAAAAGCCTGTTGCATAGACATAATTGCACTAATAAAAGCATATTTCTGCCAACATCTTAGTCCTCCACTGGAAAAATGAATTGTTGAAAGGATACTGTTCTGCTAGTGTGTACCAAGTCCTCTCACTGACTGTTTTGCCAGTATTGTATAAAAAAAATACACTCAGCATTGTGGGCACTCTGCAAAGTATTTTATCTGCTATAGATGAGAAGGTGTGAGCAAAAAAGAAATACAATCATCGTGTACTTCATCCCTAGTGAGCTGTGATGGTCAAGCTGAAAGCAGCCGTGTTAGCAGTATTTGGCTCACTCTGTCCCCAGGCAAGCACACTTGGCTTGCTTTGCACAGCTGAGGAGCTGTGACTCCTTCTCCAGAGGCTGGAGGTTGCACTGCTAATGCTCAGCTCTTCCCAGCCCTTGCTCAGTTCAGGCCCCACAGTGACCACATGAGTCAGGCAAGGTGAGTGGATTTGCCATCCTTGGAAGAAGAAGGAAAATAAAGTGGTTGTGTGTGTCTTCTTCACTTCTTCACTTACTCAGAAGAAAGATATTTGAGAGGCTGATGCATTAGAAGGAAAAAGTTGATGCTCCGAGTGCCAGGGGCTGTAGGTGAAGGGCTCGGTGCAGCACATTCCATTGATTTCAGACTGATGGCAAAGTAAGCCTCTCCTCCTCTTGCCTTCTTTTCATTTCACTCTGCTCCAATAGAGCCCCCTAATTACTGCGTGGAGGAGAACATTTTCCTCCCTCTGCTAGAAATCTCAATCAGATCTCTACAGAAAACAATTTTTAGAAGTTTGCAGCATTTCCCTCCTCTGCACTGTATCACTTTATGAAGAAACACACGACCTGATGCAGAATGAAAACCCTTCTGTAGGTACCAGCATGACCTGCAGAGTAAACACAAACACTGCCAGCTGCCATGGACCAAATTCATTCCTGCTGCAGCTTCAGTGACATCCTTGGAATTACTCAGGGAGGAAATCTGATGCTTACAGCCACACAACCAAATGGCTGTTCATGAGGATGTGTTACTAATTACAATTACTGAATGTTAACAGCACTACAGATATATTGAGAGTGCCCTATATATAAAAATATTTTTGTAGCAGCTAAAGTCATAAATGAATGTACTAATTTCAATTTAAAAGCAGAAGCCAAGGGTCTGTAAGCTTGCTGAGAGGCCTCTTGTGGTCTAACACAAATGAAGTAGGGGCTGCTGGCACTTGGAAAATAACAGATGAAGAAGAAAGGTAATTGCTAGTTCTGACCTGTCAGAGCTGCTCCTTTGTGCACCAAGTCCAACTTCCCCTTACACTTCCAAGTTATCTACAGCAAATTTTCTTCCAAACTAAACAAAATCAGAGGCTTTTAGGAACTTAGAAATGTCTGCTTAATTTCAGTGTCGATAAGCCCCTGCTCCAACTCATTCTTAATGTATCAAAATTAAATGTTTTAAACATATTTATCTAGTTGCTATGGCTTTGCCTGGTGTGTCAGACACTTTATCCATCAAATATGACAATTGAATAATATTTTTACTTTTAGATATGGATCGCAGATCCTTCTCATCATACTTTTCCCTTCCCCCCTTTCCTGAGTTTTGAACTCACTGGAAAATCTGTTCCATAATACGGTGGGTAAATGAATTACAGTCACAGATGGCCTCTGGAGATTTCATACATGCTGCAATTCATTTATTCAGGAATGGAGAAAAAAATAAGAGACCCTTGTATTATGAGGGTATTATCAGAGACAGCAGATCAGACACTGTAATGCTGCCTTGCACTCTGGATTTGACCCATTTCCTAAGCTTTTATGACTCGGCATTTACTATTCCTGGATTTGAAAATTTTTAAGACGAACGTCAAAACGATAATGAAATGATGAAATGATAAAATGCAAGGAACTGTGGCCGTTACAATTTATTTTTACAGTCCTGAGTGAAACTGTTTTATGCTGTTGTAGAGAGAACAGCAATCTTTAGCCCTGGCAATAGTATTTCAGCAAAAAGAACTTAATGCAGAGATGACTGTTGAGAATTAGTCAAACCTTGCAGTGGGCCTTGAGATCCTCATACGGAAAATGCTAGAAGAATAAGAAATATAATATAGAAGGCAGTATATAATGTTACTGCTTGGGTGTCTTGCTCAGCGTAAGTCATAAAGCCTATTTGCAGGCAAGCATTAGGGTCAGGCCCCAAGACTCACTTCTGCCTCTGAATTCAGGCCAGCAATTGTGGGAAAAGGATGGGGTGGTTGATGCATCAGCCATCGGGGGAAAATTAATCCTGCAATAAATGCAAAGAATTTGCCTCAAGAGTGGATCAGACAAACTCATTTCTGTTTGTGCAATGATATAAAAATACTACTATGTGGTCAAATGTAGCATGGTGATTTAACCATCTGCACTGACACACCGGCACTCCACTGCAGGGTCAGGCTGCAACAGGCTGGAAGAAGGGACCATTTATATTTTCTTGATATTTACTCTGTTCTCATGAGACCCCACCTGGAGTCCTGTGTCCAGGACTGTGTTCTGGAGTGAGTTTAGAGGAGGGGCACAAAGATGATCTGAGGACTGGAGCACCTGTCCCCTGAAGACAGGCTGAGAGAGTTGGGGTTGTTCAGCCTGGAGAAGAGAAGGCTCCAGGGAGACCTTTTGGCACTTTCCAGTACCTAAAGGGGGCTTATAAAAAAGAGGGAAAGGCCCTTTTTATATGGATAGATAGCAATAGAATAAAAGATAATGTTTTTACACTGAATGAGGGTAGATTAGATATTAGGAAGAAATTCTTTACTCTGAGGGTGGTGAGGCACAGGAACAGGTTTCCCAGAGAAGTTGTGGATGCCCCATCCCTGAAAGTATTCAAGGCCAGGCCAGATGGGGTTTTGAGCAACGTGGTCTAGTGGAAGGTGTGCCTGCTCATGGCAGGAGCGGGGCTTGGATTGAGGTGATCTTTAAAAGTCCCTTCCAACCCAAACCATCCTATGAGTATTTAGCTCTTTCTGAGGGCCATTTCACACTTTCATTTCACCCTGCAAATAGGCCTTAGAGCTGACACAGTCCACTGGGTGCTCTAATGAAGACATTTGTCCAAATGTCAGATAAACCAGCCAACATGGCCACTTGAGTGGAACAGCACCGGCCAAGAGGCCTCACTCTGTGCCTGGCAATGCTTTGGGTTGGAAAGAAGCCTCTCAAAACCTTCTTCCAGCATGTCCACAGGCCTGAGAGGAGACTGCACATCCCCCAGGGGGACTCCTGACCCCTTCCCCACCTCTGCCCTGGGGATGAAGATCCCTGTGTGGAGCTGGGTCACCTACATCCATCCCTCTGGACAGAGACAGCACCTGCTGCTGGAGATGCAGAGTGCCCACAGGAATGCCCTCACTCATCCACTTCAGTGGGAGTTTAGGGAACCAGGGGGTTAAAATGTTGGCTGAATCCTCCCAGGGCTGCCATCCCCCTCCTTGTAAAGAAGCAGCAATTTAACAGACTTGTTGCCCTGAGGTTTAATGGATGGCTCTGGCTGCAGTGCTTGGGGACTCTCTGACAGGGCGCTGTGAAAGGGCAAAGGGGGACTAATAGCTGCTGTGTTTTCCAGCAGCCCCAGCCAGAGATAGCTCTGTATACAGCTGACAAGCAGTCAACGTCTGCTCCCTGTCTCTGTTTGCACTTCATCGAGTTATCTCCTTGCAAGCAAAGAAATCCCAGCTGATTGAACAGCACATTCATCATCTGGATTTCCCCCATATCTTTTCCTGTATCAATGGTGCCATAAAAAGCCCACCAGAAAAGTCGACGGAAATCTGCTCTATCTTCCATTAAAAGCTTTTGCAGAGATCTGAAGTAAGGGAAAAAATCAAAACAAACCCAAAACTTTTTTTCCTCCCTGAAATGTCAATCAACGAACATTAAACAAAAAGATTAGTTCTGCTCTTATTTGTTTGTAAAACAAAAAGCATGAAATATTTAGCAGGATTGTAATGAAAAGCAGATGGGAATAATGCTGGCTTTCAAGGCCGCTGGTAACCACCTCCTTTTCATGCCGCGGCAGCAGCAGGACGAGGCAGGCAGCCCATTAGGACAATTTATGAACTGGACTTCCACAGAGGGAGTTCTAGCAAGAGGTCCACAGCTCGTACAGAGCAACCCTGATAACATCTGTTAGGGTTATTCATTGAAGAGGATTATATTACAATCCCTCTTAATACTAGGAGTGCTACAGTAAAACTGGATGAGCCTTCAGTTTCATTTGCTCCAGCAATATGTGTTTATCAGAGCATTTTCCTGAAGTTGGAAACCTGGGCTGCATTCATGGTATGTCACAGAATGAAGTTTAGAAAGCTTGAAATATTAGCCTAGAAAAAAGCCTCAGTCCCTGCTTTTAATCTCTCATGGCTAGAGTGCTCAGGCTCTATGTGCAGCATCAACACACCATCAGCCTTTTTCCGTAGAAAACCACTCCCCATTAACTCTCCAGGGCTGAGATTGATTTTATTTAAATAGTTCTCACTCGCTAACCTTGCTCCATCCTTTATTTAAGACTTTGCTAATGATGTATTTTTTTCCCCTTAATTTACCTAAGCATATAATGAACGCTCACATCCGAAATGACCTCATTATACCAGAAAGGACTTTGTGTGGATACGATTTAGTGCACAGACATAAGGCAGAGAACTCTCTAAATGGAGAGTTTTTAAACATTCTTCAAAATCCCTGTTGACTACAAGCCAGGTTCTGCTGTAAATTGACTTAGTTCCAACAGCTTCAGTGAAGCTACACTGATTTACTCCACTTGAGGGTCTTACCCTATTATTCTTATTTATTGAACTTGCCACCTTTTGCTGCTACAACCTAAACTTCCATCCTCTAGCAGCAGGGTTGCTATCTAAAACAGGTGTTTCTGCAGTAATATATGACTTCAGAGATTTATAACTACCTGGAGTATTTCATTGTCCTCTAAAAGTGTTTATAATAATTCTTGCTGACTGTCTCAACTCCCACCAATCAGCTGCAAAGTTGTTTGCAGGCTGAACTTGATCAACAAAATATCCATTCCCCATACAAGCATGAGCTGTTTTATCTGTTCATAGGCCCTTTTCCTTCCTGCTGGACAAAGGCCTTTCCTGGTCTCTGTACAGTGTCTGGGACAAAATGAAGCCTCAAGTTTTTTGGCTGGTTCCAGAAGAAGAGGCCTAATAAACACAAAGCAGGTTCCTTTCTGGCTCCACAAAAAACAAACTGCAAGATGAAAAAATGCATTGCAAAGGAAAAACAAAAACCTGTAAAACCAGAAATTTCTTTAATGCACCAATAGTAGCCATAATGGGAATGTAACTGTCCCACCATGACTCTCTGCTCTTCCTACAGCCCTGGGCTTGTTTTACCCTGCTCTCTCCTAGGAGGAATTTGGGCTGCTGCTCCAACCTTGACCCAGCTACGATCAGCTGAAGTGTCTGCATTTGTACTTTTGCATTTGGGCTTAGCAGGAGACAGCTCATAGGAAGGCACAAGATCACATGGTTCAAATGCCTGAGAGAAGTCAAAGACCTGCATAAAGCCCCGTGTGTTCATAAAAGCAACAGGGAACCTAACCCACAGGTTCCCCAAAAAATTGTAGTGGTTTTCTACTTGTCCAGAAGTAACTGCCTGCGGAGCCCTTTGATATCAGGGCAGACTTTGTCTCATAAAGACTAAGGAAAGAAACCAGCAATTACCTGCTAATGAGAGTTGTGCATCCATACACACACGCTGCAGGGATTGCTCTTCATCAGCAGTGCTTATACTAACAAACTGCCAGCTCATTACATGTGAGTGGTGTTAACCTCAAACCCAAGGTTCACAAAAAATCTCCCCTTTGTCTTACCAGGTTTGGGATTGAAGAGAAACCCACAGAGAGTGTCAGGGGCCAATGCCATAAGAAATTATGCTGAATTAGAATATGATTTAGCAAATTCACATTTTCTTCAGGTCCAGTAGAATTCTGTTTAAATAACTTACAGAAAAGCTGACATTTTCTGTTAAATCTCAGAGGACTAGAATGAAGTAGCTACATTTAGCACAGCCATCTTCCAGTGATACCTGAGCAGAGAGGCAGGAAACAGCAAATTTTATCCTTGCTTCACTTGTTCTGGTTGTTTCTAGGTCAGCCCAAATACTCTGATGGTATGAAAAAAGCACAGCAAAAATGTGTAGCCACCACCCAAAATAACCTAAAAGTCCTTAAAAAGAAATGCACATGTGTTTATTTACTGCAACATCAAATACAATTATATTTTCATTTCAAAAAAGGACACATGCAATAAAATACTATGATTTTATAATCCAATTCAATACAGTTCATTGGTAACACTGAAGCGTCACAGAACAGGCAAGGGCTTGGGGTGATGAATTTTCAGTCTCTTGATCCTACTTGCAAACAGCAAAGTCACATCATATTTTATTTGTCATCAAGGGATAAACTTTTGGAATAATGTGGCTAGATCACAGAAGGTTCCAGCTGCCCCTTAACTCTCCTATGAGTCTTGAAGAATCAGATTTTTTTTTTTACTTGGGAAATATTATGCTTTGACAAGGATGAGGAATAGACACTATTTTCCAAGCAGAGAGCAGAAATCCTTCCATGTTATACCACAGCTGAGGTACAAAACAAGGGCCTCTGCTTCACAGGTGCAAAGAAGCCAAGGCTGTGAGTTACTTTAACTATTGCTCTGAAGAATGAAATCAGGCCATTTTCTGCAATATTTCACTGCAGCTTTCTATTATGTTCATCTGCTCATGGGGCTTCAATCAATTTAATCTGGCATTTCAGCTATGGAATAAATCCACAATACACAGGAGGAGTCCACAGCTCAGAAAAGAAAACAAAAAATTGTCCTGAAATACTAAAATCATAGCCTCTTAACTACTTAAAAGGCCATGTTCTTCATTAGAAAAGATCCTTATTTTATCATAGCTAGTCACACACCACAAGCTCTTATTTTTAATATTTCCCTTGAAGTTTCATGGGACTAATTTTCAAATAAGGTTTTAAACAGTGTAAAAAAGCTACAGACTCAGGGCCCAAAATGGTACCATTTCTAGCATAAACTCTCCTGACTTTCATCTGGGACTTTTAGGCAGTGTGACATAACGCTGTCCAGCCTTTCAAAACAATGACCTGATTTCTTTTTGTACATCTTGCGTGGCATAACACTCAGGATGACTTAGCTCCAACAATTTACATAAAACATAAAGTCAGTCTTTTGATGCAGCTGCGTTTTTATAGAATTTCACAGAGTCAGTATACAGAAGCTTACAGCTTTTTGAGCTAATTCTAGCAAACAGGAGGATTTATCTATGAAAACAAAGAGTTCCAAAAGTACATGGAAATCTGTAGAGCAAAATATATATCTCTATATAATTTCCCAACACAAGCAATAGGCAGTTTAGAAAAATATGATTGTTACAGTCTTTCTGAACCAGAAAAGAAAGGATTTAAAAAATAAGTTCAGCTTTTCATAAAGCCGTATTTTTAATAAGAAAATAGAGTGGTCCACATTTCCCTGAATAAGCCTGAAAGGTTAAAGAAAGGTCCAAGCAAAGCAAGGAGTCAGACCTGGACTTGATATCAGCTGTGATAACATGCACATGTCCAGAGACAGCTGCTTGGCTCCAGTATTGTTTACCTTAGAAACGAGCCTAATTTATCACAATTTTATTCAAAAATCATAAATAACATGACAAAAGTGGAGCTGGTCCCCGCAAGGCAAATAATTATATTCATACAAGCAAAAAGTGACATCAATCCAGTTATTTCCTTGTGACAGTTAAAAGGCATTTTGTACCCTACTGTTACATTGTACAGCACATGTATAAACACAGATTATTACTGCAGACTTTGCTATCAGCTACTATACATAAACTAGAAGAGATGTTCATGCTGTAATTGCCTCTAAGGTTTTTGTTCTACTTGAATATTAACATTTACAAAAGCTGAAGTGGAGACCTGAATTCAAGCCAGGATTTCAACATGCAAAATGACAGGGTTCACAGGAAGGTTTCAGATCCTCCCCATTACTGACATTTGGAAGTGGATGGGAGCTCTGAAGAATTTTAAAACCATTCATAATATGAGTTTCTCTTGTGAACAGCCTTTGGTTTTCCCTGTGCCCACAGGCAGGTGATCTAACATGGGACATGCTGCTGAAATTTAGATTCATGTCAATAAACCTCCTGTTAAGGAGAATTCCCATTTTAGTTTCACGTCACTTCTAAAAGAAAGCAGCAAAATGTACCTCAGTATTTGCTGATTTTTAAATTAAAAGCCGAGAACAGTTTCATTTGCAGAAACTTTGCTCCAGGCTGTTCTTAATAACTATTTAATTTATCAGTTAGAATTTATTAATTCTGTTCAATGTGAGAGCAAATCCCTTCATTTTGACGTAATTTTTGTGAAATATATGGGATATTTACTCACCCTATATGGGAGTCTTAGCACATTTCTTTAAACTTTCTTCTAGCTTGAAACTAAACAAAAGCACAAAAACTGATGGAAGCAAGATTGATGGAGTGTTGGTGAAGGAATCCAAAACAGTTTAAAATCCAGGCTTATGAGTTAAATTGGGCCCAAGACAGCCCCCTGCTCTGAGGAGTGAGGAGCTCTGCAGGAACACTGGACATGGGTTATATTGCCAGTAAACAACAATGCAGCTTCTGGGCCTCCTACCACTTTTCAGTGTCAATGGAGAGCTATGTCTCACGAAAGGCAATGACAGAAAAATGCAACACCTGCATTATTGCTTGTGTAATTGCTTCACAGTGGTCCAGTACAGTCAAGTAAACAAATGAGAAGAAGGTGTGCTCCTGAAAGGGAAGCTCTGAGGCTGGGCAGATGGAATGTGCCCTCCTGGAATCACCCAATAAACTCAATTAAAACAAATTAAAAGGGGAAAAAAGTTGGAAGAGTCACACTGATCAAAGGGAAAACATCTACTGTGGCAAAAATTACCACCAGGATTTTGGACCAAGACAAAGGTGTGTCTTTTGCCTTCCAGTCAAACTAATGTACAAAATGGAGGCTGGAGTTTGAGGACAGACACACACCTAGCACATGCAAACACCTTCAGGAACAGCCAGTGCTCAAGCAATGCCTCCCAGGTTAAATTCTTACAGGGTTTGATCTGGGAATGTGCTGGAAAATCATCTTGGGTGCTTTTCACCCTAAAGACTGAAACCCAAACTCAAAGCTTATTAAATCTCATCAAAGCTCATTACAACATGTACCTCTAAACACTTCCAGCCTCCCTTTAAGACATGGTTTCTCTTAAAAGCTGCACTTAAAAGTTACATTGAAGTGGAATGTCACCTTTCTTTGAGTAGAGCAATAATTACGCTCCCCATTACATATATATATATACATCAATACACAAATATATATATATACATATATATATATATATATTTCATGGCAACAGAAAGTACCATACAGAGGCATTCATTCACATCTGTAGTGAAACAAAGTCTGTGGTGTTCAGTGCTTAATCGACTTGACAAAACAAATAATTTGATTTAGGTGGGAATCACTTCAGGAGAAATCACAGCTCCTACCCCCGAGTTCCAGTGGGAGGCCTCCCAGCAAAGTGCTGCTGAGGGCGGTGGCACTGCTCTCCAAACTCACCTCTCCCCTTTAACACACAGCTTTTCATGGAGCAAAAAGGAGCTAAAATGAATGGCTTGCTATAGGGCTTGATAAATGAGTTGTGAAATCAGTTTGTTAAAAGCCATCATTTTTGTTTTCTTTCTTTCTTTTTTTTTTTTTTTTTTTCCTCCCAGGTCAGAAAAAAAGGGCTCTGGCTTATTTAGGGTGTGTAACAATGACAGTGGAACACTCCTGGCAGCTCAAGGGCACAGACCCTGGCTGAGCAGCACCTGGGAGCTCTTACCCCAGCAGTGACAATGTGAGGGAAACAGAGCTGCAGCTGACTGAGGGGCAATTTTCTGCACACAGAAATTGGATTACACATCAAAACCTACTTAGAGAGAAGAGAAAGAGGCTCAGGGCAGGCTATGAACAATGCTAAGAGCAAGGCTTTCATTATTAATAATTGTTTGTTAAGTGACACCCTCACACTCCTGTCTGCAGATGTGACTATTAAGGGCAGTCCCTGAGCCAAAACTGAAGGCAGATGTGGGCAGGACGTGGCCAGGAGACTTGGAAGAAATGGCTGGCCAGGACTAGAGTCCCCCCAGATAGTGATGAAGGCTGGTTTGACACAGGGGACAGCAGAAACAGACAGAGCATCTGCAGGAGGAACTACAATGGGGGAAGAAATTACTGGATTTTAAACTCACTGAAACTGGACCAGATTTTTTTTGCTCTAGTTATTGAGGAAGAACAGCCACTGGAAACACTTAAGGTGATAGGAATGGTCTAGGCTATGGAAGAACTGCAACAGGAAAAGAAGAATAAAATATTGGGATAATTTACTTTGGAAATGAAGCAAAGCCAAATCTCCTCTGTTCTCATAAAAGAAGGAAAGACAAAACATGGCCTGGAAAGGGTGCTGGTCTTTCTGCTTTCTTGGATTTAACACAAAGTGGCCAAAAGAAGGAAAATCAAAGCATCCCCACTGCACAGACTAAAGGTTTCTGATCCAAAACCAGTTCAGGGGAATACCTTTATCACACAACTTGGAATAATGTGGAACTTGCTGGTGTAAATGGCTCTGAAGCCAGAAAGCCACTAGCATTCACTAAGGCACTAAACAGGCTTGCCCCCAAAATCCAGAAGACCAAAGACAACACCTGACATTTACTTTAAAAGGAGCAGAAAAATTCCCACCTCACTTCTACAATGCATTTCTGTCTCCTGAGGATTGATCAGAAACCATCATGACTAGCTTTCCATCTATAACAGCATTTCCTGTATCTTTTCCTGGAGCATCAGCACCCACCACCTACCATTAACCTGTCACTGAGGGGTTTTAATTTAGCAGTTTCTTCTGTATTTAATGAAAAGATAAAAGCCCTTCCAGGGCTCAAATCTCAGCTCAAGTGAATCACCCTGTGGGGAGCCTCCTTCCGCAGTCAGGAACATGAAACTGAGCTGTGCTGATGGCTGCTCTCAAAGTTCTGTCTGGCAGAGCAGGATGGCAGAGCCCTTGTTCCTGTCATTAGTCCTGGACTGCTCTCATTGTGCCAGACCTCAGAGTTCCACTTGCATGGAGATATCAGGCTGCCTTTGGAAGATCTAATGTTTCCTGCTGCTTCCAGTGGCATGCTGCACCTTAAGCTCTGCAGTTTCCCCTTACCCACACTTTACGAGGAGGAGGGTTCTTATCTCACAGGTACAATGAGGTAAAATCTGGCATTTGCTGAAGCAGGTTAGGGAATAGAAGTGCCTTTTAGGCTACAGTTTGAACTGGTATATTCCTGATATATATTCCTTGTTTTGCAGATCTACTGATAACTCTCCAGTAGACACATATTCATATCTTAAATTGGATAGAAAAGAGATAACTAAAAAAGCAACTGTGTGACAGATTATTCCCTCCTACTTTGCTTTTTGGGGTTTTTCTGTTTGGTGGGTTGTTTCTTTTTTTAAGAGTTTTTGTTTGTTTGTTTTTTAAATTCAAGAATCTTTGTTTTGTTTTACCATTTAACAAGTGTAACATTAGCCCACATTTCTTAAATGACAAGTAAAAGTCAAAATGCCTCATGCCTAAAACATCCTGCAGTTACCCAGCACCTACAACTAACCTGCTTATATTCCAGTATAACCAACAGATATATTTTTTTAAATATGGCAAAAGTAATAAGATTGATTTCTCAATTAATCATGTTGCCTGCACCAGAAATATTACTTTTAGTACTTTAATAAATTGGTTTCTGAGAGTTGCCAACCTCTGACAGATAAATTAATGCAATAAACTTGTAATGGCTCAGAGCAGGTCAGTGATCTGGGAGCTGCTGAGAACATCCTCAATAGCCTCCAGCAATTCTGGAAGAAGTTGGTATAGGTTCTCTGGACAAATGTGTTTCCAGCTGCACCCTAGCAGGTGATACTGTCCATGAGGTAGTAAACTCTCCAAAAGCAGCTCTTACAGCCAGCTGGGTACACAACCTATGACATCTATGATGCCTGGCAAAGACATGTTTATTGGGGGTTTTATACCAGCATTTCTTGAAAGGCAAAACTATTTTTCCAGTTTCCTATGGTGGATAATTTAGTTTCAGTCTGTAATCAGTTATTCCAAAAGGTTATGTTTGGTCTGGGAATCTCTGTCACACAGCAGTTTTGGTTGTTTTTTTCCCTAAAGAAAAGAGAACAATGTACTCTCTTGTGTCGACACAAGTTAAAAGACTTATTGCACATGAACTCACTCGTCAAATCTCTTTAATGCTAATGAGATGTGTATGCACACACATCAAAGTAAAACATTCCCTACTAAATATTGAAAAAGAGATCAGATGTAGCAAACTCCTGAGGTTTAGAGCAACTAAAGAGAAAATACTATTTCTTCTGATGTGCAAAGATCACCATCTGTCTGTCTAGGAAAGGCCAAGTTTTGGAGACATTTCTTCTCTCCAAGGTCTACAAATACTCCAACAAAAGGGATTAAGAAGAAGCAAACAGCTATTCTAAAAACTGTCCAAATTATTCAGTGATCACTAGGTGGTTTTATTAGTTAGCCTAGTAGCTTTATTTACAGCCTCAAGTATCTGAGTTTTCTAAGTCTCTGGATCTGTACAAGTAGAGTAGCACTTGGCAGAAATCATGATTGCTTTGGAGATTGAGTGCTAGAAGAGGAATAGAACATTTTTAATGTATGTGCTTAGAACTGAAGATGTTTTTCATACAGAGATTTCTGGAGAGGGCATATATAAATAATATTTCATACCATTTAAATTGCTGGCTAGAATCAGAGAAAGGGCTGTTTAATAGACATGGGGCACAATAGCAATTTTCTACCTCAATGTATTGCTGCCATGGAAAATTCTCTGGAAAGCATCAGGCTTCAAAATCAATTACAGTTTACAAATGAGGCTTGCTTTCGTGCCAAAGGTTGGGCTTGAAGTGTGCCTTTGGGTAATGCCTTACTGTAATGCATGGGCAATGGAGTGCAGGATTTTGCCTTCAGCACTGCAGGGTCATTAACGTGGTCAAGCAGCTCCTGGGTCTAACAGCACAGGCAAGAGCTCGGACGAGCTCCGTGAACAGGCTGGGTGTCTGCAGGGAGGGTAGGCCAGGTGCACAAACCACTCACAACCTCAAACATACTCCATATGTTTCAGAGGGTTTTAGCACCCTTTGACTGTGGCTGCATCTGCACTGGGGCAAAATAGTGAAAGTCCTCAGCTGCAGACACATCCAGGGTTCTGTGCATCCCACGTTTTGGCAAGGGAAGGCTTAAGGCAGTGGCCCCAGTCTGAACCTGAGCTATAACACATCTCAGTTACATCTGGATGTCAGAGATGTATGAGCTGGGGATTTTGTAGGCACAAAAGTGAGCATATAACCACCAAATCATCTGTGAGCAAAGACAAGGAACTGTGCTCAAGATTTTAAGGACTGGTTTGGAAACCAGTTCTTAAAAACAAGATCCTTTGGATTTAGTTTGTGTTTTGAAGAATCTGAGCTTTGTACAGTTTCCTGGAAGATGGACTGGGCAGTTTGTTTTCATTATTCCAATTACTAACTTGATTAATATTTACACACACTCCCAGGAATCAGTATTGCAAGCTTTTCAGAAAAAAAAAAACAAACCCACAAGAGAATAAAAAAGAAAGTAAATTTCACATTTACATCTCAAGCTTACTTTTGTGATTTTTTTTCTTTCTTTCTTTGCCAGAAAAATCTTACACCTGCCTTGGACAGGTGATGTAAATGACATTATGGAAGACTTAAATTGTTTTCAGTGATATGAACATTAAAGTCCTGTGCTTTGGGTAGTTTTCATTGCAAAGAAGTAGAAATACTCATCACTTCTGTGAGATATTCAAATTTTTAAAGTTAATGAGAATGGATTGACTGAGATTTAAAGCAAAACTTTCCAAGATTACAGACAAGGGACTTACAGAATAAACTGATTGCAAACCCAGCAGCAAAAGTGTGTTTCTAATTTAGTTGTTTGTTTTTTTTTTTTTTTTAAACCTGCCACCACACTGAAACATCAAGGTGATGATGCAGTTGTTCTTGTAAGATCCTCTGTGCAGAATTTTTTTTTCCCTGTGACACACTCCCATGGTGTCAAATGCATTTGTGAACCCATAAAAATCACCCAGATCAGAAAGGCTTGGCAGAAAGAAATCTGATGTGAGATTTTGGGCTTTCATAGAAAAAACTTTTCTATTTCTCTACTGACCTCCATTTGCAGCTTTATTATTCCTCATTATTTTTACTTTCTCACTGGTACTTTACTTTCATTACCTGGATCAGCTCAGCAAAACCAAGAGGACTGCAATGTAGCTACATCACAGAAAGGTGTGTGCACACCTACACACATCCACAACCACACAGAGCAGGTTTTGTTACTGCCCCTCTTCCCCCACACTTCTTTTCTAAAGGAAGATTTAATTTGACATGGAGATGTGTATGATGATTAACTCCCTGCTGGGCAGCCACAGGGGTTTCCTCCCCCAGGGCTGGCAGCAATTTTTAGAAGAATGTGCATGGCACTTGCACAGCTACTCAGGAGAGGAGGAGGTAGGTCCTCTGTCCCCAGGAAGAATGGCTGCAAAGAAGGAATTAATATGCCCCATTCTCTGAAAAATCATAGCTCCTCTCCATCTGGCTCCTTCATGAAAGGAAACACAAGCCTTCCTTTGCTTCCTAAAGTGAATGTCTTATTGCTCAGCATACATGGACTGTCCTCACCTTTCTGCTTCCAGTCCCTTCTGCCTGCTCTGAGAGCTCTTCTGCTGTCAGCTTCTCCTGACATCCAGGGTTTTAACCCACATCAGCTCAGCTCCTGCTCCATGCTTCCCCTGCACTTTGACTGATACCTTCACCATCAATGTTGTCTCTCCTTTAATTTCCACTCTTTACACTTTTAGCAGACTTTTGGCATTTTAATCCAACACTAGCAAACCCAGTATAGTCAGAAACAGAGTCCTGGTGGTGGAAATCTCCTCAGAACACTGGTAGAAGCCCTGTTACTTGCCCCATTTTAAATCTTGAAAACTGAAGAAAAGCTGTTTAATATGTCATATTACCAATACTGTAGAAGGGAAGGGGAGCCAAAAGGATTCTGAGATTATTTTCCTCCATAGAGCCTGTGCTTTTGTCCTCTGTGTTAATTGTGACTCCTTTTCTAAGGCTTTACAAATTGATGGACACCTCTCCTCTCTATGTTTAGCTGCTCCTCTTTCACACTGCCTGCTCTCCCAATCCTGTGCCTAAACTGAGCTCCATGCTGTTATGCCTCCTGATTCTACACAAGCTTGCTTCTTGAACAGAACTTTAATGATTTTGTTAAGTAAGTGCCTTCCTCCTTCAGTCTGTCAGCTACAGTATTATTTTAGACCTTATGCAGAAAACAACACCAAGTGTTGATACACAGAAGAGTAATTCATCCTGCAACACAGCCAGGAGAGGGAAAGTAACTGTTTCTTCTGTTATTTTTTTTTTCCTCATGATTACTACTGTATGAGACAATAAGGGATAGCTCTCAGAAATGGAAAAAGGAGTCAATTAGGTAAAACACCACTAAAAATGCCTTCATCACTCTGAAGTGAGAATTGCTTTTACATTAAAAGGTAATGTATAATGTACATTCAAAAATGTGATAAATCAGACATAGGGTTAGGTAAATAAATGAAAAGTTGCCATAATTTTAGAGTTTAGATTACATAGAAATCTGTGCTTCACTGTCTTTGATACAATCAGTTTACACAATTTCAATAAACCATTAATACAAAGGAATCCTAGGTAGGAATCTTGTTTCCAGGGTGGTATTACTAAAGTACTTCCAACTTTTGCTTTACTGACACTGAGCCAGGCTGCATCCCACTGTTCAGGCTTTAGAATCCATTACCAAATACCTCTTTATAAAGTAAAAAACCCAACAAACCAAACCACAAAACCCCACAAACACAAAAAACCCACTATTTTTCATAGACAATATTGGTGATACAAGGTTTTGTTCAGTGCTCACAAATTTGTTCAGAAAATTATGACCTGATTTTAAAAGTTCTCCTGCTAGAGAGATGCTAAAAAAATATATTCTTTTTTCTTTTTTTTTCCTAGCTTTCTTCCCACTGTATTCCACCTCTCCTGATTCAGGTAGGCTGGAGAATACAGTAATTGGAGAAGAAATCTTCTAAAAAATAAGAACAAGAGGAGGTCCACTCCCACTCCTACTGAAGTCAGTAGAAACATTTCTATTAGCTTCTGCAATCCCTGTATCCAGATACCGAAAAATCAGCTCAAGATTTCAAAGAGAAAAGTCCAAATCTTCCTTGGACTGAATGTCAACCACTCTATCCAAACATGATTCTACTGTGCCTGCTCTCCAGTTTACACCCTGGTGCATGACCACATGTTCTCACACTTGCTCTGACTTCATTTGTAAACAAGAATCTGACGTTACAAATCACCCAGAAAATCCCACAACACCATCCTTCAGTATTGCTTGCTGGCAGATGGCAGAAACTTTGCAGAATTATCTTTAAACAGTGGATAAGTGGAGGGTGGTTGTTAGTTTGACCACAGATATGCATTTATATATATATATGTACATACATACACAATCTCTATATACATATTATACATACAATAATAAAAAAGTGTAAAAATATTAATTTTGCTCAAATACCTGATTAAAGTGGATTAATCTTATGCTTCATTATGTGATCTATCCCACTGGCATGATGGCTGTGTTAGAAGCCCTAAAATCTACATTAGTTGCAATTAAAAGCAAGGAGTCTGCCCTTCTGCCGTCACCTCGTGCCGTGCCAAGGAGCTATGTCGGAGGTGGGCCCTCGTATCGCAGCATCAGCTTGAAGGAGCGAGCAAAGTTGTTGGTCAGGGTGCAGCTGTGGCTCTCCTCTGCCAGGGGCAGGAGGAAGGCCAGGAGCAGGAGGAGCAGGAGGAGCAGTTGCAGGGGTAGCGCTGCCCGGCGCACGCGGTGCAGGTATGAGCACACGCCTCCAGAGCGCTTCTGGAAAACACAAACCAAAGAGCAGCTCAGAAAAATACATTACTGGGGAGGTCTGTTTCAAATACATCAAACTGCCAGGGAGAAGGTCAGAACAGCCCCCTTTGTCCTTGGCCTAGGACCCAGCCTGGGTGCTGGGCACACTGAAGGTGACTGAAGTTAAATTATGTCTTTTAGGAGAATATTTAACTATTTTCAAGAATTCCCTGCTGGAAACTGTTATTTTCTAGAAGGAAAACACTGCTAACTTTCTAGAAGAAAATGATTGCTTCCAAGCCCATTTTCCAAAGTGGTGGTCACACATGCTTGTGCCCAAGGTGCTGACTGGTCCCCTCACAGCCACCATGCAGCGCAGAAGGTCTGTGTTTGCTACTCTCCAGTCAGTAAAATGAGAGTGCTGGTGCCTGGAAGAGAGGAACAGCTTCTGCTCTTGGTCAGCACAAAGGAGCTTCATTTGCAGCTCATCCAGCCCCTAGTCATCTGCCCTGCAGCACCATGCATTGACCTTGGGGTCTACAAGACTGGAGGTCAGAAGAAAGGCCCCACAGTGCAGCCTGCCTCAGTATACCTTACACCTTACCAGGCCCAGTTTAAAACTTTATGTGATGCAAAAAAAATGAGAGAAACACAACACTGATAGTGAAGGAGACATTAAAACCACATCTATTTCTATGCAGCCCTGGGGGACACACACAAAGGAGTCCTATTACACCTCTCTCTATACTGGTCCAAACCTAAAGTAGGTCAGTTAACCTCATAAATTTGATCTGGTTTAGCATGACCAGGAGAGAATGTATCTATGGCTACAGAATTCAGAAAAGATTAATTAAGAAGGGAGATTTCCACTGGCAAGATTCCTGGGTAACTCCTGCCAATGAGCTGAATTGCGTGAGTTTCCCAAAAAAAAATAAACCCCCAAAAAAACCAAACAAAAAAAAATCCCAAACAAACAAACAAACAAAACTAAAAAAAAAACCAAAAACAAAAAAAACCCAACAAAACAAAACAAAAAAAACCTGTCTTAAAGTCTGATAGAAAGGGCTCAATAACCCACTTATTTCATCAAACAAGGATTTATACAATGAGCATAAATGCAGTACATTAGGTACCAGCCTACAACATAAATGTCAGCACAGAGCATCCACTGAAGTGGGGCCCATGTTTTCCACAAAAGGAAATTCATTTATTGTATTCAAGTCACAGGCAATGTCAGTCCTGCAGCAAAATTAGGGCTTCTGCTCAATATAGGGTGTTTAACAGGCAATGCCTTTGTCCCACTATAGCACTGTTGCCTTTTTCCAACCTGGAAATGAAACCTGAAACCTGAGATAATTTTGATAAGAAGGTAATGTAATGAACATAAACAATCCATGAGAAACATCAGCAGAGAAGATATGGAGGAGATTGATGGTAGAAGAAAGTAATTATGCCTTTCGCTATTTTTAATGATCTCTTCCACTGCTTTCTAAATTACTCAGTCCCTTGTAACTCCATATAAATGCTTACAGAATTAATTACAGAGGTAAATATACAGCTGCAGTTACACATCATGAGACAGTTGTGTTGCAAAATCCTTCTGTTGTAGTTGGTTTGCTTCCATTATATTAAATGGCTGATGAGATTTAATTATTGTGTCAGGCAGATGTAGAGGCAGCAGAGGAACAGCTGCTTGCTCCATCATTTCTGGCCCACAGTACCTGGGTTGTAATTTGTTCACTGAGGCCAAGTAAAACTCAGATCCCTGGACACTGGAAGTGTCAGTGGATAAAGTCTACATGCCAGGGTGTGACTGGGACTGACTTTGAGCACCACTGGGCAAGTTCCCCGGGTACAGTGATTATTTACCCATGAAAGCAAAGCTTCACCAACCTGGCTGCCTTGGAGATGTCACCTGCTCCTACTGTGACCTGTTCTCAAAGTGCAAGGCATAAGTAGCTGTTCTAATGAGACTTTCCCTTCTCTAGTCCACAGCTGAAATCCTTCTCCCCCTGGGTATCATCTGCCTATGGGCTGAACAAAACCTGGAGGGTCTTCTGTGTTTACAGTCAATGCTAAATCTATTATGCACAAGAGCAGCAGCCACAGCTCTTGGTTGGAGCTCTCTGGGCTTGTCTCTGTAATGCCATGAATCAGCCACTTCTTGGTGTGTTCAGTGTAAACCAGTGCACTGTCATCCACAGTTCTGTTTTCATTGACAAAGATTTCTCATTCTTAATTCTTCATTGCATCCACAACATGCATAAAAATGACAAATGCATTTACCAGAGCGCCCTATCTATAAGGAAGAAGACCCTAGCCAGGTTCCAGAATCCATGAGCAAGTTTGTAGATATTAACAAGTGGAGTTCTGTCAGTGGAAGATCCAATTTGAGTTAATTCTGCATTGGGACAATTCAAACCATGTTCTTTGCCCTACTACTAAGGCACAGTAAGTCTTAATGCTGATGTTGTTATGGGGTAGGATCCTGAGAGTAACTGTTCAATAGTTCACTCCAACTGGAATCCTCAAAAATGTTCTCACAAACTCAAACTGGGACTTAGAAATCCACCTCTCACTGACACAGTTGTGAAGACCACCAATCTTCCTAGCAACCCCTAAACCTTCTCTTTTACTGCTGTCAATCCTTTAGAATTGGGTTTGAAAGCCACTTCAATCTGAAACTATTCTTTCATTGCCAGGCCAGCTGCAACACATCTCTCCCCTGTTACATCTTTCTGCCTATGAACTGGTGGGAAATGTGAGCGCTTCCAGTTCTGCCTTGTCTCTGTTCCTGTCACAGCCCAGGCAGCAGATTCTTATGGTCACTCAGGCCTGTCACTGGTTTCCTGTGATGGCCACATTGCCAGTTAGCCACTGTTTTTCCTACCCTGATTTTTCTACCAATCCAGGGTTTGATTCAGAGCAGTTCACTGACTCTGCCTTGATTTCTATTGCAAAGACTATTAGTAACTCAAATAACATTTCAATCTCATCCCATTTCTCAAAGTGCCTTGCTTTTAGATACACTGGGAGAAGCTGTAAAATAGTATTGCTCTTCACAGCTCATCCTCCAGAAAGAATTAATGCAAAATGGATTTATTAACAAGCTCTCATTTGCTCTCCTTTGAAGCTTTCTGCAGAGGAGGCTAACCATAGCATATCCTAGCATTAGAAAACTCTGTGGACAGACAGTTACCTCAGGGCAGAACTTCAGAGAAGGAGAAATATTTTGTCTTTATCTTCTCTCCCACCTGCTTGCTGGGTTTATGTGTTCAATGAACTTTTGTCTTCGATGCCCGTCTTCTCTGTTTTGTTTGATCACACAGCAAGGTCAGAGTGTTGTATTTTAGACCCCATTTGTTGTCATGGGAATGACTCAGCTATAGCATACATGGTATTATGATGCCTCTGCAGGACTGAAAATGAGGCCCACGGGAGCTGTGAGAGTTTGGTGTTTTCAGCAAATTTGCAATGATAAACCCTTAATAAATGAGGGCCTCAACCTGTACACACTGAAATCCACAGGAGATTTATCATTAATTTCAGTGCCTGCAGTGGGATTATGCACAGGAACAACTAAATAAAGTCAGGATCAAGAACTACTCGTCTGTGGAGGTCAGCAGGTATCTTACAAATGGATTCATTAGTTATACGTCATTGTTGTAACATGAAACCTACATTAGTTCCACTGCTTTGTGCTTGCTGGAACAATTGGTGATTTTTTTTTTTTTTTTTTTTTTGTGGTTTTGGGTTTTTTTTATTTGTTTGTGGGTTTTTTGGAGGGTTTTTTTGGTGTAACTATGAGAGCTGTTAAAGGATAAAAAAAAAAAAAATGAAGGACACAGTAAATTTTAATAGGAAAGATGATACATTTGGAAAAGGCATGGAAAATGAGGCACTGACTCCCTTTCTGAGTATGAAAAAAACAGCACTTCAATTTTACTAAGTCAAGATATTCTTTTAGATCTGTGATGTGAAAAAGAGATGCTTTCAGCATGTAGTGATCTGAGACCATGGCCCCAACAGGAAATTCAGGAGGCCAAGATACAAACCTCTGCTCTACTGGACTCAAAGTGATCAGGGTCCTGGAGTCAGGACACACTTCCAACCCTTTAGCACATCACTCAGGGTTAGAAAAGGACAGCTTAACACAGTTCTACCTTTGCAAGAGACAGTTTGAATATATAATTTCCATATGAGATAGAAGTTTGATGATCAGAAAGATGAGAAGGTTGGAACCACAACCCTTGCTACAGAGTGGAATTTCCCTTTCCCAATCACTCCAGCTACTGGCATCAGTACAGCTACCACCCAGCACCCACAGTGCCTGCAGTGCATGTATCAGATACAGGCTCCACTAAATATTCTGAAATCAAATCTTCCTCTGAGAAAAACTGGCAAAGCTCCAGCGAAGTCAACAGAATTTTAATTTCCACCATCTTAGAATAACAGTTGGAATACCTGGGTATTGAGCCAAAATGTCAGAGATATTTTTGAAACACACATGGAAAAGGAATAGGGTGGCATTTAAAAGGAAAATATACTTTTAAAGTTCACCATCAGGAGTAAGTGCCCCCCCCTTCTCCCTCAAAATACCAGGACAAGCAAGGACTGTCAAGGGGTGGACGGCTGTGTTTTGTGTAATGCTAAATGCATGCTTGCTCCAAATGAACTGCACTGGCTGTGAAAATTCACATTTGTACTTGATTCACGTTGGGGTGTTTGAATGACAAGCATGGGTTTAGATCGAAGGAGTCCTCAGAAGTTAAATCTGTTTGCAGTTAATAACTCCTGACCAAACGCACCGTGAAAAATCACTTGGATGGGAAACAGCAGAAAAGCACTTTAGAACTTGCTACATAATATTCCAGTTTAAGTTGCTGAAGTGTTTTACTAAAAATCAGTGCCCCCCAGTTTGCTATTGACCACATTCCAGGATATAAGAAAACACACAGTTAATCTAGATATTTGAGAGAGCAGAGCAATATAGCATCTTATACCAGCCTCATTAGCAGGGTTTTGCTGCTGCTTGTATGTCACCAGCGTGCCTGACAAAAATCATACCTGCACCACTGAGTCAGTGATCCAGCAGAGAAAAAATATTTAGTCTGGATTTATTCCTCTTACCTCAGAGTATTTCCTGAGAAATGCACTGCTGCCTGAAAACTCCTGCTCTGCCTAGGGATAAAGAGACCAATGCCTTAGTGTCCTACAATCACTACACACAGACACCAGCAGACATTCCACTCTGTGCCAGGGCTGTACCCAGCCCAAGTATCCTCTACTCTACAGCAGCTGGCACAGATGCATAGGCAGTAAGGCAAGCATAAATAATTTCTCCTTAATATTCTCAGCCTCCAGCTACTTTCAGTTCAGGCAGATTCCTGAGCCTCATAGTGCTTGTTCATCTGTTTAACATTTAGGGAATCTTTCTTCCAAATACTGTCCAGTTTCCCCTTAAACCTACAGAGTCCTCAATGCTCTTTAGCAAGGAGTTCCAGCTGGCATGAAGAACAAATTCTTTGTGTTAGCTTTGAACCTGGCTCCTAGTTCATCCTACAAGAGATGGAGAGTCAACCATCATCTACACTCTCAGCACAATTCACAAAGATGTGAAACCCTAAATTAAATGCCTAGGCAGGATGAATCCAGGCCTACTCCACAGTGGGAAGGTCACAACATATTGGGCTCAAACTACAGCAATAGGGACAGAGGAAGAACTTCTTAACAGGAAGAATAGATAGGCCTTGGAAAGGATCACCTACACAGGTAAGGATTCTAACACTTCATTATTCCTCTGAGAATAACTGAAGCTGCCAGGAAGGCTGAAACCACAGCTTGCCATACATTCCTTTCATCCTGGAGAGGAGTATGCCTGGATAGGAGTTTTAAGCACCACCACTTGTTTTGGTGAAGCAGCTGCCTTATCAGTGGCATTTTGCCTCTGAGAGACCCCGTGTTTCTGCCACTTGAGATCCACTGGGTACTTCCTCAGCTGTCACTCACAGAGGCAGGTTATTGACAACAAGAGATCAGTTCCAGGGGGATCACAGGCTGCTCTCTCAAACCAAAGCAAATTCCTTTTTTTTACCTCAGTGTGAGATTGCTTGAACCTGGGCTTCTCATCAGTCCTCAACTCAGAGCCATGAATGTCCTCTCCAAGATAAGCAACACACTGCAAATCACAGCTGGCCTTCTCAAGAAGGAAATAATTTAGGGAAGTTGGATACTACTGTCACCACAGAACTGAGCATCCAACATGCTCTTAGGCAAAGCATAATTCCATAAACCACAGCAGGAACTAAGATCAGCCTCTGTTGATTAGAGGTTATGTGGCCTCTGCAAAAGGACAGTGAGACCCCAAATTCAGAGCTGTATTTTCCTAAAAGCCCAGGGTAGGCAACCAGCAGTGAGGAATGAGTAAGGGAGGCCTGGGACCCCATTGATCCCTGTGCTTTTCATTCTCCTTTGCATAAAGAGCTGCCAGAATGAACCAGAATGCTGAAGAGAGGTTAACTGCAGCCATACAAGCAATTTTAGCTCTGATGTTTTCCATCTTCAGACTGCTTGACTTTGCAACCTTAATGTTCCTTTCAATTCTGAAGTGCATAAGCATATGCATGTAAATAGGTAAGTATACAGGCAAATTAAAGACTGTTTTCTTCCTTAGGGCAGATTCTGGAGTACCTCAACATGGCTGGGGGATAATCTAGAGTCTTTCATGGAGGCTTCATTTAAAAGAAACAGAAAACAAGCCAGCAGTTCATATCTGAGGTTTCAGCAGCCACATATGGTGGGTATTTCAGAACTTCTGCTGCAAAGTCACTTAGAACTAAGCACTGTGCCATATGCTACTGTGGCACAAATGGATTTATAAAGGTTAGCTTCTGTGTGCATATACAGCACAACATGCTTCCAGGAGGAGCATATCACAGGACAAGAGCTGCAGCCTGATCTGTTAAAGTAGCACTGATTTCTGTAAGTCTTCAGACCTAAGCAAGCAGAAAAAGACCTTAGTCTTCTATATTCAGGAAGGCAGGCAAGTAAAACAACTTCTCCCAATTTCCAACTTCCATTCATCCTTGCAAGTTGAAATAAACTAATTAAAATAAGCACAGAAAGAATAAAAACTGAAAGAAAGACAAAATGCAGAAGAAATTACTGACATCAAAATCTTGTTTATCATGTCAACAATGTATGTTTCCAGCTGCTTTGCCAGTGACTTCTCTCAAGTCAGGATCAAACTTTTCTTAAACTTCGGCAGTCACTACACATAATTTCAATATATTTGCATTTTATTTAAATACTTTAAAAATGCAATGGCTTACTTTTAAATAAATAATAGGTAAAAAAATTAGAGGTAATGATTAGAAGTGTTTTTCTTACAGTGCCTTTTACAGTTGTGTTAAAACATTTTTTCAGGTATATACTGAAAATTGGTTGCATTCTGCTATTGCGCAACAAATTTCTCTCTCTCTTTACCTTTCAGTTAGGGCATAAAATTTTGTCTGCTGAGAAAATCATTCTAAGCTAAGCTATCTCCTTGGTGAAAATCTGCACATACTTCACAACCTGGCAAGCAGTTAAAGGACACCATAAAGCAGGGAGCACCAACCACCTGCCTAACAAATACTACACGAGCATGAAAAGAAAGGAAGAACCAGGTGTCCTGGGAAGCAGGATGGCACCTCCTTGCACCAGCACTGCTGCAGGCAGAGAGCAGTGGCAAGGCACAGGTGTGGCAGGACCAGATAAACAAACAAAAAGCCCCAGATATCTAACAGTTGAGGACACTGTAATGTAAATTGGAAAAGAGACCTACAGAAATAAGAGCACACAGGCAGGGAGTCTCCCAGGTGCAGTAATGTGAAGGGAAACTTGTGAGCCTGCTGGAAAAGAAAGGGGATGCTGCTGCCTGGCCAGCATACTTAACAGTGAGTCTGAGTTAGGAATGGGCAGTCAGGATTTTTCTGGAGGTGGGGTTTTTTGGAGTTTTTTAAACTAAGTTTTCTTTCTGAGCAAACATCGCTGTAGGGAGAAAATAAGTCTATCTGCTAATTTTTAATGCTAAGATGCCCTTCATCCTGTGTTTGGGTCATGGTATAATTCCCAAAACAGGTAAGCACAGGCTTATAGGCAGAGTGATGAAGAAAAAGAATTGGAGAGATATTATCTTTATCTATAAAGGAGGTATTAAAAACTGAGGAAAAGATACCTTTTAATAAGTCTTTTCCACTTTACTAAGACTGTAATTGTACTGAAGATTTCAAGTGGGTAACACCTAGCAGGACCTGAGGGAAACAAATGGGCCACACACTTTCAGTACCACAGGCACTAACACAGAATGCTGTGCTGTTCTGCCATGAGGAACTCCCATCATATCTGCACTTGGGCAGAGCACACCACAGTACTGTTTTCTTCCTGGCAAGCTGTGGCAGCTCTTGCTTTGCAGTTTCCCGAATGACTGCATTAATTTGATTGACTCCAGATCAATGGTGTCTCTAAATAAGATTAAATTACATGTTCCTTCTGTCTGTATGTTACAGGAGATTACTCTTAGCAGAATCTCAAAGGAAGCAATTAGCTGACCAATGCTGTAATGAATTCTAATTATTTTGTTTGTACAAACAATAAAGCCAGATCATTTGTTTGGCAAGGAAGTAATTACTCTGAGAACTTGAGAAAATAAATCAAACAGCGCTACCTAGATCTGTAAATAATGAGCCTTCGACTTCCTATTTATGCTAAGAATGCTCATGGAATATTTTCAGGTAGCTAGGAGCCAACCTTTGAAAGTAACATTTATCACAGTTATTATTAAGCACTTGCTTGATTATGTTCTTGAGTGTGCTAGGTACCCTGCAGAAATATCCATCTACATTGGCTGTCACTGGCACCTGCTAAAAATTCGCTGCAGCCAGTGCAATTTCCTGCAACTGTTTTTTGTTAATCAACAAGAAGTCACTCACATCACAATCATTAGGCTGTTCTGCTCCTAAGGGCACCAGTGGCAGGGGCATGTCCTCAGCAATGGATGAATGATCAGGAAAAAGCACATTACTATACATAGAGCAGGCTCTATTCTGCCCAACATTTGGCCATGTAGGCTAGAAATGGAATAAAATCAGAAGGCAATTGAATGAGAATGGTTGTAGCTAGGTCTTCCCTCTCTCCATGTTGATCTGCTGCTGCTGCAAAACATTCACAGCTCCAACAGGAGAGACAAGCAGAGGCACTGGGGACCTCGTGCTGCAAAAAGCAGAGAGCAGTCCAAAAATACCTCAACTTCTGCCACTTCTGCTGATTCTGTGTGACTCAAGAGCATGAGGGAGCTGACAAATTAGAGATAACCTGATCCTATTTTATGCAAATTCATGATTGTTGCAAGCACAGTGATGCAGCCACCTGTACTTCCTGCAGATACCAACTTCTGAGATCAGACATTCTCTTCAAGGTAGTTGGCTTCCTTTACCATAGCTTTGAAAAGATATTCATGCATACAAAATTATTTTGCTTAATCTTTCTTTTGTTTCTAGCCACATTTTAGGTGTTAAATCTGAATTTAAAGTAAACTGCATAGCCTAGAATTCTGCAGTTGGCCTGGTTTTCCTCTTTTCTTAGGCCAAACAGTGATACGCCCAAAAGGGATCAACATTCTTTCCTGGCTCTCTTAAGTGGTGCTCAAAAATCTTATGGCAACACTGTCTCACATCCTGATAAAACCTAAATGAAAAAAAAAAAAAGGGACACTTTTGGATTCTTCTTGTAGTGTTACTGTTTAAACAGAAAATAAAAGCCCTGAGGTCAGCGAAATCCCACTGAAGTGAGCCGGGTATAAGTTACAGCAACATCTGCACTGGCTGGAGGGAAACTGCAAATCACTTGTTAGTGCAATGGGAGCCATTTTCCTCATGCTTATGAGGTATTTTAGTTCTTCAGTCCTTTCCACCCTGAGCTGTTTCTCTTTGTGTTCAGCAGCTATTAAAAACTCACAGAGTGGAGTTTCTTTGTGCTCTTGCTGTAGGCCTAATTGACAAATGTTTGCTGCCTGCCATTATGTTAAGCCAGTATCTTTGAAAATTAACTGAAGACTTTAGTCTAATTTGAAGAATTTAAGGGTGAATAAATACCATGTACCCCAAGGCAGGCGAGGCAGATAAATAAAAAATGGCATCTAACTGTAGTGGAGACATGCATATGCCTAAAGCGTTTGTTTTGTTTTTTTCCTATAAACAACTTGACCCAACCAAAAAACATGAAATCAGAGAATTCCTTGGCCAGTCTTCTGGAATCTCCCTGTGAGCCTCTTCTAGGGAAAAGAAGCACTACTAAATGTTTGGCTGCTTCTACACCAAGTATTAAAATGTCATACTGTTTTTCCAGCCTGAAAAATTCTGGTGACCTTACTGGCTGAAACAATTAATGCTGAGCCAGACAGGCAAGAACAGAAAGTCTTTGGGGGTCTTCAGCAAGGCTGAACTGCAGCCAAAACTATTGAGAAAGGTGTGAAAACTGCCTTAAAACTGGTCAGTACTTTGCTGGGTAAAAAATATTTGAGCTGCTACTCCACATTTGAGTATTAGAGGAATATCTCATCAGAATGAGGAAAGTCTTGATTTCTGGCCATGCTTGAAGTGCACTGTACTGCACCCTTTAAATATTGGTCTCTTGTACATAGGTGTTGCACCAGGAGAAATCAAGGGCTTGATTTACCTTAAAATGACTATGTGATTATGATCCTGCAACACATTATTCATCCAACCTCCTTTGCATTAGGCAAATAAAGCCTTATTCTATTCCTTCTAAAAACAAATGGAAATGAGAAGACAGTACAATGTAGAACAGCGTCTATAAACAAAGAAAATCATGACAGAAAAAATTGCTGACTTTATGAAAATGGGATCAGAAGTGCTGCTTGGTTTAATAAGAAACTGGCAGTATTTTGTTTTCTTTTAGCTTCTCCTTATCATCTCTTGTACTGCTTCTGTTTCTTATGTCATCACTTCAAAAAGAAAATCAATCACAGGAGGAATTTTGCTGCTTATAATAAGGATTTAGTCTAATAGCATTAGAAAATCTCTTGATGTTCTCTGGCTTTCTGTATTAGAAAGAAGGTGGGCTGATTGACCCAAAGCATTTTTTTCAGAAGTGCCTAAAGAATTAGAAGTCTCATTTTCAAAATTATCTTAGGCACTTAACCACTAAATCTTTTAGAAAGATATTTTGGCTCTTCCTTGGTCTCATCTGAAAAATGAATTTAATTCATGTTGCATGTAGATGTATAAAAACTGAGTTTCACTCTGCTCCCAGCAGATGGATATTTAGCTTCTAGAGATATAGTAAGCCTAGTTCAAGAGTAAAAACTCTGGAATATTTTTCCATTAAAAAATCTGGAGAAAAATAACAAATTCTTTAAGAGCGGCTCTTAATAAGCAAATTGATTTCAGGAATCTTGAGAAAATTTTAAAACCATTTTCTGCAAAATGGCTGGTCAAACATTTTTTTAGCTTAATAATAAGAAACTGTCTTGCCTTTCTGAATCTGTCTGGTTCCTCCAAAGATCCAGCACTCTGTTTAAAAGAAAAAAAAAAAAAAGAAGCATGAAGTTAAGATCCCAGAGGAGCCTGTAAATGAATATTCACCACACAGGGGATGTTTGTTTCATATTCATGGTCACCTGGACAGAGTGAACCAGCACGAGATTTTTTAATGGGCTTTTTAACAACATTAGGCAGAAAGATGACATGCTTTTAGGTTCTTGACTACTTGAATCAGATGAGCAGTTCTCCCAGCAATAGCTTTGACTTTACTGACACCTATTGACTATGTTAATGCTTACAGAAGGTTTTGGTAACAAACGACAAGTCATTACAATCAATGGCAAACACAGAAATATGCTCTTTA
Organism: Vidua macroura; assembly: GCF_024509145.1. Taxonomy (NCBI): domain Eukaryota; kingdom Metazoa; phylum Chordata; class Aves; order Passeriformes; family Viduidae; genus Vidua; species Vidua macroura. Next base: position 14,586,706 of record NC_071576.1, on the reverse strand, counting down.
TTAATAAAATTCATGCTTACCTTCCATGCATTTTAAAGGATTCATGTTCTAAAAAAGCTTTGGATTTCAAGAAAAGGTTTCTCAAGGCAGAAAATTTTAAAATGTCTCAAATTTTAGGTGTTCAAGTTTGAAAGCACTTGTATACAGAAAGTACCACATGCAAACCTGTAAATTCTAATCTTTTAATTATGGTATCTTGAAGCTGCTCAAATAATGTGAGTAGTTAACCTAGAAAAATATTAATTAATAATTATATATGTTTATGCAAAGAACATGGGAGTATCTTTAGCATGCCCTGGAATATCTTAAATATGATGATGAATTTTCTGCCACACTTAGCATGCCACCCTTATATAACAACTTGGTAACTTCTTTAATAATTTGGTTTTTGCATTAAAATGCCTCCTCTTTATTTCATTCCAAATCATTAACTTACAAGGACAGTTTCAAAAGGGACTAGGTCCTTCTGTGCAGTTACTTTGAATCAGTTCAGAGTGTGACTATTCTGTCTCACAGCAGGAGACACAAATAATGAACAGTGAATATATTCTTACTGCAGGAACTACCAAAAATAACTCTATGGAGAATGTTGTGTGGAGAAAGGGCAAAAACCAGAAATCCATGTGCCCAGAACCAGGCACACACCCAAAGTATTCACACACACAAACACCTCTCAGATCCCAGCTGCATGCCTCTTTGTCATTTACTATTCTGATTTGAAACTTCCATCTCAAGAAATATTTTGAGCATAGCGTACAAAGGGGAAAAGCACACAACTCTTAATTAAGCAGACACAGATTAATACTGCTGAAGTGAAACTAGCAATGTGAAGTAAGCTGAAAGAGCAATGGCAGAGCTCAGCAGCTGTGGACTGTGTGCTGTCACTTACCGGTGAGCTCAGGGATTCTCTCAGCTTGGATTTGTAGAGCATCCATCGGTAACGCAGGTCCTCCAGGCCTTCAGAACTTCCAACCACAGGATGAAGATGAAGGAGGTCCTCAAAGAGATGCTGACCATGAGGCACACGGGACTGCAGCTCCTAAAGGCAAAGACAAGGGTCAGCCCCACTTTTTAAATCAGCATTTGAAAAAACAGTGGTTATGCAATAGCACATTTATTTTTGTTATTGCTTTTTTTCGCCTGAAATGATATGAAACTCACCTGCAGGACTCCTGTAGCCTTGGATACTCCTGTGTTTAGTTTCTAACAATCCAACAAATCTAACAAATTGCCATGGCATTTGGCTATACTCAACAGGAAGAGTGAAACCAAACACCGATTTGACACTGATTTTAATCAGCTTCTTTTAATTTGCCATACCACAAGGGAAATGGCCAGCCCAACAGCTAAATGCCAGGTGTTCCCTTCTCTTTTCATTCTGGCAGACCCTTCCTAGTAGAAAGGATGAAATTTATCCTAAATTCCTGAGCTTCATCTACTCTGGAGTCTCATAAAGCAGAGAGTATAGTGTTTGAATTTTTTGTCTATTTGCTCTTGAGGATTTTTTTGGGTTTTTGGCGGCGGTGGTGGGTTTTTGGTTGGTAGGTAGAGTGGTTCTGGGTTTTGTTGTTGTTGCTTGGGTTTTTTTAGTTCTGAAAGAATTCACACTTATTGCAGTATTTTTCTCCATTCACCCCCTGAAAACTAACCTCAAGTTTGCTCTGGTGTGCCTTAATTTCCTCTGTGGAAGATGGAGTCCCAGCAAGAATTTTGGTCAGTTTGGTGTTTTCTCCTCGTAGCCACTCTTCAAAGTCATGTAGGAGCTTCAAATGGCTGCTTGCACTTTGCCCTTCTACCATCTTCTCCTAGGATACAGAACAACAGGAACAAAAAAGCCCTTACTGTTATGTCAGACATTTCCTCTGAAGGCCTGACTGTGAAATCTTAACCTCCAACTTTGTAACCCACAATATCACATGAAGGCAATGAAACTGTTCTTGTGAAGCTGATATGAAGGCAGACACAGAGTCCCCATCTCACCTGCTTATGGCTGGGATCGACATCAAAAAGGTGGAAAGTAGGTCTAGACATCCATCTGCTGTCCACAAATGCTCTTTTCTTCTTCTTGTCAGCCCCTGGTCTATTTAACTGCCACTTTTTGAGGAGGCTTGAAAACACAAAAGCACAGATATCAGTGCAGTGGACATCCACATTTGGACTGGGGCTACGGGAGACAGCTCTGCGGAAACAGCACTACTGTTATTATTATATCATTATTAATACTAATAACACTATTGCCATTGAAGTTATTCCCAACCAGAGTGTCTCACAGCTGCACCAGGACTCTAGTTCTAGTATTTCCAAGTGTTTTGTTTCTTTTATTTAGGGGACTAAAAATAATACCTTGGCAATGTACCTTTCTTTCTGGTTACAGGAGGCAGTACAATCAAACCTTCCTCAATTTGGTAATTCATTTTTTCTGCCTATTCTGACAGTGTGTACGATACAGTCATACATGCAGCACATGATTAAATATTAATACAGACTAGTAAATATGAGCAGCATTTCAGCACTACACAGCAGAGGCAAAATAAATGATATCTTCATTTCCCAGCTAAAGAGAAGACTTTTAGCTCTGCTTATACTTCTGCAGGTTTGCGAAAGGCACAAATCCCATTGCAGATACACCCTCCTTGGAGGCATCTCCAAGGAGAACAGGAAGATGAGACAGAGCAGCACAAGTCACCCAGTCTATGCCGAATTTCCTCTGACACAGACTGGCAGTGCAAGAGTGAGCCAGGTCATAAGACACTGCCTACTCAACACGAGGTAAAGGAAGATTCACAGACATTGTGGTTCACAGAGTCTTAACAAGGTTTTCTTAAAAGTAATGATTTTCAGTTTACAAACAATTAAATAAAATCCCGTCTTGCTTCTAGCATTATGGTATGGCTGTTCACTTTCACAGCACAGACCTCAAGTGTGTCTGTTCTTACTGCAGTAAAAAGAACCTCGTTGAAGGGACATAAAGAAGACCTACATGAACACTTACCCAGTTGCCATCTCCTTCAGTGATTTCCACGACTCCTTCAGTTGATCCAGCTCTGCCTGGACATGGGCAGTCTCCTCTGGAGAAGAATTCTCCATGACCAACTGGCCATGAGCTTCCACAAGGTGCAGCTGGATCTCCTTATCTGGAAACTCAGCCAGCAATCTCTGAAATGCAAAGCCCTGACAATTACTCCTAGGTATCCTGGGTAAAGTGGAAGCTATGTCAGACTGAAGGCCATGTGCAGTCCAGGACTACGCTGGGGTTTTTTTGGCACTAGCTAGAACATACCTAGAGAGAAAAAAATATGCTGTGGGTGCTTCCAAAGAGCCAACATAGGTCAAACAGCTTATGGGGGGAGTTGAGGGTACAAGCTGTCAACACACCTCCTTCTGTACCCTTCCCATGAAAGATTTTGGTCATCCATATGAAGGCAACAGCTGCCAGCTGAAGTATCCTACTAGAGTGAATTTGACATGCAAAGTACTGCTACACAGGAAAAAGCTGGCAGCTTTGGAACAGCTCAGTTCAACAAGTAGAAGGCCAGCTAAAATGGCAGGAATGTTCAAAATACTGATGAGTACACACGGGCAAAGGCAGGTATTGTTCAGAGAGATCACCCTGACAGGAACAGACCACCCATCCTTGGTAATAATTTATCCATCTCAACACTGCTTACTCATTTTCACTACTCTTGTCTGTTACATGGCCCCACATCCCACAACAAAGGGCAAAGCAGAAAGGCAACAGCAGCCAACAGTTATTGAAGTAGAAACACACATCATTACTCTCCTGAACCAGGAAATCCTCACTAGAAACCCCCATTCTTAATGTCTGAATGCTGCAAAGGGAATAATTAACATCTTAAACTAAGATGCTTTTCTCACCTCCAGGTCTTCCAGCCTGCCCTCAGTGTTCTGCTCTCCATCAGCATCCTGGCAGGAGTCAATCTTCTCCCTAGTTACTGAGATCCACTGCTGGAGGTCAGACAGTTTGTCATTATATGCCCAATGCTTCTGAACGTGGTCTTCACTCTGCTGTATCATCATCTAAAAATGATAAAAATATGTCAGCAACCAAAGACAGACCAAAAGCACTTTCTTTACTGGCTCTAACACTATGGTGAGCACAAAATCTCATAAGCAAACGGGAAAAAAAGCAGCTATTAAAAACCTATCCTTTTAGTATCAGTGGTGTGGAAAACACCTCCAAGCTCCTGCAGGCCTGAATTCAACCACACGGGGGGGTATTAAGAACTAGAATAGCTCCCTTCCTTCTCAGGGAATAGAGAAAATACATGTCTGGGGTCTTTGTGCCCCAGTCAATATCAAGTACATCTTACACTCCCTGAAGCAGAAATGACTGTACAGACTTGTTTGGCAAAAGTTCAGTTCAGTGGTAAATGGGATGACTGAAATTAGAAACTAGAATTCCATAGTGTATGTTCAGGTAACACTTTAACACATATAATTTTATAGTGAACTGCATAGCTAAGGAAACTTTATGAGCTCTTCTGTGAATCTTCTGAGATTGCTCTTGAGGTCATTTTATAGGTATTTTTGCAAGCTAAAAAACGCCTCAGGACAAAACAAGTATTTATGCAATCACAGCACAGCACTTTTCTCTCATTAATTTTTAGGTCACAAAGCCATAAAAACCCCAAACAGTTTAGTAGAAAGCCCCTCTCCCATAATCTGCGAAGTGCAAGCACCACCATGATAATATGAGTTTTTCTGGTCAGAAATCTTAGGCCCACTCCAGGAACAGTTTATATAGACATAAAATCCACGTGGATGGCATCCTATCCCCAAGGGAGATCACATTAGAGATAATCAGAGAATCCTGGAAGAGTTATCAAAGTCTTAAGAATTCAGTGCTTTCTTTGCCTGAAATGAAAATATCTGTCACTCAAAGCATGTCATGTCATATGCTCAAATATGTTTTTAAATAGTTTTGAATAGAGGCAACTCCCCAGGCAACTAAAAATTTCCTTACGTTACCTCCAGTGATCTCTTCAGGGCCTGAGAGTCAGATGAAAGTTGGTTCATTTCATGCCTGTGTGTGGTATTTGACTGAACAAGCTTCTCTACCTCCTCCATGTGAATTGCAAGCTCTGCCAAGTCATCTTGGATCATCTGCAGAGAAAAAGATAGATTCCATATGTGTAGTGTGCTAGGTATGGCATGGACTTTCAAAAACATACACCAAAGGTAGCTTCATTTCACAGTGTGAGGACAAAAAACCCCAGCAACAACCGCTGTCATTAAGAAAATTAATTGCTTTGATGCCTAGGAGTATATGTTTCTGAAAAAAATAGTTGGATGTCCTTTACATGTTACTGAGAGCTAACAAAGAAGATAAGTTGCTGAGAAGTGCCAAAGAAGCCATAGTATAACCAGCAAAGAACTGCAGTGACAACACCCCTGTCGTCACCAAGGATGAAGTGCCACCGTACAGGTGAACCATCACAGCTCACCATGGCAGTCACATCCCCTCTCCCAGGTATGTAATCCCACTGTATGCCTTCAACAGGCTCTACTGCATGTTGGACCCTTTGCTGCTCAAAACACTAACCAAAAAATTATCATCTTTTCCCGTCAATTTTTTTTTTCCTTATCTTGGACAGCTAAATCAGCTGTGGAATAAATCCAGTATGTGGCATAGTGACAAGGTAAGGAGCAGAAAGAGGAGAATACAGAAGGAAGTGGAACAGTGGAAATTCTTCTGGGGAAGTTAACCTGAACCAATCTATCCTGTGCAGTTTCACTGCTAGTGGGAAATGTCAGGCTACACTTTCTTTAGCAATTAAACTAGCCCAAGAAGGTGTACCACCAACAGCTTCCAGCTGCTTCTTTCTTCCCTCAAGCTCAGTTTGTCAGTGCTTCATCTGCACTGCTTTAATTTCATTCACTCATGCTATAAACTGGACCAAATGAAATTATCTAACACACCATCGAGGGGGAAGGTACTGAATTCTCAATACTAAGAAAATATGAGCAAACAGGAACTACAGTTAGCTGAGGCTAACATGGCTAAACAATACTCTAATGTACCTGGAGTCTCTGGAGTTGTGTCTTTTTACCCAAGAGGTCAGGCCGTGGCTCCTTCTCCAGATCTAATTTGGCTTTGATGGCAGATAATTTCTTCTGCAATGGTGCAAAACCAGCATCAAAGTTCTTATGTTGCAATATCAAATTCTAGATGGAGAAATAAGAAAACTGGTCCAGCATTCAACATATACCCCTTGGCATTATGTTTTGTCAATATCTGCTTCATATTCAGAACAAACACTGAGCTACACTATGCAACAGACCACACATTTATTGAATATTTGATTAACCTAGGAAAAGGGATTAGTACTAAATTTATATGTATAAAACTGGCTTAGTAAAGACTTCATCTTTGTCTTTATCACAGGCAAAGACAATATATGGGTTTTGTAGTTCACCTGGAGTTTGCTCTTGCTTTGCAGCAGACTTTTGTGTAGAATTTCTCTCTCCTTTGATGCTTCAGCTAATTCTTGAAGGAAAGACTGTGCTTTTTCCTCACCAAGGACATTGTTTAGCATATCTTTCTTTATCTGTAATGTCATCAACTTTTCTTTGAACTGGGAGCTTTCAGCCAGAGCAGCCTGAAGGAAAAAAGTTCTTCCAGTGAAATCACACACAAAAAAATCATATAACAATATTATTCTCACACAAGTCACACAATCAAAACAGTATGACAAAGTCAGGTAAAAACAGCATGCTGGGCCAACAAGGGATAACAGAAGGTACCTGGACAGTGCCCAGTTAAAGGAAAAATCTTCCTGATAATGCTAGAGGCACCAGGGCTGCATCCATTTTGTGAACAGAAAGAGAGGTAAGCTGTACTATGGAAAGAGATGTCTGTGCAGAGGAGAAGCCTAAACAACCAACAGAAAGGACAGCTTGAATGCTCGTCCTGAGGATAAATTCCATCCCTGTTCACAGACACATTTATTCTGGAGATCACAGGGATGCAAAGTAACAAACACACCTTGCTGGGCACATGCACTAATCGTGCATCTATATCAGCACAAAATTCTTTAACAGATTCCACAAATTTCCCATCCAGGGAGATCTGGGCTAATGCTAAACAATATTATATTCATTGTTAAAGATATCTAGCACGTTCTGCAGCCTGCTCAGCTGACAACTCCAGTTAACCAAATGGAAGGCAGAAAATAAGACAATGTACTACAGCTGGAGCCAAGTAAAGAGCTCCATCCCTACTGTGGGTTTTCCTGCCATACTGGCAGGACCTTTCAGCTGCTGCTGCCTGGCAGCTGTATGCAGGCTTGGTCAAACCCACATTTCTGAACTCAGCAGCAGCTTTGCTACCTCAATGTGATCCAGTTCTGGCTCTGAAGTCTCCAGGAGCATCTGGACTGACAGCTTCCACTGTTCAAAACTTTGCAGGGGATTTTGGATGAGTCTCCACAGCTGGGTTTCTGTATCAGCGCTCATTTTAGAAGTCTTGCTTCTAACACTGTAAGGATAAAATGACAACCAAGAGAAGGATTATGAAGAAATCCAAGCCCAAACATTCTATTCTTCAAGGCATGAATTAACACAATACTGGGGTGTAAACCATACACAGCACAAAAGCCTCAGTCTGTTTTACTGCCTGAGCCTGCTGTTGCGTACCAACAGCTGCTCTGTCAGTCAGAGACATCTGACAAACTTTATTTAGATGTCGTAGGACACATTTGTCTTTTGTGCAACTGTGTATCAGGAGGTACTTTGCTTTTCTAGTAGCCAGCAGTCTTCCCTTGTATGTATGTGATCTTTCTTGGCTGCTGTCACCAATGTGATTTAACAAATCATATTATTGGAGTAGCCTCACTGACTCATGGGAGGAAAAAATCACAAGTGTTTAGAATGTAACTGCAGTTGCCTGTAAAAAAAAGGTTTTGTTTCTTTAAAAATTACATTTAAAAGTCTTTGATAACCTTATGTTAACACAAAAAGTGAAAAATAAATTTTTATTTCAGATACAATTATTTTAAATTTTGAAGAATCACTTGAATTTATATTAGTACATAGAGGTGATTCTGATAAAAAAACTTTGTATTTATGTATATGTATATGTAACATCCATACACAGCTCTATTACTGGGAGAAAAAAAATGAATCAGCAAATCTTCAATGAATATCCCGGTTTTTCTAAAAAAGAACACAGCCCAAGCACAGCCAAGTGACAAGGCCCAGCAGTGACACACCCCATGGAGCTGCCTCCTGTTTTTCTCAGCTTGCTTGACCTCCCAGTTTGCAGAATCCTGCCTGGTTTGGCAAAATGCAGCCCAAACTTTATGTTCACAGGGGAACAGTATCTTGCAAACTCACAAGACAAGCAGGTGAGAGCAATGCCAATCAGGATCAATACTGCCTTTCCATAAAAACAGAAGCAACAATCTTACCTGTGTCACTGGGCCATGACGGGGCTAAACAAAGGAAAGTTTGCAGAGGCCAAAAGCTCTGCAAATAGAAAGTTCTGACTTTACATGTCCTCTGCCATTTGCTCTGCTGCCCCTGTCAGGCTCAGTGGGAAGCTGCCAGACTTTCCAAAGAAGCTTTGAGAGAAGCTGGCAAAGAAGCAGCTGCCATTTTCTACTCAGAGGCAAGTCTCCTGCCTTCTTTGCTCCTCTCTCAACTCTGTTTACTTGCTAGTTCTTAAACTGAAATCCTTTCCCACAGTGACCTATAACCCTTCCAGCAGGACAGCATACTGTGCACAGAGGGAAATAAGCTGGGATACAGGAAAAGAACTGACCTTCTTTTTTCCCTTAAAAAATGATCCTTTCTTCTAGTTTGCAAAATTTGCTGCAGCTTCTGTACTTCCTGATTCCAGGCAGCCTGGAAACGGAAACACTGAAGTCTGGGAGAGGCTAAACTTTCAGAGTTTCCAACCCAAGGCAAGTTGAAAACAGGAACATGCATATAAGCTGCCAGGAGAAGGGGAATAAACTCTGCCAAATAATTGCTAAGGCTGGTGAGTCACCGTGACAAACTCAACAAGGGAGGGCCATAATTCTTCTGAACCGTTTACTACCACAGCTCCTGTCCTGATTTTCTAGTTGCTAGCATGAAAGGCAAGCAAAATACATAAATTATTATTATAAAATGCTAATTAGATCAAATTAGCTGCCAACAATCTAATTTTCTTCAAACCATACACAACATTAATGATGTAAGATCATTGCTTGAAAATGACCAGGAGCCTCCAGCTCCTAGCAGATGACTAAAATTACAGCTTTACTGAAACATAGAGGCAGATGTAATTATCAAAAGCTTTTTTTTTTTTTTCTACTCATCACATACAATTGGATGGCATATCACTTTTTTTCTTAGGCCCCTGACAATTCCTGAGAGAAGATTCCCCCCACCTGCCCACCATAATCAGACTTCCCAGTACCTTTGATACTGCTGTATTGCAGAGACAACACTCTCAGCGTGTGGCTGCACATCTTGGGAAAACCGTAGCAGCTCCTTAAGCTGAGCCTTCAGCCTCTCAATCTTTGACTCTTCTGCAGCCAGAGCTGCTCTTGTTGCCTTAATTATAAAAATAATGAACAGATCACACCTTATGTAGTGTCTGGCATATAAAATAAGAAGTAAGGCTGTGTTTCAGGGTATGCACAAATCCCCTTTCAGTGGCTTTTTTCCTGGTTATAAGGAATATGGTCTTTGCTAAGACAGAAAACGTTCTCAGCAACAGTTTTTTTTTTTTCCAGCAGGCTCTCTCTCCTCCCCTAACACTGCCCAGCCTCTGCATCTGATCTGCAGGGTTCACTGTTTGAACAGAGTGAATCCCAAACAGGGTTTCAGTTCACTGATTCCAGTATATAACATAAGCTGCATTTTTGGAGCAGTCTCAAAAGCATCTGTTTGCCTGAACAGATCTTCCTTAGAGACTCACATACAGAGGATATTAATTCTAGGGTGACTCAGGGAAACAAAACCAACTAAAACCCATGCAAATGTAGCTGGATTGAACCAGTCTAAATTTTTTTTATCTTTTTTGCATATACTTTTCCCAGTTAGTCCTGCATAGCTCTAAACATACAAACAGCAATGAAAGGCATTTTGAGAACAGATAATAAATGCAAAAACAGCCCTCAAGAGAGTATTAAAGATTCTTATCTACTTAATGTGTGACAATTTTTTCACACTCAGATTTTTTTGCAGCAGATTGGTTTTGGTGTAAATATTGGATTGCTACAATCTTGGGACTTCTTAGTACTGATGATGTGTCTGCCAGTAAAGGAAGAGAGGTACCTATCTTACAGAGATGATGGATATGACATAGCAATGGTCTTACCAAATACCTCAGAAATATGTCTACTTGTGTCTGTGAATGCACTTGTGTCTGTGTATATATATATATTCAGTGAGGCATTAATTTCCTGCTTCTTTTTAAGTGAAGCAAATTGTGTTGTTTGCTCTGTATTGTGCTCCTTTTGCATATGATCCCTTTGAACTCTAGGCACAAAGTCCAGCACATCCTCCAAGCCTGCTCCTTCTGTGCAGTGTAAGATGAAGGCTGGGGCGGTTCATTCCATTGTCAGCGGACACATTTTCCTCACTGTGTTTCACACACACTCATACTCTTTCCTTATCATCTCTAACCAATGGGACAGGTATCTGTTGGATGTGACTATGCATGTTCAGTCTACAGCTGCACTTGATCCTCCACAAAAAGGATAGCAACTTACATTGCATTTTTTCCACAGAATTACAAACTCATCTTCAGTCTTTTCCCCTTCCCCAGGGTCCAGGTCATTTTCTAGTCTCTGTAGATCTTTCCTCAGCTGCTGGATGTCTGCTTCTAATTTTCTGGCTTGGGACTCATAGGCACTTTCAGACTGTTGGATCTTGAGCAATCTCTCCTCCTCCTCACTACTCAGCAGTTTCAACTTCTCCAAGGCTTTTCTAAGCTCTTCAAGTTCATCCTTCAGTCTTGCAGATCCAAGTGGAGAGGTATTCTGAATCACCTCTGCACATTGATTTTCAAGGTACTTCCATTTCTTTCCACCACTCCTAATGTCTTTGGCAATTTCCTGCAAAAAGAAGTTAAATAAAAATTATCTGCAGGAATGGGAAGCTGGGGAAAAAGCTGAAATCAGTAGGAAAAAAGATCACCTCTCCTGGTTGTACGTATTTTGGTTTTCACTTCCTATTTCAAAATATGTCTTTTTCAAGTGACCAGAAGCCAGGGTTAGTCTGCCTTCTGAGTAGTACTAATTGCCATTGATTCTGAGAATATTGGTTTTCATTAATGCTTACCACCTGAGATCCCTGACAAAGAGAACAGGAGCTGCAGACACTAGATATATATCAATAGTTGGATCTCAGAGATTTTAAGCTAAACATTAAAAGCATTGGCACCAAAATAAAGGATATTGTTCTCAGAACTGGTCTTTTCATCACCAGCTCTAAACTCTCAAGAACTGTGAACCTTCAGGGTCTATTTGGATCATGTTTACCAAATCTGATTTATTTAAACAAGATTCTCAAAGAATCACATAACCGTTGAAGCTCAGGCTTTAAGAAAAACAAACCAGACCAGTTTGTGACTCATACTGGAAGAACCATACGTACAAACAGTTTCAGGACCTCATACAACTCATCTGCCCTAGCCCATGCTAAAATCACCATCTTTTTTGTACGTTTAATTCTTTTCTCAAGGACACCCTTGTATGGTTTGAGCAACACATATGGGCTCATATGTGAAAAACACACAGCTCTAACTCCTTGTTAGAGCTATATTGTTCAAGGACCTTCAGTGCCTTTAGCTTGTCCTCTGCTGAAGACTTGGTTGCTTCTCCAATGCAGCAGTTTAATCTCTCTGTGACACCATTCAGCCACGACTGGAACTGGTTGACACTGGTGCTGTACTGCTCATGTTCCTTGGTTATTGTTTCAAGCAGTTTCACTCTGTTCTGTAACAAGAGACATCAGAAGTGGTGAGGACTGTGCTTATCTGTCTCTTTTTCCTTTTTATTGTAACCCAGAATTTATAAACAAGACTTTCTTTTTACGAGCCCCAGTAACACTTGGCCTCCACTGGAATTCAAAGTTTACCTTGAGAAACAGAACACAAAAGTACACAAAGGCTTGCTCCTGTCTGCATTTTGCTGCAGGCTCTCAATGTCTAAGACTCCAAGAACACAATCTGCAAGGCCCTGTCAGCTGAATTTCTGGCTTTCCAAAACTTCCTACTCTCTCATTAGAAAAAGAAAAGACACAGAAGTTTGTTTCTGATTTTCAATTTGAGATACAAGCAGTTATGTTCCTCTTGTGTGTTAAAAATAAAGACGAGCCCATCTTCCTTATCTCTCAAAATGAAAATAAAAGAATGCAGTAGAGGCATGAAAATTATTTTAAATTGTTCATTATTTAAACAGACTGCATTGAAAATGGCCATCACCTTCAATTGTGTAGTCCAGGCACTCTTGTACTTACTTAGCAGGTCATAAACTATTCTGTGGTGGTATCACAGACTCTGGAAGCAAATTCAAGCCAATGGAAAGCAGGCTTCATTTTTCAAGTTACTGCCTGTGCAGCCTATAACCAACAATTTATAAGGGCCTGTACATCACGAGTTGCTGCCTGCTGATCCAGTCTGGCACTCTTCACATGTCAGAGTCACATTTGCTCAGACCGGCCTTGCTTGCCAGCCCAAGTTCAGGCCTTTTTGATTTTGACACAAATCACTTGCTCTGTTGTTTCACTAGTATAATATTCAACATAAGTGTTATCTTGTGCAAAATCAGACTGATTTTTTCTTGCCCTTCTCCAGTTGGCATGGAGAGCAATTGAGGTACACTGTGGTTACATTAGATTTTAAAAAATCATTCCTTGTGCAATCCATTTAGTGCTTGCAGCACACTTGAAATCACCCTTTGCTCTCACAATGGGCCAAGTTTCATTTTGTGTAATACAGGACACAGCACTGGCCTCTGAGCAGCTGCCCTCCAGGGCAAGTAGAGTGACAGCTGCAATGGTGGGTAGAGCTGAAAAATCCCCTTTGCATTTCCCTTGTCCCTGTGAGGCTCTGGAGAGGTCTCCACACCTGCCAACCTGCCTGAGGTGGCAGAGAGCCATCTCCATTCTGTCAGCCAGGCCAACAGGGTCCCCCGTGTGCTGGGGGTGGCTCTGGGACTTTCCCTTCACCTTTGGGACAAGGTATGCCCATGGTGCACTACAAAGTCATACCCTGCAAGTGGAACACCACCAGTCTGTTTTTCACACTGCCACTTCAGTCTCTGCTGACTTTTACAAATCCTGAGTGACTCCCCTCAAGTTAGTTGACTTGCTGTGGGACAAAAGAGGAACACCTAAGGGACAGTTGTTTCCCATGGAGGATGAAATGCTGCCTGTTTATTAGAGCATGACCTTTAATAGCACCAGCCATACACAGATTTGGATGAAACCAAAGGGTGGAATTATGACTGCAGACTTCTGTGGCCAAGATGTATCCAGCAGAACACCTCACTTGCTAAATCCCCGTGTGTCAATTCTGAAATCTGCAGAGGCTAAACAATTCATGCTTTGACCTCAAGTCAAGGATCTGAAGAAGACAACCTTACAGCAGTATAAAAGGGCCACACATCAAAGTGACCCAAGTCAGGCTAAGCTTATTGACTCCAGGCAATTAGATTATTTTACTGGCAGAAGCTCCAAAAGGCATAAATCAGAATAACAAAGCAGAGATTATTATGCTCAAAAATCTTAGGCTGATATACAGAGGGGTTCAAAAGTAAGTCAAAACAACCTACCCTTGGCCAACTAGAATAAAGGAATAAGCAGTTTGGGTGAACTGCTGATCTGTGAGGTCAAGGAATAGATACCATGGATCTGGACAGACTGTGCTAGTTGTCAGACAAAAGGCTTACAAACAGTTGGCTGAGCTTCCCCCCACAAGAGGTTACGCAGGAAAACTTTCCAATAATGAAAAATAAGGTATCACCTGCTCCTGTTAGGGGAGCAGCACAGTGTGAAACTCAACATCCACATTCACTAGGCTAAGGTGAGGAGACATGAAGCAAGGACATGGCCCTGTGAAGAGTAAGAGCACAGACAGGAAAGGAATGGGTTTGCCATGGGCTGCAGAGACAGGGATGTGTCTGGGCAGAATATACCCAGCCCTGGGTACTCAAGGAAGGTAGACAGAAGCTTAGGAGGCCCTCTTCCCTAAGCTCCCTTCACTGTCAGTGAAGGCAAATAAGCCTCCTCTGGAAGGCAATCTAGAGCACATAAAGGAAGTTCCTACTTTAAATCCCTCTGTGGTGTCTCAAGAAGAGTACAGAAAGCTCCTGTAGCCCTTCCTAATACTTTTAGTCTTACCCCTGGGGTACCTTTGCAAACTATTGTAAGTATCTAGGTTTCAGTTAACAGAGACAACATGGACTGAAATTAATCTGATGCACTCAGACGTATTTAATATAATTCGTAAATATCAACATCCCATATATCATAACTTTTCTTACCATCTTCAATCATCATTTATGCTGAAACATATAACCATTTACCTCTGCATATTTTTAATTTCCTGAGCAAGGGAAAGCATGTAGGAAATGGCTGCCACATCTAAAAATATTCCTATCTAGGTAATTAAAAGATACGCTTTTAAAATTTGCAAATGCTAAAGACACATGTTAGCGCTAATGAAAAGAAAACCTCCCACCATTTGCTCATACCAAAGAAGCAGTATCACATTTAAGAAACACTGTCCAAGAGCCTGCCTTCTGATAGAGCTGGACAACTGCACAGGGTCTAAAAATGCTCTTCAAACACCAGAGTAATGTACAAATACCAGCGAGCCTCCTGTGCTCAGGCATTCAGCTGGCATCTGCAAGTCACATTTAGTCAGGTCTCTCATCATGTGAGGAGCCAGAGCAATCCCCTTAAAACTCCTGTGTCTCATTCATTCATTCATTCCTTCCTTCCTTCCTCTTGCCCATTGGAAAAGGTGGCAGGGTTTCCCTCACAAGTGTTATACTTTCCAACACAATTCCCAAGGTGCCTGTAACCTTGGCATTAGATAATAAACTCCTCATTTAAAAATTCAAGGCTTTCCAACTCCCTTCTTTGTTCCATACCTCCTGAAAGAGGGATTTCTTAGCTGGATTCTCTCACTCCATCCTTCTATGAACTGTGGTATTTATAACCAATGCCAAAAAAAAGCTTTTTCTAGTGTCTCAGTTGGCTGGAAACATAAAGACATATTTTGTCTAACTAGTATGAGCCACTTCCTGATCTCATTTACACCAGCACATATCCAAGTCGGTTAGAGAAATCACACTATGTAAAATCAGTCTCAGAGAGGTCACATTCTGGCTTTGAGTATTCAAATTACTTGTCTAAAAGAACAGCTTTATTAAAATAACCAATGACTGTCTCCAGCTTCAAAACCAAAGACAGTTTTGGTGAGGAGGGAGTGAATGATAATTTCAAATGGCAATCTAGACAGACAACGCCTGAATTCCCAAGAACCTTCTTATTTGTATATCCAGATACCTTGTAATCAAGGGTTCTACCTTTAAAAATAAATAATCAGTGTTGATGCCCAAGTCTGCTGGTAGCTCCTCTGTGGTAGCTGCAGCTACAGAATTCCCAAACACACTCTAGATTTTGGAGGGACATTAGCAGTAGTTGTATATTTATGGCTAGAAAAGTATCTGAACTACATGCTCACAAAAGATGCCAGATTAGGGTTTTTTTTGTCACTTTTGGGGCTTGAGGTATTTCACTCCAAAAGAGAAAATGTATCTATGGGGCAAGCAGGGCAATGGAATAAGCATCTGAATGTTGTTGCTCTCACAGTGTGATCTGAAGTTAACTTTGTACAACAGCATCCAGGGAGGGAAAGCATCCATCACTGTCAGGCTCCAGCTCTGGACTGGTGCGTAGGTGTGGCAGCATTATAACAGAGGCAGACAGCAGAACCAATGTAATGAAAATTATTTCTATTGGCACCAGGTAATTTCCAGCATATGAAATTCTGGCAGTCACTAGGAGCAAAAACTAGGTTTTAATTTCTATATGTTTGGTATAGATGTATCTATATATATATTTAAAATATCCCTTTGAGTACTTCTATTGATTTGATTAGTAAGAAAAAGAATTCTTCTGCCCATCCATAGATGTCTGCCCCTCAGCCTTACCACGTGGTCTAATCCTGTTTTTATTTGAGTTTTAGAAGTTAAAAGTACAAGCGTTTTCTGAAATCTTTACTCAAAAATAGGGTGAAAGGAAATCACCAATACTAAAAGATGAAGCAGGATGTCTTACACCAGCCTATCTAACAACTGTTCAAGCTGAAAGATTAGCATTGGGCAAGAATTAGTATCTGTGTGCATGAAAATCTTTCAGATAGTGGAAGTGGCCACTGAGCAAAGTGTTGGGCCAGAGCTGACTCCCACCTCTGTGTTTCCCAGTTCTGCAGGCAGGGAGGGCAGCCCTGGGTCTCAACTAATCCTACTTCCTCCAGCAAGGCTGTGTCCATTGTAATATCCCTGGCTCCTGGAATGGGTACTCTGCATCTGGTTATACATGAACCACTAGTGTGCTAAAAGATGAGGAACAATTCAAACTTTATAAAGCAATATTCACTAGGTCACAGCAAGCAGCCTGCAGTTACTTTACAGCAACACACTGTAAAGCACCATGTGAGAGCATCCCAATTAACATCACCCCAGGACAACAGCTCATCTTGGGACTTGACAATTGTTTCAAACAGTCCATTGACTGAAGGAACAGGGGTCCTCAGCTCTGCTTTGCAGCCCTACCAGGTAAGCCCCATCACTCAAGGGGCAAACAACAGGAGGAGCAAGTAGCAAACGACACCACAGATGGGAGGAATTTGAACACCTCTCACTCTTTATAAGTGTACCTGAGCTTCTTGTCTGATTCCTTCATATTCCACCCTCATTTTCTTCTGAGCATCCTCATCAACGCTGGGGTCACCTATCCTGCTGAACAATGAAGCAGCTTCCTCCAGCAGCCTTTCCAGCAGGACTGACTGATTTAGGACATCATTCTGCAAAACCTGAGCATGGCTCAGCTGCCACTGCTTCTCCTTTAAGCCAAGCTGCAACTCAATGTCAGGCTCCAAGGTCACCCTCATGTTGTGAATCCACGTGTAAAACTCATTCTGGGCTTTCAGGTACTCGCTCCAGTGCAGCCAGACCCACTCAATGCGGCTGTTGGGGAGAGCAAGGGAGAGGAGTTAGATGAAATGATGATGGGAGCAGTGGAGACCAACAATTTCAAAAGGCCTTCAAAGCAGTGCATGAGGTTCTCAGCAATTTTAACTTGCTCTGACTTTGCAGGGTTTGGATTCACTTCCCAGGTCCTCTCTGCTTTGGGGAGGAAATATTCTGTATAAGGTCCCCATGCCTGTCCAAATTCATCACTCCAGGCCATGGGGTGGGTGGGCCAGGTTGTGAAGGCTGAGGTCTCACTGATCCTCTCTCCCCACACAGTCCCCAAAATGCTCATGGGACTGAGATTAGCAGGGATTTGCTATCTACAATCCAGGGAGCAGAGAGAAGCAGGAAGCACTTTATGAAAGCACTGGAGGAAATAGCTGCCTCAACACACCCAAGAGTGTGTTTGTCTTACCTGTGGCAATGAGTAATGTATATGGCTGTCTCTTCCCACAAGGCTTTAATGTCTTTCAGTTTAGAGAGTACCTCATGCTTCTTATCCTCACTGATGCTGCGAAGAGCAGCATCTGCCTTCACAAGAATCAAGTCCATTTTCAAGCTGCCTTCTGGTTCTAGTGCACGTATTTTCTATGAGAAAAACAAATGATACTGAAAGCATGGAAAGAAAACAAGCATAATTGATGAAATGTAAACTTTGTTTTACCCAGGAATCATGAACTCATAGAATCGTTTAGGTTGGAAAAGACCCTCATGACCATTGAGTCCAGTTGTTACCACAACACTACCATGGGATGGAAATGTTTCTCTACAACACAGATAATTAACCCTTCCCACCTAACTCCCTGCTGCAGTTTCTCCTGAAAGGAAAATAAGAACTTTTTTCAGACATATTTATTCTTAAACATCCTAAAGGACTGAATTTAATTGAAAAACCACACACAGTTGAAGAAGTTTAAGTTAGCTACAAAAACCAGACTATACTCTATGAAATGCCTTTGGCTGTGTTTCCATTGCTGTTATAAGGTTACAGCACCGTGATGCCACAGGCCAGCTGTTCTTCCCCACCTGCCAAAGCACAAAGAGGCAACCTCCACAGGGTACACTGCAACCTCTCAATTTTAAGCTCTACTATAAGAAATCATGAAGCATATTAAAAAGGCTTCCTAGTGCAAATAAAAGTTGGCTTAGAAAAGAAGCCAACAGAAATTAACTAGTGGAATTTTCTGCCTGCTACCAAATTTTGCTTCGACCCTAAATTGCTAAGTTATGAATTGGTGAAAACGTGTATCTTACACAAATAGGAATTCCAGGAACTGAAAGTGGAGTCATGTAATTTTAAGTATCCCGAGATGGAAAAATCAACACAAGTTCTGTACAATTTAACAGATTAATTATCCCCCAATTCAGATGTCAGCTTTCAACATTACTTTAGCCAAACTTTTGATACTATCAAATTAGCTTTTCTTGCTGCTCTTCCATAAACTCCTGGCAAACTGCAGACTTTCCAGTTTGGAGAAAAAGGCTTCTACAATGAAAACACCAAGATTTTCAAAATCAGCAATTACTTTTGGTAAAATTAGGCCTATGGGATTTGATCACATCAGTTATTGCAAAGGTGAGACAGCTAAAAGGTGTTTGCATCTCCAGTCCCACATTCTGGGAAAAGCAAAGCCTGTTCTTTTGGCATGTAGGCAGCACACCTGCATGTGATGTATAAACACTTGTTTGGAGAAATTATTTACTAAGAAAGGTGTGATTAATAGAATCCAGGGAAGCAGGGCAAAGGGCAGGGCAAAGCAAGAACATACAAGCCACAGCTGTCATCCAACAGGTACAGTATAAGAGTTAAGCTGTATTCTAAGCCTAGTATTTTTCCAACAATTAGAAGCAAACAACAGCTAGAGAGAAAGCAGTGGCTGTACAGTCATTTTTCTTTTTCAAATCTGTTTTTTACATTATTTGTCTCATTGGCTGACATTTTCATTAACAAATTAACAGAAAATAAACCACAGGAAGGAAGCATGAAAAAAAACTGGCAAGCCAGGTGCAAAAAAAGAATGGAAAACTGAACACTGGATTTGAAAACAGCCAGTAGGTGAAGCAGTGAGCACATCATGAGGACATTCAAGCTGGAGACAGAAGCCAGGCCCAGAGAGGACGCAGGATGAAGGAGCAGGAGGTGGTTAAGGTACACACAGGAAGAAAGATGATGAATCTCCAAAGTCTGAGTTGAAAGGATTTCTTAACATGACTTTTTGCATGTTACAGACCTCCTCTAAAGCCCACAGAAGTAAACAGGCTTCAGCAGTTCAGGCCATATGAGATCACCACAAATCTCTAGATTTGTCTTATAAGTTGTTATCTCTGCCATGAATCCCCTTTGCCAAACTACCACTCTTCTACTAGAGTTCCTGTGTTTCTTGCATGTTTCTTGAGATTGTACACAGCATAGTTTCCCAGACAAAAGGGTGAAAATAATTTAAGGTCAGAAAAATTAAGCTACAGACCAAGATAAAATGCTTCAGGTTTTTATGACTGACATGCAAATCTAGCATCACTCCATGACTCCATCACTCCATAAACAGTCTCTATATTATGCCACAGGCAAGATCCATCCTCCAATAAACCACAGTTAAGAAAAAAGGCTGAAGACATCACTGTAAACTACCTCATCATCCATGTAAGCCTGCAATGTTTATTGTTAAACTTCAGAGGAGGCAGTCCAAATATAAGTAGACACACAAAAGGAGAGACTTTGGGGTAAATAACAATGGGAAAGATCTTGCCATTTAAATTAAAGAACAGATTACTTGGAATTTAAGTTAATAAAAGTATAAAAATAGTTTCAATGTTAGTCATAGAAAGATCACCACTCCCTCCAATGGTACAAATGGGACAAACAGGAGTGTTTCCTTCTCTGAGATTACAAGACCTAGATAACATCTAATGAAACTGAAGTTAATGAATGTAAAATCACTGTAAGAGAGCAGGCACAGTCTGCAACAGGATCTCGCTGGGAAGAGTTATAAAACAGATTAAGTAAAACCAGGAAAAAAATGAGAACTTCTACCTTTTCATTGAACAGATCATAAGGGCATCTGTAAATCCTGTTATCATCAAGGTTATGGAAAAGGACAAAGGAATTACTCTAAAACAGCCCATTACCAGGACACTGCAATCTTTTTCTATCAGTGCCAGAGTCCTGGAGGGGATGGAACACTAACATGATCTGATTCTTTTATACTATATGCTGGTTGTCTGCAAATTACTATGGTAATTGCAAGCAGTAAACAAATTGTTCCAGGCTTGAGGAGAGTGTAAACATTTTAACCTGCCAAACCTGCTGCTAGTGTTCCAAATCAATCTGAAAATCTTGGAAGCCTGTGATAGTAGACTGCCATCCTCTTTTTCTACATCTGTAAACAATTTGCAAATAGAAAATTTAAAAGAATACTGATGTGAACCCATCTACACAGGCCCAATGCTCCAACAAGCAGGGGCAGCTGACAATCTCCTGATGGAAAACTCCTGAGCTCACAGCAATAACTGCTGTAACAACAGCAGCAGTGAGAGCCACCTCCGAATTCCATCGCTCTTCCCTTACCTCAGTCTCTCTCAGTCTGGCTTCTAGGGCAGATCGAGGTCCTTTGGTGTTGTCATTGATCCTCAGTCTCTCTTGGATGGCCTTCATCCAAGCTTCTGCGTTCTCCACACTGCTGTCAAATTCATCCTGTAGCTGCTGAGTCATCGCATTTGAAGAAGCTGAAAGGATAGGAAACAGGGAGGTAAGCAGGTTTTGGGTAAGACCTGAGCAGGAATGAAAGGCAATCCAAAGGAGAAAGAGAGAAAAGCTAATGATGTTATAGCTTTCCTTTTGAACAATAATACCAAAAAACTGTAGCAGTATCACTGGTCAGTTGAGCGCAGAGAACATATTCACACTGCAGCTTTACCAAATGAAAATATACCAGGAAACAAAAAGAAGGTGGAGAACTGTGGGAGGTTCCATTACAGTAAACAGACTTAATTCAAAGCTTTTAAATGAGATTAATTTGGTGTTTGTGTGTATTCCAGATTAGCTACACCAAACACAAACACCTTCTGTTTCTTCCCAGAGTCATGTCTGTGTAACACTCTCCCAATGCCTTTCCAGGCTCATGTACTGAGCATCTGACACCAGACTAACAAAGTACTTTGGCACATGCTTAACTTAGAGCTCTATAAACTGCTGTTGTAGAGGTGTTAAAGCTGCTGAGAACAGGATCAGATGCTTAGACACTCAGTTAACTTCTTGTGCTGAGACCATGCAGAGGTTACCTGAATGCACATGCAGTGAGTCTGGGATACACACACAATGGGAACTGGCCAGCAACTTCCAAGACAAACCACAACAAGACTTCACAGGGCTTATCAATACTGGTGGATGTCTTCTTTTGCCATCTCTTTTACTCCATACCAGGCTCCAAGCTTTTAATTTTGCTCTCCCTCTCTCCTGTTGCCCATTCCCAATCAGCAGGAACGTATGATGCTTGGCTGCTCTGTTAATGTCTCTGTTTAGAGCACAAGCTCTCCACTGCCCAGACAGTCTCCTTTGTGCCTGTACAATAGAGCAGAGCCATCCTAGGCTCACCCCTAGCACTGCTGGACTAAACTTGACTAATAAGGATGAGCCATAACAGAGCACCCTGTAGGTCAGCTCCACTGAAGTGAACAGAATGAGAGCCACTGCCATTCAATGGGCTTGGATCACATCCTACAACTACTGCCAGCCAAGCTGCCAGTGTTTTGTGGAAAATAAAATATTCTTCCTCTTTGTTATTCATCACTTTGTTATTCAGCACAAAGTTTGGAACTTAATTACTGAACCCAAGTTTGTTGTGCAGAATTCAGTTCCACAGAGTCCCTCAGTTTCCATGAAACGATTCATGCAGAAGAAAGTGCTCAGTGTGAGAGGCAGAGCATGGCTCCTGTGAAGATGGACCAATGGTGGTTTGCAACCACCACAGCTCTCAGCAGCTCAGTCTTTACAAGGGAGAGCCATCCTTCTGCTCACAAGCAGAAAGCTCCCCACCATCCTGCCAATGTTCCTTTCCACGAGGTAAAAGGATTCATGCAATATTAGAGGTCCTTCCCTGCAGCTCCCAGTGAGTTTTCTTCCACATTAGACCAGAGAAAACAAAATGTCAGCATTCACAACAGTCTGAACTGTTGCTTCCTGGCTGTCAGCGGGCTTTCTACTCAACAGGTCCCAGAACAGAACAAAAGAACTGCAGAGCAGCTACTGTACCACCCATGGGGAGAGCTGAAGCAGCGGATGGGGTCAGACCTCCGTGTGCACACCAGCAGAGTTGCATTTGTGTGAAAGAGGGAATTCCTCCCTAAGTGAGACCTGTCAGACAGGACAGAATCTAAGGCTGTAGCTCTCAGAATCTGAGAGTAGCTTTAAAAAGAGTGACCTCACCTTTAAAAGTTTTAAAAATAAAACAGGATGTACTGGATTTAGCGAGGGTGGTGTGGCATGGGGCAGCTACTCCCTCTCTCAAATATACAAAACGTGACAAGATATATAATTAAAGCTAAAATCACTGACTTACATCATAACAGTACTAAAGAGGAAGCCAGCTAATGGAGTAATGTTATTTTCAGTGGATTGCTAGATAGCTGTGTCCTTCTGCAAAAATGACTGGTTTAGAACTGACATTTCTGAACTACAATAATCGAGTTCTTGGAAAAGAGCACATATCTCATTGCAGCTCTAAAACCAACTCATTTTCACGTTAACATTTCTCATTAGATCTGGCAGTTGTAGAGGGACTGTCCCCTAAAACTCCCCTTGTTACATACATACATACATAAATATGTTCTAGGCAAACAGTTTCTGAATGCTCAAGTATGAGTGTGGTGGTTCCAAATTATGTTATTTTGAAACAAAAACTCACAGTGCATTTGCTGGATAGACCCTGACAAGAAGTGGCATTCATTTCCTAGGAGAGGTTTCTATTCCCGGCAACATCCATATCATATTTAAAATTGGCTTCAGTACTTCAGTCATGGAGTAGCCAATACAGAACATAATGTTATCCTAGTCCTATTTTTTACAAAAAGTTGAGGGCAATCTTACATGGTTAAGAAGCAGTGGAAAACCTACTGTCATCCAACAGGAAGAAAATCCCACTCACACTCTGCCCTCATGCTGCTGCTCTCTGAGCACGAGGAATTTCTGCCAAAACCTCACAGTAACACAGCCTCCCCCCAACCCACACACAGTCAATCCACGTAAGCAGTCAACACAGGAAACCACAAAAAAGTTATTGCAATATTAAGAGCACCAGCTTGCAAATGAAGAGAAACACTTTGCTACTCCAACTACAGGCATAAAACATAATTGACTGATTTTGACCAAGCAATTCCTGTATCTAGTACCACAAAGATGTTTAAATTTAGCATGGACTCAATGCCCAGGTGGATTTCATAGTAGTTATAACCTGCAATATCTGACATGGATTTTGGTTGCCTTTTGAGACCTCCTGTCCTCCCTCTGTGCAGGGCAGCCAGATGCTGGCTGAAGTAATCAGCTACAGCACCTGACTTTTGTTCTGGACCCCTTCCCAAGCACTAACAGCATGGTTCAAACCTGCAAGGTAAAAGTATGATTTCTGACTTACTGTCTGCTTGGGAGGAAGAATAACTGCTGTCTATTTGAGATATAGCAAGATCTGTAACTCCTTTGTAAATTCTTCTAAAGCTGGGAGTAAAGATTAGTGGATAAAAGTTAACCATTCAACATCATTCACCCCATTTCTATTGCATCATTGGAACTAAAAGATTGAGCAATACTCCTGGACATGAAATTAAACAATTCTGGATCCTGATCAGCACAAAAAGCACAAAGGAGACATAGTGGCTCCTGGAACAGAGCTAAGCTGTAGAGCTGTGCAAAGCCATCATTCACACACCAACCTGAAACAGCAGCAGACCATTAGAGACACCTGTACAGTGGTGCAAGAGCCCCTGTCCCAGGCTCAGTCTCTGGGACCCACTGTGCCATGGAAAGCCTTTCTTTAATCACTGGTGAGATCCTCTGAGCAATTTGTACACAATTGTTTTTCTCACAATTATTTTCAAATGCATCCAGCTGCTCAAAACTGCTTTCCATTTAATGGGACTTAAATCAGTGTATAAATTCATACTGTGGAAAGCACATTTACACTGTAGAAATCACTTGGAATCTCTATACATGTTACTAAATGAGGGCAATAACTATTTGTAAGAAATTCTGGCATAGATAATGACATGCTGAGCAAAACCCAGTTTTATTTGTCCAGATGCAGTAACACTTTCTTGGCAGAGGTAATAAAGAAGCATATTTCAGGGTGTTAAACAGAACTGACCCAGGACAGCTCCTGCAGTATATCCACAGGTTACAGAAAGTACATTTTAGGAACAGGAAAATGTAAGACAGGTTAGCTGCAGAAACCTGTAGTTGAACTTCTCCCACAACATTACTCTTCCTGCTTTCCCTGAATCACCCTCCATGACCCCCAGAACACTGCTTGGCCCTGTCTGGGTAGGCACACGCATTTCAGTGCCACAGAGGGATGATGCCTCAGCCCTTGCCCAGCTCTGCCAGACCCACTGCACACCCACAGCACAACCAGGGCCTGCACTGGTTTGTCTGAGGCTCAGTTACATGCACCTTTGGAAGAGGGAAGGTGAACACCTGACACAGCCCACCCTCATCCCAAGTCAGCATCACTCCTCTCCTGCTCTCTCATCCAAGCACAAAACCATTTAGCAAGGAGGGAAGTCAGAGTACTGCAGCCTACCACCTCTTCCCAAAATCCTGGAGAAGGAAGGAGCAGCTGGAAGGATGCTGGGGGGCACATAGGCTGTACCCCCATCTCGCCCACAGGCTGAACACCACAGCATGAATTAATGAGATCCAAAGCAACAGCAAGCTGGGTTTTGCTTTTAAAATCTGCTCCAATTGTGCTGGGCTGAACTGAAGAGATGCAGAGGCAGCTTTGTTTCAGCTGTGGTCTTGTGGAACCATCTTGCTGAAGGAGCAGATAAATGAATTAGCTGACTGCTCTGCCTCATAGCTCTGGGAGCCAGGGACATCTCTGCATTTCCACTGCAGACCCTGACACAGACACAGGCAGAAGTCACTCCTCATGCGACCCACGTGACACTCGTTGGGCCAAGTTTCTCAGAGTGGTTCTTCCTTACAGCCACTGCAGGAGCCATGCTAGTGCATCTAATAACTCTTCTGGGACATTGCAAGATTTACTTATTTAATATTTGTAATACACTACTGAGAGCTTTTAAAATTATTTTGCAAGTGCAGTGTCTTTTTCTTAGGATTGTCCTATGATTTTGCAATGTTTCCTAATGCACTATTTTCTCTCTGCCAGTCATACTGGGGGTTCAGGTTTTTGGTTATTTTTTTTTTATTTAAACCTCTTATAACATTTCTTACAACCACTCCCATTTTACACATTCTTTTAAACCCTATATTTATAGAACACAGGCTTCAAAATGGTTTCAATATGTCTTGGATTCTTATATTTATGTACTACTTGACTAGTTTCCAGAACCTAGTTCTTACAAAAATAAAAGAAAAAAAAAAAACACTCCAGGAAAATTCAAACCACTCACCATTAGGGAGACTATTTTCCAATTATTGAAATACTTCAAACTTTTCATAACCCTTTTCATTTGGTTCTGGGATTATTGTGAAAAAAAAAAAAAAAAGATTTTAAAAAAGCCCACTGAACTGTATCAAATTTTAGACAAATGTATGAGTGTGGAAGCAATTCTGGTTCTGGGAATTGTATCTGGGATAATTTAGTAACTTTTCAGCTTCCCTAGATATTATAAAAGAGCTCTGAGGAGGCACAAAGCTGGGAGCTCTGTCTGCTTCAGATTGGAGCAGAGGTGAGGAGCTGGCACAGACCACAAAGCACTGACCCTTGCCTTTCCAAAGTTGAATATTCTTGGTCTACTCCAGGAGGAGCTACTGTGAATTTTGAATCCAGCCAGCCTTAGCAGCCTTCCTGAAAGCCTCCAGGACAGCAGCTGTGCCCATGTAGAGCCCAGGTAACCTGCCCAAGTAGGTGCAGAAGCTCTCAAGGTTTTAAAGAAAAGATGTAGTTATTTCCAGCATAATCTTTTAGAGGCTCAAAACATAATCCTATCACTTTGGCCATCTTCCAACACAGCCCTCTCCTGTGTTACTGGCAGTGAATGTTTATGACAGTCAGCAATTGTTTGTCCTAATTAACGAGCTAGACTATCAAGAGGGTTTTTTGGAATAAACACATCTATATCCTCATTACAAGCATCCCCTTCAACCAAGGAATGCAACATTCCGAGTACATACAGCACTCATCCATATCATAGCCTCTTTCCCTCCCTTACAAAACAATCCACAGGAAACCTATGGCTAATGCAAGGCATTCTGCCACAACATGGTCACACCTGACAATATTCTCTTTGTTACCAAAAACTGAAAAGCAGAGACATGTTCTGTGCAGGTTAACTCTCAAAAACATGCCTGATTTTTTTCAGTCATTTGTTTAAAAACTAATTTCGGACTTTGGTGAGAGCCAGTACAAGTGGGATATCTTTTTGTTTCCTAAGACTGTTGGGGAAAATATATAATTCCCAGGTCGAAAAAGCTATTTCCTTAAAAAAGGGATTGAAATTTAAAAATAGTTTTCTACCCAAATGGAATCGTAGCACACAAGTAAGGCAGAATTGGGTCCTGGGGCCATCTTCCCTTCTAAGGAATGATAATTCATAGATCTGATCACAGCATTTTTTTTTTTTTTCAATCTTCAAGTCATTTGGAAGTAAAAATAGTAAGTGAGACTCTTAATTACAAATCTCTCCCCATTCCATACACTCCACACATAAATTTCTGCATTTCCAGGACACTCTAGGAGACAGGCTGGTCTATCATGATTCCATTAGATAAGTAAAATGCAGGGTTGAAAGCTGTAGACCTATTAGTTCTGGTCTACAGCTTTTTTTTTTTTTTTTTATCATCAAGGAGACAGAGTATCTGCATTAGATAGCTGTCTGGTTTACATTTTGCTTTTCTATCCCAACATTATTGAGGTATAAACAATCTTTAGAGCATTTATTCGGTCAGCCCTCCTGGAAAGTAAGACTATCCCATCCCTTTTACAGATAACAACTTGGGTTCAAAGACACTTTGTTTCTTGCCTCTAAGCAATAAGGAAATACTTGAAAGGATAAGAACAAAGTCGAAGATTCTGTTAATAAATGCTGCAGAGGGTGATTTTAAGCCTCTTCTAATATGTACCACTTCAAGTGTCTCTGCTGTGAAGCAGATATCTTTTTTGTGACTTTAAACTTAATGACAAGAGCCTTCATTTTCCTAGTTACCATTCACAGACACTTTAGTCTGGGAAATCACAGATTTAAAACCTCTGCTCTGCAGCTTCAGGAAAGATTCTTCAGGTCCAGGGAATCTGATGGGGAAATTACCCAAAAGATATCTGTGGGTTTACCAGCAATCTACATCTTGAGCAGCTGGGAACAAGTTCTTGAGTAGATTTGGTTTCAGCTTTTGTCAGCTCCCTAAGTTTTACCATCAGTCAGCCAACAAAAAAGCCCTGCAAGCCAACAGCATTAGTTGCACAGTCTCTGGAGACTAGAATTTATGTATTCAATTATCTCCCACTTGTCCTCCACAAGACCATATGATCCCTCAGTACTGGGTACCAGTCACAGCACTGATACACTGATAATAAACCCCTGTGGTATCTGCCCCTTGGCTAGAGATCAGTGAACAATTCAGAGTGAATAATGTATCTGATAAATCATTCCTCTTTTGCTGGTCATATTATTGTGTACAGACAACCTCATTTTCTCAAAGGTGTGGTTATCCCTATTTGCCAAATATACTTTGCAAATTAGTTTTGCTCTGCAGACTATTCCCAAGTAACTCTTCCTGGCAATCCTTCATACCTCCTCTGTGCTGCTTAGCTTTGGTTTGGCATCACAACCCTAATGAGAAATTGCCCATCTTCCCTGGCTAGCTGGGAACAGCTCTCCTTTTTGTGTGCAGTTTGTCACATGGTAGCTCCCAAGGGCAGTGTCACAATCAGGACTCCAGAGTGTTAAGCCACATAGGGCAAGTGAGCTGTCACAGCACCCTGGGTGAGCAGAAGTGCCCTACAGTTAAAAGGATAATACCTCTGTCCTGAAGAGATTACAGAGGACAAGTCAGAAGGGGTTTGGCAATGAAAGCAAGGCATCAGTGTGTACTTAGGGACACAGAGTGATGGAGGGAAGAAAGGGCTGTCACAGCCTTCAGCTGCACTGCCACTGCTCTGTGCAAACTGCAGTGCTTCCACCCCCCATGCCCTTCACCCACCCCTTGGAACCAGAGATACTCAGAAAGAGACCCTCAAGCCCAGCTGGAGCATGTGGCCTCAGCACAGGCTGGATCTCACACCAGGAAAGGGGATTCACTGAACTGACCCACAGGCTGTGGTGCGACACCCTGGGGTAGGAGCCCTGCGATTCCATAGTGAGTCAGTGTGAGAGAGGGGCACTTCCAGGCAAGGAACCATACCAGAGGTGGGATAATTCACTTTCTTCAGAAATCCTGTGTTCTGCAGTGGTCTACAGCTGTAATATGAATGCTCAGGGCTACAGGATGTCAATCTGTCTGCAAGCCTGTATTCTTTCCTATTCCGCATCACTGTTTCCACATTTGGATCTGGGGGGTTTTTAAACATGCAATTTTTTCCCCTTACAAGATCAGTGTTAAAATATTTTTTGACTATCATTTGACTATTCCACTTCTGAGTGTGTAACTTGGAGCACTAAGCACATGGCTTTTAAACTCATAAATCTGTAGGGTCAAGTATATACTGGAAATATTTCTTAGAAACAAAGTCACTTGCAAGTACTTTGCAAGTGTGCTCTAAGGGCACAGGTCTTTTGTCCCATTTAGAACAGCTGAAGGACTAACTCTCCAAAACAAGATTTGTCTGATACATCTTTCAAGACATTATCAGGTCAATTATGCTAATGATATATGTATATAGTGAAAGTGAGACTTATGGAATTGAAAAAAAAATTAGCAAGTAGGACAATACTAATTTTAGATACTAAAGCTGTTGATTAAGAGTTATTTTCTTGGGATCCAAGTATATGGTTATGGAAAAATTAGCAGATTTTAATTTGCATGGAACAGAAAGATGTGTTTATATAAAGAAAGAGAAAAATGTCCCCTGAAAGAGATGAACACTTGTAATGCTGTCAAGAACATACAGAAGGCTATACCGAAATAGTAAATAGCTATACCTAAACAGTCAGCACTCCATACATAATTAAAGGTAATGTTTGCATTAATCTGATAATGTCAGGCTTTATATTGCAAAACAGCACTGGTTTGTGTTCAGAGAAACCCACAGGCAAACAAGGCCTGCCTGTGTCCCAAACAAAATACACTATTGGAACCGTCAGCAACCTCATGCCCAAGCTCAGAAACAAAGTAGACCACTGCAAAATGCTGGTTATAAATTAATTTTGAGTGGTTGAGAACATTTTTGGAATTGAATTAAACAGGCTGCTTTTTGGTGACTCATTTTTGCCTGGACGATCGCAGTTTTCCACGTCTTTGTTACCCTCTCACAGTGAGAGCTCGCCAGGCGCTGTGGGTTAGAGAGCATGGCCACATCTGGTTTCAGCTGTGCTGGGACCAGCCCAGCACGGCCGCGGCTCCGGCACCGGGATCGCTCCAGACTTAATAATGGGGAGGAAGAACGTCTTGTTAGCAGTCTTTTATGCCTGACGGGGGACTGAAGTCCTGTAGTCTAAAAACCCATGGGGGATCTGAACCTCCTCCTACTGAGATTCATCAGACCTCAAGCAAAGAGTAAAACGGCAGCAGGACCCAGCAGTGAGCTGCGTTTGTCAGCAGTCGTCCCCCAGCGAGGAGGACCAGAGTTAAAGCTGTGATCACAGAAAATGACCGTGCTGAGCAGCACACGTAAAGCCAATGCTTCTTCTTCTCACTCGTATCATTCACTAGCAACTGCCTTTTAGAAATCGAGTACTACGAGAGACCAAAGTTTTTTTTCCCCGCAAACGTCTGAAGAGATCAGGCAGCTCTGCTCCATTCGGACCCCAAGGGGGCCTCAGGGCGTGCTGCTTCTCAGCAACTTCGAAAATTCCACCCGAAATATTATGAGACATATCCCTGGGGCTGCCAGAGAGCTAATACAGAGATACATTTAGAGCAACAGGGGTCCATATCAGCTAAGGGTTAGTACACACACACTGGCAGACATAGCACTACCTCCTCTCAAATACTTGAAAGAAGGAAAAGGTATAAAGCTATAGATTTGTTTAACCCCCGTAATATAGAATTCTTCTACAAGGAGTAGTAGATATCATGGCA
Organism: Vidua macroura; assembly: GCF_024509145.1. Lineage (NCBI taxonomy): Eukaryota > Metazoa > Chordata > Aves > Passeriformes > Viduidae > Vidua > Vidua macroura. The sequence continues at coordinate 14,556,079 of NC_071576.1, read as the reverse complement.
CAAACTCAACTTTGGTCTAAAAGAAATAAAAATATCTCCCCACTAGTCTCCAAAGCTATCTTCTAAAGATAACACAAACCTGCTGTGTTTTAAAGGCATTTCATTTCAATGAATTATTTCTTCGTTATTTCCCTTTCAATTTACAGATCTCAGGGCTCAGCAGTACCTTGCAAATGATGATTCATAAAACAGGAGAAGCCAGTTATCATCTTCCTGAAGGAAAATATGTCAAACTCTGATGAGGACAATTGCTGAAGCATCACAGAGCAGAGCCTTCAATGACCTTGTTTGGGTTCAATGAGCACAACACAAGCAACAGTGTTTGCGCAAACTATGCTCCCTAGTCAAAAAATAAATCTGAATTTCTTTAGTCCCCTTTTTTTACCTATTGCATACCCCCAGATCACGTTTCAACAGTTATATATGTGACCTTAAACCCAAACTTCATGGAAGGGATCTCAGCAGTCCCAGTCTGGCAAACATTTTGGGGCTGTAAAAGCTGATATCGTGTCTTGAGCGCAGCCACACTCCCAACAGACTCTCTCTGTCAACTTCACCGACTGTCCCTTATCTCCAACCCTTCTGCTGCACACCACTGTAGGGATATTTTGGCTTCCTTTCTCCTGCCTTACATCAAGGAGTTCCCCATCCTGGCCTGCTGCTCACAAAACAATTTATCAGGCCTAATTTCATTGCACTGGGCTCTCACCCTTGGGCCCCCCCGGCACGCTGTGGTGCTGGCAGCAGGCAGGAGGGGAGGCGTGGGCTTGCTCTGGAGAAAAGCGCGCGAATGGGCTGATCTTGGCGCCTTTCACCAGCTGGCTGCTGCAAGAACCGTCAGTCATGGCTCTCCTGCAGCAGGCCACTGACTTCTATTTCCCCTTTCACTACAATTCAAATGCTTGAAACTTCAAGACACTTGATAGCTTTAACACTTCCATATATCTGGCAAATTTAATGCAAAGCAGAAAATAAGTGTAAAAGTTATTAGGAGCTAAAAGATACAGACACACTGCCTGTCACAACCATCTCACTACATTATGAAATAAAAGTAACCTTGTAAAAACCTTACCAAAATCCTGGGAAATCTGGTAAAAAGGGTAGGTAAAAGTCTGTGGTGATTCCATTAAAGTTCCCTGATGGGTCCCCAGCATGGCAACCACAATCCAGCCTGGCCTCCACTGGGCGTTAGAACAGCAATTCAGCGCACTTGGCAGCACGAGCAAGTCTGGCACGAAGAGAAACCAGTGGCTTCCTCCTTACTAAGGCAGGAGGAAGCACAGGACTTCCTCTCTGCCTCCTCCCGTGCTGCGGGAGTGAGTGAAAGAGGAGATGGCAATCCAAAGATATATCAGTGCAGGAAAAAAAAAATAAAAAAAGAGAAAGAAAAGAAACGCAGAGCAGGGCATGCTACCACTGTTTAAAACGTGGGTGAGATTTAAATAGCAATAATCCCCAGAAACTATCTAGTTCAGGTCATCAACTAACAAGCTGGTTAATTCCTGTAAGGATTAATGCTTGAAATTATTATGCCTGACAGATGTTTGCTGAATGGTAACTGAATACACAGAATGAAGACCAGCAAGAAGTAAAAGTGCAGGCAGGTACGTCAGAGCTGAGATTTTACAAATCATTAACTCATGTTCTAACATAATAATAATTTTCCTTATCTTCCACTTCTTTTTTTACTCTCAAGGTCTCTAGCAGGAAATTCCCTTCACAGACTGACACACTAATCTAGATTCTGCTCTCAGTTACAATCACGCAAGACAAAAAGGTGGTTAGCTGATATTTTCAGGAAATACCTCTGCTGCACAATTTGGCTGAATGGAATATACTTTGCAAGCATTACCTGTCCCTCATGACACAGCACATGATGAATTCTCCTTTCCTAATTCCCCAAAACTGTTGGAAAATATAAGGCACCATTCTCCCTTGATTAATTAAGATCCTGCTGGGTACTCCTGCTTTTAGGCATTCAATAAAACCCACTGGTTTGGTGAATTTAGCCCACTACCATTTGCATCATCCTAATGGTGTAGATCTAATACACTCCAGGACCAAAACAGGTGCCACTTACTCACCTTGGTGTAAATCCAAAGCAAGTCCATAAGGGCAACAATCTCTCAGCTTTTTTAGTTGCTGTATGACATATTTTATACTACACTGAGCAGCATTTCTAGAATTACAACTAATATGGAGGAGAGGTAGAGAAATCAGTGAAAGCAAAACATGGGGGGAAAAGCTGGTTTGAATTCCACCTCCAAATTAGAAGCTACAGATAAAAACAGGGATAAAACTGTGAGCCTCTCCATCTATTTTGGAATCAAGCAGCACAAGGGAAGAGCATGGGAAAAAACTGAAGAGAGGAACAAAGATGGACAAAATCCTACGCAGAAGAACAACAGTGGAATAGAAAATGTTTATCAAGCTAATCTGTGAAGTTGCTAATACAGAGAATTAACTGAAGACCATAGCCTCAGAGAGGCTGTCACCCCCATGTGCAGTGGTGACCTCAGCTCAGCCAACCAAACAGAATTTTGGTGAAAATAAAACACCCAAGGGACAGAAGAGGAACATCTTAAGAGTTAGTACAATCAGTTAGTGCTGATAGTACCTCTAGAGAGGGAACTGATATATCAGCTAATTTCCAACTGTCTTGTTAGCCTTTTGCTAACATGAATAATCTTTAGAACTATATGAATATCTCAAAATACATCAGGATAAGAACATCTCGAAACACATTAAACTATATGATGCCTAGGGGACGTAAACTGGAGACTGGTCCACTTATCTGAATGTCAAATCGTGGTTGTTTTAGAATTGTGTGGCTTGAATGGGGGGTTTTAAATGCCTATAAGTGAACCCCTTTATCACTTTTCCCTTGCTCTCTCTCTCTTGTGTTATATCCACAGTTACTGCAAATTTGCCATAGTCCTGATTAAAAAATTTAAATTAATATTAAAAAAAAAAGCACTGAAACTAGTAGTAGGAAGTAGAGCATAACATCAGCTATGCATAGCAGCTTCTAAAACAAGGTAAGAATCAGTCTCTTTGGATGACTAATCTAGAAGGCAAAGGAGCTCCTCTGGTGAGTAGAGACAGCCACAAGCTAGAGACAGCAATGAGAGGATCAAACTAACAGTAAAAAAATGCAGTATTCCCACAAGACTTTCTGTAACTTAGTATAACAACGTATTTAAAATAGATAAATACCACATTAGCACTTGAGCATAATTCCCTTTAGAGTGAACTTGATTTTACATTTTTCCATATTTTTTAAGGAAACCAGGTTCCTTAACCAGCAAAATATTCCAAATGTCCCCACAACATCTGACCTGCCATTCTCTTTTTTTTCCCATACAAAGAAGTCCATTTTCAGTTTCAGCAAGGGATGAAACTTTTTCCCACTCTTCTGGCCAACTATCATTTCTGTTTTCTGTGGTAGCAGAAAGCATTTGAAGGGCCCCTTCTTCGGGCTGACATGTCTAAGTTCAAACATGGATTCAGTTTCATCTGTAACTGTGGTAACATCTGCTGTAGCTGTAACTCTTGTAACACATCTGTTGGATGGTCTTATTTTAACTCATAGCCCGTGGGCACTGTGAAAGAAACATTTCTGCAACCCCAGTGCAGCCCACGGAGTTAAATGACTACACTGCCCTACTGATTAATCTACGGTAAGTGATACTCCGGGCAGACTGGCCTCATTGCCACTAACAGTCTGCATCTTCAAGCAGGCAGTGATGTATTTGTCCTCCAACTGCTCAGGAGACAGACATCGTCACCCCAGCAGGGTTGCAAGGGTTATAAATTATAGTGTTGTCTGAGCTCTGACAAAGAGCTATGAAACTCCTCAGATAGGAAACAGAGCAGCAGTATAAAAATCTTTTTTCAACCATAGCAACTGTGTTATATATTCTTACTACTCTACAGAACATATTTCTAACTATGATTTAGTTGTGAATTAGAATAACATTGGTATAAAGGGACTGTCAGTGCAAGTGCTTCTCACCAAAGAATATGGTTTGGAATTGCTGTGAAAGGACCTTTCAGGAAAGAAACGCTCACATCAAGCAATCAGGTTGTCCTAAGTACTGGGCTCAGAGGTTCTGGCAGGGATAGCACAGACAGGTGTCAAGCTCTTGAGCTCTCTTTCTGGTTTTACACAGTTTCACTCTGTGTAAATAATGAATCGTTATGAAGAACCTAATCATTATGCACAGCCCAATAATTCAGGTGTCCCACCTAGCAAGCTGAGCATCTTAAAGTTCTGGCTTAGGTCACCATTATGCTCTGTTCCATTCAGCAAGGAAAAACAACAACAACAAAAAAAAGGATTTTGATTTACCAGTCAGCATTAATAGAAACAATCACATCAAACCAAACTCTGAAAAATGTCAGATCTGATCTGAGCAAGACTAAAAGAACCAAGAAGTAGGTTACCTGCTGATACAGTTGCTTAACTGCGAAAAACATCTATTTGCAAATCCCCAAACTAAGGTGTAACCTGCTAGTAGCAATAAGAGCACTTCACAAATACCAGTGATAGCTGACACGGGAAGGGCACTATAGAAAACAATAACCTGCAGAGCACTGAAGCACATCCAGGTAGATTCCTCAGCACTGACTAACTACAATAACTAACTAACGATTCAACAATAAAAGGACTTAAAAAAAAAAGGGGGACTGTGACGTTTTAAGCATTGGGATTAAACGTGCCGACATAATTACTTATAAAAGTGGTTTTAATAAACACCTTCAGCTCTTTCATCAGACAGCAAATACTACTTCACTCTGCAGACCAGAATGACAGCACCAGCTCTCCTCCATCATGAGGTATTCACAGAATCACAGAATGGCTGAGCTTGGAAGGCACTACTGGAGCTCATCTAATCCAACCTCCCTGCTCAGTCTGGGTTGCCTGGTAAAGAATGTTACTCAGGATTGTGTCCAGATGGCTTTTGAGCCTCTGTATTATCACAATATGCAATAGCTGGACAAGCAAAAACCTGAGGGGAGAAACAAAATAACGCTGAAGGCAAAAATACCATTAGGGTTGCTGGTAGCTCCATCCCAAACAGGAATTTCTCTTGTAGAAAAAAACCAAACAAAACCAAACCAAACAAACCAACCAAAAGAACATCCTCCCAAAACAAACAAACAACAAAAAACCCTAACAAACAAAAAATCCCAAACAAACAAACAAAAAACCAACCCACAAATGCTTAAAAAATATTTTCCTTTTTGTTAGGCTACAGACATTTTCTGTAGATTGGCATTTCACACTAGCAGCTCAACTAATGGAGTCGGAAGGCTTATAATCTGAGAAGACAAGGGAAAATCCCAGGCTCTGGTAAAGCCAAGGGCAATACTGTCACAGAGCCAAGATTTCTACCCTGACTCCTGTGGACTTAAAAGACAAGGTAACAAGTAAATTTTTCCTTGGGTGCTCTCTTAATCTGGAGATCTAAATTAATGTGCGTCTGTGGTGTTTACTGAGCCAGTGTTATTAGCCAGTGTTAAAGTCTTGTACTTCACACAAAGCCTGTGCTTAACCTGCTGCACCTATAGACCAATTCTGCTGACTTACATAAGAAACACCACCTACATTTGCCAACTGCTGTCATTTGCCATTCACTACCAAAGACTCAAGTGCTCATGCAAAGACTCTTGCATTAAGAAAAATCAGTCATCTAAGCTAAAGGAAATGCACAGCCTGGGGAAGAACTGACAGCTTCAAAACCAACAGAAATTATTTCTTTTATTTAGTCACGGAAATTTAAGGTAGGAGGATATTTTCTCACATGACCCAGTCTTTGCATGTAACTGACTTGAAAATGCAGTGGGTACATCAGTGCTTGTACACTTTCCACCTTCAGCTTCCTTGAACTCCTTCAGGCTGTACCTACAGCCTGGATAAAGACCAGCTGTTACATCTCTAACTACTCCTCGGTCAGAAACAACACATGTTCTTATGATACAATTGCCTCATTATAATGGCAGGAAAATAACACAGGCATGTAGTGCTTTAAATCACATTAACACTTCCATGTGAGATGGAGATAAAATACAGCCAAAAGTAATCCCTACACTTTTTTCACTGTTTAATTTATTATTGCTGTTGTGTCAGTCCAGATGAGTGAGTAGGCGAGTCAGTGTGAGAGATAACCTTTTAGGGTGAAAAACTCCAATGTTGGTTTTTAAATAAAATAGTACCCAGATCCACTGTGGGTGGTTTACTCTGTTGCACCTGTGACACCGTCCCACCTGGTACCTACAACACGGCTGCCACACTCATCAAGTGGGATAAGATGTTAGTGTCCCATTTCACAGATGAAGACACTGGTGC